>NC_079370.1:18633253-18995753 GCF_021018895.1 Seriola aureovittata | reverse complement strand
CCCAAATTGGGAGAAATCACAAATCTAAGTGGTGAAAGAAATCAAGAGTGCAATGGTGATACTGATGTAAGAGCAAAGCTGAAAACAATTTTCTTTCAGGGCTGTGGATGTGAAAATGTCAAGTAGAAAACAGACGATAACGTCATTCAAACTATTATAGTGTGGACTTACCTGTCTGGCAAGCACAAGCAGAGTGATGAAGAAGATAAAGAGGGAGATCGAGCCCATAGTCTTCAGGTCTTTGAGAACTCCTGGTCTTGAAGGCCGGAGAAAAAAGAAAGAATGTATTTGTGTGTCGAGATAGAGAGAGAGAGAGAGATAGAAATAGGATAAAGACGGAGTGAAAAGTGAAAAGTGAAAAAGATACAAGTAATGAGTGAAAAAGTAAAAGAGATGTGATTAAAAACATTTAATTAAAAATTCAGATTACAATGAGAAGACTGTGGCATGTGTCACATGATTGGTTAGCAGACCATTTTATTCCATGCTGTCACTTGTTCAAGACTGTCACTTCTGCTTTGCTCTGACAACAGCTTGTTTGCTATTTACATGCCAGTGGCTGAGCTTCCCTGCTAGGTTGCATTTACTTGAAACATTAAGACATAATAAACAGTTAATGTTGATGATATGTAAAGATTAAGCACTACAAATACACTACAAGCTCTGGCCTTTCCAACATCATAACACTAAAAATGGAACATCTGCAGAATTAAGTTGCCAACCAAGCTATAGCTATTATATGTACTGTACAGTACATGCACTGAGGAAGAGATGATTTAAAAAAAACACAAAAAAACATATAATACATACTAATTTGGCTACTGTACACACTCAAACACACTCAGACTTGCAGACAATCAAAGCCCAAAATATATTGGACAAGAGGCCATGTTCAAAAGAAGATTGAAAATGCATAGACCATATCATTTAAATCAAATGAAAGAGATTTTTCTTTATAGCAGTGAGGTCTAGCTGTCCCTATTTAAGTTCTGAATGTGTGATAAGATTCAAACAGGACTGTTGCATCCTAATTTCTGCAAGCACATTTTGCATATTAATGGGCTCTTACTCTTATCTAGGGCAGAGCTCAGCACACAACAGAAAACAGCCAGCAAGTTCTGCACTTGCCTGGTTCATTGTCTAATCACTTCTCTACACACAATGAATGGCAATGACTGAGGACGAACAGCAGATTTGGTAGGTTTGACTTGAAGACAAATCAGATGGAAAGCACAGACAGGATGCCAGGTTTTTTTTTCATGCATAGTGAATTACTAAGCGGCCACTTCCAGCTCTCAACAAACTCTGATGGGTTATTTTCCAACAAATGTTGCACTCAGTGGATTTCTGTCATTTGTAACTGCAGTTGTGGCATTAGATTATGCCTATGCAGTGGGGCTCTATCATAATCAGCACAGTGCACTGGGAAAGTAAGCAACTTTCCTCAAAGAATTGACTTCAGGAAACATTTGTTTATTCCCTACAGCAGGAGTGTGTCAGGCTGCAGCGCCATGATATTTCATAGCTGTTCAAAAAGGTGAATATTGTCTCTTTTGCATCTAAGCATGTCCAACTTCTTAAAAAGGTTTCCTTAATTAACATTACATCCCAAACAGTGATTACTTTAAGGTGAGTTTTTGAGGAGGAGAATCACGAGGATAGGTGAAACAGTGCAGACAGGCAGATAAAAAGTAATAAGTCTTAATAGTGATGGCTATTAAAATTGTCAGTTCTACACTCAACACTTTCCTATTTTGTATTACAGCTGACCAAAGCTGTGTGAAGTTTATGAGCTTGGCAGGGAGGAAAAACTCAGTTGCTTTGGACAGAAAAGTTAGTCACTAAAAAGACAGAAAACTGTGTTTGAATCAACGATGTCATCCGTTGACACTTTTTGTCTACTGACAATGAATTAGTGATTGATGCTGGGGGCTCCAAGAACTTTTGTTTTAGATATTAAATCCAAAAGCCTTTTATTTTCAAATAGAGCTTTCAGCTATGAATCAGAAAATCTAATTTTCCAGTAAAACCACAATGGGTGCTGTCTTAATGTCCAAGGACTTCTACTATTATTTAACATCTATGGAACAGCTCCAGCATTTGTCTGTAGATGATGTCATCATTACAGTCTATCATGGCTGCTCAGCTTCAAGACAGGGTTGTTTAAGTTCACAAATTAAAGTTGGGCTGTGTTATATTACAGAAAGCAACAAATGAATCTTTCTTTATGAAGAATTTCTTTAAGTACGTTATAAATAAAAGCAACCAACCAACCAATACTTGACAAATCAGATTTTCTGCCATATTACCCAAAAGCTTAAATTATCAATATGATGTGATTGAAAGACAAGTTTAATGTTGTCTTGTCATCAGGTTACTCACAGAAATAACATTAATTAGTGACAGCTCATATGACCTGTAGCCACTCAGCAATGTATGACATTTTAATTGGTGGGAGTGACAGTCGGCAACAGCTAAAAATGAGAACATGCTACCTGGATGTTTTGTACACTTCCCTTTGCTAATGAGTTTAATAGTGAATCCATATACAGTGCTGCTTGAAAGTATGTGAACGCCTAGAGCAGTTCAGATGTTTCTGTTGTTTACCATGATTTTCTTATTTTATCATCACCAGTTTTTATGTATGAAATGTTGGATATATGTTTCATCAATTGCTTGTACTTGTTTAGTGGAACTTGGAAGGAGATATCCGAGGACATGAAGAAGAGGATAGTGACAGCCCATCAGTCTGGGGAGGGATATAAGACTATCTCCAAAAGATTCCAGCTCAATCCATCGACTGTAAGACAAATAATTTACAACTGGAGGGCCATCACCATGACAGCAACTCTGCCTAGAAGTGGGCGCCCATCAAAACTATCACCCAGAGCCACCAGAAAAATAATAAATCAGGTAAAGGCCAACCCACACATCACATCTACAGAGTTGCAGACCTCTCTGGTAACATCTGGGACAAATGTGCATGTGTCTACGATCAGACGACAATTGAATAGCCATGGCATTCATGGGAGGGTTGCTAGAAGGAAGCCTCTGCTCTCAAAAAAGAACAAAGCTGCCTGTTTCAACTTTGCCAGAGAGCACTTGGACAAACCAGAGGCCTTCTGGGAGTCCATTCTCTGAACAGATGAGTCTAAAGTAGAGATATTTGGGCACAATCAAAACCGCCATGTTTGGAGAAAGGCCAACATTGCAAATTAAGAAAAGAACCTCCTCCCAACAGTGAAGCATGGTGGTGGAAATGTGAAGGTCTGGGGCTGCTTCTCTGCTTCTGGAACTGGGCGACTCCATATTATCCAAGGAACCATGAATTCTCAGGCATATCAACAAATTCTTGACCAGAATCTCCTGCCATCTGTCAAACAATTGAAGCTGGGACGAAAATGGATTATGCAACAAGACAATGACCCGAAGCATTCCAGCAAAACTACAAAGGAATGGCTTCAGAGAAAGAGGATTCATACTCTGGATTGGCCCAGTCAAAGTCCAGATCTAAATCCTATTGAAATGTTGTGGCGAGACCTGAAGAAGATGGTACATGCCAGATGTCCCTCCAACCTCTCCTTCTGCAAAGAGGAGTGGGCAAAAATCCCCATAAGCAGATGCGAGAGACTGGTTAGAGGTTACAGAAGACGTTTGGTTGAAGTAATGGCTCCAAAAGGAGGAGCCACAAGCTACTAATAGAAGGGTTCACATACTTTTGCACATGTTACATTTTCAGTGTTTGTGAAATAAACCACATTTGTTGAATTACATAATGGAAAAATATCTCTTTTTGTGTGTGTGTCTATTCCAAGTATTTGGAAAGTGTGCTTTACAAATTAGGATTTGGATGTCTGTTAAATAAGGTTCTTTTAACGTGAATATATTCACATTTGCAAACCACCATTTTCCCTCACAAATGCCGTTAAATGCTCACAATATAGAACTGCTTTGTAGAACTAGCAGAAAACACAGTAGAGAACAGTAAAGAAAGGATCAGACATTGATCAGCTTAAATTTAGATGATACCGATCAATTAAAATGTCCAGCCCCAACACTGATCATCAGCTTTGGATATCTCTAGTTCTGTGTGTAAGTCAGGTCCTTTTGGTTGCTCATTACAAACTAGAAGATATCAGCGATAGACTATATATACACTGTTGTACACAATGTTTACTCTAGTTTCCAACACTCGTCTATAGCCACTTTGAGCAGGAAGTGGTTGAGTGAAAGAAAAAAAGAGAATCTGGAGAAAATATTGACATTGAGAGGGGCTAGTTTAAGTGGTTCTGGCACTTTTTTTTTTCTTTCCAAGGATGCCCCCTGGGTGCTTCCAGACTGAGTGACTGGAAGAAGACCTCGAGATAAACTTTCTTTCTCTCCTTTAACCTTCCCACATTTTATCTCTTCTGAATTTCCATTTTCCTAGAATCCCACAGGATTAATAGCATATGACTGTCATCTCAACACAACTTCCTTTTCATTACTCATGCTACCTAACCACTACCTTCACCCATATTGACTCTGTATACCTCTGTCGCACTCCCTTGAACAATTTCTGTTTGTCACTGTACACCTACCTGTCCAGGCTTTCAGTCTTGTACAGGAATCTGCTATACTCATCCAGGAGGGAAGCGTGTGTTTGCAGAATAATGATGTTGTAAACCACTACAGCTGTCAACATAATAATCATCTTCAGCTCGTAGTTTATCCTTAGGAATACTGAGCAAGAGATCAGGCCCAGGATGCAGCTGTAAATTAAATACTAGATGGACAGAAAAAGAGACAAACAGATGGTTGACTTATTCAAAAGTTATCAAAGAAAATAAATGAATTTATAGAGAATAATGATTATGATCACGTTTATCTTCACTTACAGGAAGGTAGAAATTGTTTTTGCCGGTAAAGGTAATTAGTTGTCCATTAGGGTAAAACTGTGTTTCATTGGATGAATTGTAAACAGGAACTGGAGGCAACACATTGTCTTCCAAAAAGAACTGAAAATAAAAACAAGCAGAAGCACAAAGTCAAGAGAAAATAAAGGGTTGTCTCATTTTCAGGCAATGCTAAAAAATTTTAACCATTCAAATCCAACACAGAAAACAAATCTCATAACTGCCATGTAAATTGCAAACACTTGTATGCCTTTCATGTCGCCATGTGAAAAGACAAACTGGTGTATACTGTACTTGCAGGAGGAAAATAGAATCTTGTTAGATAAGAGGCCAATAGTGACAACCATTCAATAATGTCCTTTAAAGTGAACCTGCAGGATAAGATGAGGATTGGCTGCCCCACTGAGCAAAGCCAAGTTAATTTGGTTCATCCGCCCTGAGCGACTGACCCACGTCAGGCGCAAAACAAGATTATAATCTCTGGAATCGATTTGTGTGAAGGTCTAAACCAGGGTCCCAACACTGTGCTTTATCACGCACCTTCCCAACAAGCCTCAGGCTACTATCCGACCTTTATCCAAGCCTTCTTATTTTTGTCGTTTTTCTCTCTATAGAAATAAACATCTATCAGGTAAATCAGAAAAATGAATGGGCAGTAGCAAAATAACCATAAAAATTTTGATATATGCAAATGGTGTTGGGTCTGTTATGCAGGGAAGTCACCAATATTCATATTTGAAAAAGCCAGTTGCAAGAAATAAAGATTTGAGTTGTTTTTATATTAAGTCAGTAAAATAGTTGTATTAATACCAGCTTTTGTGATGAATACAATTGGGCAAAGAAACCTATCTATTCATTTATATTACCACATTGTAACATGCGACATGTTGCATTCTTTCACTTTCGAATTACATTTCAGTTACACATAAGGGAGTATCATCTGAAGGGTTGTGATACTTAATTTCGAGTGATTCCCAAATTAGTGTTATCCTTCCCTTACTGCAGTATCTGCACATAAAAGCTTACCATGTTGAAGACTGCCATTATGAGTATTAGAGCTGTGGTTGTCATGGTGAGCGTGATGCGTGGCCATGGCTTGTTGGCAATAATGACAGATGACCTCAGTAGCCACATCCAAGAAGTGGAGGCGCTTTTACTGCAGTGCTGCAGGGACATGTGCACACAACAACACAACGATATAAGAATGCATGAGTCAAAGTACACAATAGGACTTTAGAGCTGAGATATTAAAGGTTGCAAACACATTCAAACACACAAACAAGAAGCAGAGAAGGACATTTAATGTGAACTTCAAATAAATAAATAATACATGTGCTTATGAACAGACAAATGCACAACAAATTAAAAAAAAAAAATTACTTCTGCTGATTAAGGACAATTGCTGAGAAATAAATAAATAAATACATAATATTCAAACACTGAAGCACCTATTACTGATTAACTCCTAATTACCTCAGCGGTGCCAATCAACAAGTTCAAGAGGCATACAATTAAGGAGAGAGGGGTCCTATTAACTTAACAATGGATGCTGTAATGTATTTCAAGCTACATGCAATAACTGTGCAATAAAATGACCACTACATGTAATTCCATCATGTGTATAACGATGTGAGAAAGCAGTATATACAGCTACCAAACAAGCCTTCTGGGAGAGTGTAATGCTAATAGTCTAACTTTGATTGGAAGCAATAAAAAGCTAAAGAGGTTGTTAAATAACTTCCACCTCATATTTCACTAATCAAATCATTGTTGCTGACGGCAAAGTTTGTATGTTTTTAAGAGCAGTAGACAGTCTGAATTCATGCAACTCATTTTAACTCAGCAATATTACCTGACAGGTCAAACAATATGGCATTAAAATTTTAATATGTTTATATATTTTTTTATTACTGTGTCTTCATTAATGCAAAAATGCTGTCTGCCCAGGCTTCAGCAAATGTTGGCTGGGTCTGCTACAGTCAATTACTTTTCAGTTTTGTGGCGTTGCCTTCGGCTGAATGTGTTTCATTGCAAGACAATGACAGTGAAAGCCCAAATCATTTGCTTGATCATCTCAGAGCAATATCTGAGCATCACTCCAGCTGAGTGGATGTGGCATTTGAGTAGTTCAGGGATATACATTATAATACAATAAACTACAGATGACAGTCTGTATTATGCAAAAGCAGGATTACTAAAAATACATAGGTAGTGGGACACATCTTTTTGTTTTGAAGACAATATGGCATTTGCAAATAGTTTTTTCCTCTAGACCAGTAGATCAAGTAATAATAGGTATGACTTCAATAGAACACGTGAATAACAATTGAAATACAGAGAAAAAATATCTGCCAGGGTTGAGTCAAGTACAACATGTCAAGTTCCAGTCACAGAATCAGCAGAATATTGAAGTCAGTTAATCAAATAACCATTTTTGACCTTTCTAAGGTTCCCTCCAGCATTCGCTCCAATATAAGGGACAAGGTTTCTGCACGAAATGCTAAGTAGGTCAATACCTTATTTTGTGCCTGACAATGGAAAAAGTAGGTACATGTGTAGTAAAGCATGCTGGTGTTGTTTTGCTGCAGCAGTGAAAATTCAGCTGAGTGACTGTGGTGTCCACTCTTCAAATTCCATCCAAAGTTATATTAGGAGAGGGAAATATGTATGTATCCCAAGCCTAGAATGGTCAAATCCACTATGGACCATACGATTGATTTATAATTTTAATGGAAAAATCTCTAGATTCAAGTCATACCGAATGTTTCACATGTTGACTGAAATATCGGACACGTTACATGGCTCGCTAACTTGTCTTGAAATGCTTTGTTGGAGATTAAGGGATCATTTCATTATTGATCTCTTCTTTACGTGAAGCTGGGACAAAAGAACTGAAAGACACACTTGCCGAGGAAAAGACTCTTTATCATGGAGTCTAATGTTCCTATTCATAAAGGATCCATGAAGGCTTGCTGTAAATTATTACACAGGAAATCTAGAATAGGCTGTGATAAACGTCTGAAAATTCCACCCAAAAAAGGGAACAATTATATGACACAAACTAAAGCAAAGACCCTGCAATGCCAAATACAGTTGACAAAATGCAGCAGGAGGCTTCTTAACTCTAGCTATCAAGTGCTGTGTTTTGTTTTTGAGCCTTGGGCAACATCACTGAGAGCGCAGTTTAGAGCCGAGAAGCAGATTCTCACTTGCAAAGAACTAAAAATCAGACATAGGGTGGAAAGGGTTGTATAGGCCTGCGGCTTATGGAATTTTATAGTATAGTCATTTTTTTTTTTCTCTAACCGTATTCTCCTTCTTTCCCTTTCTGATCTTTTCATTTATTTTTACACAGAAGAGAACTGAAGCAGTGTTTGATGCCCTAGACTATCTTCCAGGGGCTAGATATGGCTGTAGTGACAATATCTACTGACATGACACTCCCTGCTCTTTCAAAAGGTCATGTGAAGACTATGTTGGCAATTCCATTGTTAGGCCATAGTTAGGGGGTTTAACCCTCATTAAATTAATCATAGAATTAATTCAGCCTCTTCTAAATGATTTATAAGGCAAACATATGATAGACTACATATATCCAGTAGAGACTGATACACAGCACAATCTGTTTGCAATGTGGGGAGACAAATAACTCCACTTCAAAAATAAAGTTAAAGTTTGTCATATGACATTTTATTAAAAGATCTATGCATTTTTATGCTGGCCTAATATTATTAAAGAATAACTGTCTCTTGAAGCATGCACCAAAGCACTCGTCTGCATAGGCTCTCTAAGGGCCAGGGGTGGGGGTTGAGGTGATGAACAAGAAGCACCTGTTTCATACAGAGGCTCAAGATTAATTTTTACTACAGTGTCACACCAGGCACTTGTGTTAAACCAAGGGGCACTTAAGCCAACAACCAAGGCCCTTAATGGGCCGTTGAGATGACAAGAGGGGCACTTAGACCACTCATGTGCATTTGGTATGACATTTGGACAAACCTTAAGCACAGAAGTGAGTTAGAGAGTGGGCATATCCTGGTTAAATACAGGTTTTAATATAAAACATTGATGTTTGCAGTAAATTAATTTACTCACCAGGAAATGTCCAATGAAACATATGAAGAGAATTAAGGACAGGATAAGGAAAGCCATACCAAATGATATTCCCAAGACAGTTGTCCTAAAAATAAAACAAAACAAAAAAAATATCACCAAGTTTAGTTTAGTTTTATGTTGTTCTGCAAAATGTAATTAGCACTGCTCTTAGCTCACAATTAATTGTCAAGGCAAAGACATAAGCAAAGTTTAGTAATGTATAATGCATAAGAATAAATCTACTATATTCTTTTTTTTCACACAGAGAAAAACATTATGTTAACATCAATGTTTCTCCAATAACAGTTATAGAAATATAATAGAAATAAAGCACACATACTTTGGAAGGACGAGAATCTGCACAATGAAAATGCAGAAAAATATCAAACAGGCGCAGGTGACGTAGTATTTGAAGGCAGGCAATGTTGTTGCTCTGTACTAAAAGAATAAAAAGAAGGTCAAGTTTCAACAACAAAAAACTGAAACTAGCTACTGCAGAAGCTCCTCAAGTTTGCACAGAGGCACCTCAAGTTTCTCTGTAATTTACAAGATTTCAGGGTAAAATAAGTGTAGGCAAAGAACAAACAGTAACAATATGTTCTATTTGAAACAACTACTCCAATACATCTACCAAGCAGTGAATGATGACAGTTTACCTAGACTGCCTCTTACCTCCTTTTCCAAGGATTTGTTATGAAAGAATAACGATATTCTCTGGATGTCCTCAGACTTTAGCCACTGTCTGGAAACATAAAGACATAGTTACAGACCAGGTCAAACCTATTTGAGATTTAGTTAAAAGCAAAAAGAGCCTCTGCAGCAAACATACAATAAAAATGAGCCGAATGTTTTTCAAATGTTAATGCACTATTACGTTTTATTTCATAAACTTAAAGGCCTTAAATTTATGGAAAATTTCAAATGCCTAAATTAAAACAAATAAAACATGAAGAAAGTAAAATACAATAACCTGTTCCAGTTATCATTATATGAAAAATATGTGAAATGACAATTATTAAGCCTTTTATTCTTAATAACTAATATTTATGCTTGTTACAACACAGACAAAGTGAAGAGGTGTACTGCATTTCAGTGTTGTCCAGCAGAAGGCAGTGTAGACATACCAAAACTAAATAAAAAGCATTGCATTAGTTTTTAGGATGAGGTGAGAGGGAGCTTTTTCTTTTTAACAAGAAATGCATCATCAATCCCAAAATGAAAAACAACCAACTCTCCGGTCACAGCTTTGGGTACATAATGTTATCGGTGGTGACACGAGCTGATGGCAGCTATTACACTTAGCCTTTCACATTAAAAGTGAAAGAGTTTCCTGTGGGCCAGCCAGCTGGAGGGATGCTAATACTTGCTGCATATTTAGTAACATTTGAGACAGTCTATATTTAAAGAGATAGATTGTGAATGCAGGAGGCTGTACAGACAGAAACGTACAGGAATCTTCTTGGCAGAATTCTCCGTAAGTGTTGACAGCTAAGTTCGTGTTACATAGCATTAGCTTACAGTTATTAGTAGGTTTAAAGAGGATAGGCAAATGATGCCGTCAAGATAGATGGCCACCATAGACAAATGTGCTTGAATGTGAGACTACAGAATGGATGAATGTTGCATCGCAGTTGAAGTTGCCACCACTGATGACAGCAGAAAATCTAGAAGGCTAACATTTAGCCTGTGAAATAAATAAAAAAGAACACTCAAAGTAGGTCTCGCCCATAAAGACTATGGCATCGCCTATCAGTATTTTCTTTTTTTAAACGTAGCAATTATTTCACAGTTGCAGTGTCAAATAGTTTTCAGTATCAAACAGTCTGGCTATAAAAAGTTTGTGGTTTGCTTCCTCATGAAATGGTCATACATTGTTAGACAGCATACTTCAGTTTGGGGTGTCAAGAGTGCAAATATGCAGACATATCCTTACCATGGATATTGGCATAGTTTGAAACCAGGGGAAAAAATTAAACACCCTTCTAATTTCTGTCAATAATTGTTAAAAGTCCAATATTATTTCAAGGTACATGTATATTTCATACTGAACTAATTACCAAATTTTTTGAAATGTAAAGTGTTCCAGAGGATTGTTAATATCAAAGAAGTTAATAGTTGGTTTATACTGTCAGCCATCCTTCAAATGAGATGAACTCTGCATCAATTATTTTAATCCATGTTACTTGTTTTTTTAATAATGTAATTATAGCAGCAGCCTCAGAGCCAAACCTGTCCTAGCCGCTGGCACAACAGAGGAGGAGCAGGACTCCTCCAGCTTTGACAGACTTCCTGCAGTACACGTAATTCATCAGTTCCTTCATCAAATCATGTGTCATGGTCTTTGAAAGAAATAAACGCCTAGAGATCGACAAAAAACTTACAATTGACGGAAAAATTCTCAACAGTTAGGCGTGCTCTTACTGTATCTTTTCATTCTTACCCTGTCAGTCACTTCCACCCTGCCTGCACAGAGATTTACTCTTACTGCCATAAACTACCACTCTTTAGTTTTTAGCACTTGTTATTTGTGCAGCTGATTTTGTTGTCAAAGACTTGGCTTTGATTCCTGTCTTCTGTTATTCAAGTTACTCTATAGCTAGATATGTAAGTTACTCTATAGTTACTATAAAGCTAACCTCACATGCAAAAATTAAAGCTAATGTAATGCAAGGCCACTGGATTTGTCATTATGGATTATTATTACATCTTTCACTGATTTAGACACTAACATATATAGCATTCATTTTTTTTATCAGTGAATTCTTATTGATTTAAGATGTTTAGCAAGAACCAAGATAAGATTCCCTATAAGCACATTCACTCAAAACCACTCATCGAGTTCTGTCACATTCAATGATTCTGATGAAAGTAGGGGTTTAATGTCATAGAACGTCACCATTGCATATCTGATTGTATTTAATACATTTGTAAAAGAAGACAACAAGACAAATGAAGACTTACAGAAATGTCCCCAGCTGCCCCTTGTTCTCTGGCTACATTTGTCACATCGGAAGCTAACTTTGGGAGTGTCACTGGCTTACTGAAGAGAGTGACAACACACAGTGACAACACTGAAATGAACCAGTGAATCAGTTAGTGAATGAGTAGGCTATTGAGAGCAGCTGATGGAAAAGGGGAGAAGTTTCTTTCAACATACTGTATCCGAACCACTGGACCCTGGCATCCAGACTTATGAGAATTGTCAGCTGAAGATCACTTCACAGCTGAAAAATTCTTACTCTTCAAATGCTGTGGTAACACTAATCAACCATCTCTAAGGAACTGACAGAGGATCTGACAATTTGGTTAATTGATGGCTACAAAGCATGGGAGACAATAAAAATATATCAAGGAACTGTTTGAAATATCACTACAATAAAACATCATGTCTGATGGACAGAAAGGCAAAGCGATACCTCACAAGAGTGCAAAGGACCTGCAGGAAGGTTTAACTGACACAAGGGTGGTGGTGCACCATTCCACACACAGAACTGATGCATTGATGAACAGAGACTCCATAGAAGAGTCATCAGAAAAAAATCCTACCTGTGACCTCATAACAAAAGCCAACGCCTGAAGTATGCAAAGCAACATCTGGATAAGCCAGAGTGATTTTGGAAACAATCGCTGTGGACGGATGAAGTTAAAATTGAGGACTTTGGCCACAATCCTGAAAAAAGGAGCAGCATTTGATGAAAAGGACACCTTGCTAACTTTTAACGGTGGAAGTATATCCAATATCCTTTAGCGTTGTGAAGTAGCCAGTGGCACAGGAACCATTGCACTGATATTTGGTTGCAAATTCTAGATCCAAATGTCATGCAGTCAGTCAAGAAAGCCTAATTGGCTTCTACAACAGGACAATGATCCAAAGCATACCTCAAAATTCACCATGAACCACTTCAAGAAACACAAGCTGAAGCTTTTGGAATGGCCCACTGACTTGAATATCACTGAAAATTTGTGGCTAGATTTTAAACATGTAAATATCTCAGCCTTTGAATATCTCAGAACTCTTCAGGAAGAGTGGGTTAAATTTCATAAACTAAGAATAGAAAAGACTCTTAGCTGCTACAAAAAGCATTTGCAAATTGTGATATCTGCTGGGTTTTTTTTTTCTATACTATGTACAGAATTAGTAGAGTGCCCAAACCCTTGCACATGCCACAATAACTGCTTAATTTCTTATTTTTTTTAGGTTCATGAAATAAAAAGGAATAGTGCACTTACCTTAACAAAAAAGGCTAATTTTTCTTCTTTTCACTTTAGAAACCAACAAGTTACCCTCAGGGGTTCCCACACTTTTGCATACAGCTGTCGCTTAGATGTGTTTGTTTTAATGTTGCCATGTTTCATCAGTTACAATTTTAGAAGACATCACATCTTATCAGTACTAGGACTTTCTGCATGTACTTTTACTTTTAATTATTGTGCAAAAAAAGTAAGTAAGTATTAATATTTGTTTTTTAAAAAGAACCTTACTTTTGTGAATTTATCCCATCAAAGGTCCTAATCATCCTCTCGTTAAGTTCCTCCTCAAATCTTTTCTTCTGAGACTTTGTCCTGTAATGGGTAACAAGAAAACACAGAATATCATTTAAGTTCATATAATATTAGTCACACACATCAAAGCCTCTAGCCGTAGTCTAGTCTTATTAAACATCTTGTCGTCTGTCTCCGTACTGTTAAGGGATGAGGATAATCCTGCCAAAGAAAATTGTGCTGGAGCTGTAAAATGAGCAGCTTGCCTTTCTGATCTCCTCTGGAAGTGATACTGCCCCATCGGCACATCCTAGACACAGAGAAAGAGGAGAGAGATTTGTTACAAATTACAGCTGAACTTCCCCATTATCTAAATCACAACATATTTGTAGCAAAAATTACACACAGCGGTGTTGATCTTCCCATTCTCATTAGTCATGCTGTCTCTGTGGTGCAGGTTAGCAAAGGGCTTCGCTGCTCCCCACGACTCCAGGTAGCGGGTCATCCTGACAGAGGCCCTCATCTTTGCTCCATCTAGAGTGTGTCTGGGACGGTAATGATGCTGTGGGCTCCAACGCTCCACCTGCAGATACATTGAAATTGCATTATTTTGTTGCATTTTATTCAATGTCCAATATTCATGGTTGTGTTGTAAATGCTGTGGTACCTTTGGGTTGATGACCAGATACGTGATGACTCCGTGCTCCTTTAGGTAGGGGTCCCTTTCCTGTCCATCCCCATCTTCCACCTTATAGACACCATTCAGGTGCTCTAGTGTCACTGAAGTGATGTGGACTCGTCTGGCAAGAGACGATTGTGAACAATCAACAAATGGATTTTCTATAAACGTTAATTATGGCTCTGCCTATACCCTTCAGCAAGGACCGACAGTAACCAACCAGACAAGACTGATGCCAAACACCAAAACACTACCACAATATAATAATGCCTAATACAAATGGAAACAAGTGCTTCTATAATTTACTTTTAGTTCACTCACCCTGGTACACCTCCTGCCTCCATATGATTGGCTAATGTGACATCATGTGACCAAACATCATACTGCCATTTCTGAAGTCCAATCACACCACACAGGACATTCCCGGAATGTACACCAACACGCATGTTGATGTCAACCCCTGTGGCATCTCGAACTTTCCTGTCATACACCAAAAACAGATATTTATTAATATGAAGCAATAAAAAATAATCAGCCATACCATGCATCTCTTTAGGAAATAGAACAAATGCTTCACTCTTTGACCTTTATAGTGTATGCAAAGAACTAAAACACCTGCCACAGTATTCTTAAAGTTTTCAGAGTAAACCAAGTCTGTTAACAAACATGCTTCTCCTGATTTCAAATATTCTTTGACTCAGGTCACCAAATTAAAATGTGCCATTACATTTTCAACAAATCAGACAACAGCATTAATCTGATCATGGCCAAATTATTAGCATGCATGTAAACATACTGTGAAGTTCCACAATTAAACTTCATTATTTGATGCAGGTTGGTCTTTCTATTTCAGTTAATTCTGTCACATTCCCCTCCACTTTGTGTCATGCTGATGCCTAGAGATAAGATAGGAACTCATGATTACCACCGCAACACTTTAACATATTTGATTCAGCTAAATTGGCAATCAAGAAAACATCTCCAAATCTGAACTACTTGTTAGTAAGTACTTATCATTACAGATAGGGGTGTTTCAATATATGTAGCTCAAAAAGCACTACATTTTAAAAGTATTACCTTACAATTTTGTGTAATGAGACTTTTGAGAGTCTTTAGGGTATAGCTGAGTTAACAGACAAAAATCCTCATGAAGCAATATTTCAGTACTGTTAGCAGCATGTAATTTCAGTTTTCATGTGGTTGCAGAATGATGAATGAGCTACTGCTGTGCATGTTTCCTCATCTATTTACATTTAATTTCAGGTCAAATATTTTCACATATTTTGACATCACTAATGTCAAAGGAATACCAAACAATAGTAATGTAGACTTTGGGGATGCATTACCTAAGACATATTGTAACAGAGAAGCAAACAAGTATTTAAAAAACGGGCTTGTCGTTCTTTAGTTGCACTGTTATGTAACTGGCACTTACTTGATGGCCTCACACATGTCCAGACCCATTTTCACACAGTTCTTAGCATGGTTTGGTAGAGACTCTGGCAGTCCAGACACACAGTAGTAACAGTCGCCTAGGATTTTGATCCGCATACATTCATTCTCCTGCACATACAAAGGTGGAAGACAGACTCACATACATGGGGTCAGATAATGGTCAAATGGATAAGACAGTAGAGGCAGCTTTTTAATTTAATCACACAATAACCCTTTGAGGCAAAATCCACCCTCAGATTTTATATATTCAACATGCCTTATTGCTATACTGTGTTATATTCCATTAATGATACTGTGAGTGGAAAAATTTAGTTTCTATGTTTTCTATGATTGTTTTGTCCATATATGACTCAACAGCAAATAGTGAAGAGACAAGTTCTTGGTCTTTGATTTTGAAAGACTGATATCAAAACCTGATATATTATGTTTACAAGTTAGAGTGAAGATTGCTGGTGAAAAAATGCTTTTGTTAAGATATTTATGCTACATTTTGCAAATATCTCAGACTGAAGTAAGATCATCCTTGCTTGACCAGGTGTTTGCAGGAGTAAGACAAATTCATCATTAGACAAGAAAGAGTAAGATAGATCATAATAGCTGGCTCATAGCAGCATTTAGGGTGGATTTTACCATAAGATATGGCAGTGAGTATAGCGAGTATAGTGATATATGACTTGTTATCATGTAATCTTCATTGGAAGGGCAAAATTAGCACTTTGTTAGGATGTGTTGTCTAGTGATAGGGTCCAGTAATGAAATGTTTACCTTAGCAATTTGATCAAATTTGCCAAACAGCTCATTCAGCATATGCACCAGCTCTCCAGGTGAACAGTCACTGGCCAGCCGGGTGAAACCAACTATATCAGCATACAGTATACTAGAGATGGAAAAATATATATCAATGTACTATAATATAATGGTTCTTTAAGATTTCCATGGAGAACTGTAGTTTTAAAATCTGACAATACATCTGAGCTCCTCTATTTCCTCTATCTGTGAACCTGTGAATCTGATAGACACACAGTATCTACAGATCTCACACATATTTGGTAAATCCAAATAAATAATACATACCTGACATTAGTATGTCTCTGGACATAGAGATTATGAAAATTGTTTGTGTTCTCAATCTGGCCGAAGTTTGGACCCTTCAGTCTCTGGATGATCTCAGCTTTCATCACACGGGCGATGTGAGCTGGCAACAGTGACAACAGGAGACGCTCCTGACGGCAATAACATAAGAGAGGAAGTAGCAGTATAAGGATGGGTAGGAAAATCCAGGAAGACAATAATAATAATCTTATTTTAAAACAATTAACATTAATTAACTGCCCAACAGTTGGCTAATTTATCCAATATTTTCTGTCAGAGACTCACTGCTTCAATGCCCCAAAGATTCACTCACTGTCAGTGGCATGATCAAAATCAAATGTGATTAATAATGAAAAGGCTAAACAAGCTGTCAGTTCAGATATTTATGTGTAGTCAAATTAAGAAAGTATAATGATTAAAGACGTTGACTTTACACTGAAAAAGTTTTACAAATTGATATTTAAACGAAATCGTCCCAAATAAAAGTGTGAAGCGTTAACATTTAATCACAGGAGGACACAAAAGCTGTTACTATTATGTTGCCAGCCTCTATAAAAGCTTCAAGTGCAGGTGGAGGTTAATTGGGTACTACATTGTGTCTAGTTGACTTACTGTTACTCAAATCAACATTTTTTTTGTTTTGTTGTTGTTTTCTTTTTTATTATTATTATTATTATTATTATTATTATTTTTTTTTATAGAGCTCATTATTTTATTGCCAGCCACTGGAGGACAGACTCAGCCCTTATTCTTTTCTTTAGTGGTAGCTTAACCAACTCTGTATTTCTCTTTGATGCAACTGTAGATTTTACTTTTAGTCAACAGCGAAGTAATTAGCAAATAAAACTCCTCTTAGGATGAAGAAAAGTTCAAGATGAAACACTTAATTAAGCTAATGTCACCTCCAACCTGACAAGTTTTCTGCACCACTGATCATCTCCCTGCAATGCTGCTGAGGCTCAATGGGCTCTATCTACAAGAGAGGTCCATGGTGGCTGCTAACCAACTCTGCCAGGATTTTGGGTGTATGATGAATACACATAGTCCCCCTTGGACCACTTATACCAGAAATGTATGCACTCACTGTACTGCAGGGCACTTTGGATAAAAGCAAGCAGCTAACAGCATATATTATGAGAGCACTGAGCGCCTGAGAGAAATATATCTCAGAACTGTTACTACCGTCTGTCGCAAGGCAACAGCAGCACTCCAGGGTTACTGCAAAACACTCCACCAAAGGCATTTACTGTTGTAACAACACAAGCTGGATTCACCATAGGGATAAGCTGCTGCACCCCAAGCCTGGGCTTTCACAACAGCAGCTGGACTCACCTTGTTCTGACCAAGCTACAACTGCAACAGCTGTAGTAAATAGGTAGCTACATCCCAGACTCGCACAGCAGTAATATTTTTGGAACTGGCATTTGCACACTAACGGCATTCCAACAAGGTTTTAAGTTTTTTCAAAGGACTTATGAATATGAGGTAGCCAAGAAATGTGTTTAGATGGATGTTGAAAAAGAATCTGACAGATTTATATGAAAAGACAAACGATTCAGTGGGACAATACCTACAAAATGTTACTTCATGTTTCTCAATCGTGCAAAGCAGGGAAAAGAAAATAAGACATGCTTAGTTATGTAACAAAGAGACCCATCACTATCATCACTTTCGTTTAAGTCTTATCGCCCGTATTTGAGATATTGTATCTGATCAAGAACACATTTGACAAATGCTGTAGGGCACCCTTACGTCAGTGTTAGTCTGGAGACGTTGTGAAGTATGAATCACATATAATTGCCTATAGCTGTGTCAATATCTAATCAATGTTATCCAAAATGCTGCACAGGACAAACACAAACGAGCAGATGTATCAATGGAAGGAAGTACAGATGGACCTGAGCATATCGGATCATTCAGTCCATTGCCTTATTGTAGTACATGAAAATATAGTTGCAGATCTTGTTGAATCTTATTAATCACCTGCAAAGATTTCAACCACCAATCAAAGGATGCTAAGGAACCTTCACTACTGAGAATTTAGCACATGCAGTAGGCTCCAGGGACTTAAGATTATCATTACACTAATTGAGGTCATTAACAATTACCACATTCTATAAAACACAACCCCTGACACAAATTCTCTGGGGACTCCTTCCTTTCCTAAACCACAGAAATCAAGCATTGACAGCTACAGTGGGGCCCAAAAGTCTGGGACCACTTTTCTATTAACTTGAATGGGAAAGTAAATGTTTGCATTGAGTGAATCTTTAACACCATTAATTGTATAACACAAAGATATACATGGATTTTTGATGAAAAAAACAAAAAAAAAAAACTCATCTGCACTGAAAAAACATATTGCTAAACATTACAACAAAAAGATAAAAAAATATTTTTACAAAAAAGGGCCACAAACAAGCCTTTTTGGATTAGCATCAGTTATTTTGCTCTGGAGTCCTGTTTGTGCCACATTGTTGTTTTATTTTACACTGTCGTCATCATTATCATCCATCTTACATAATCCATTCATGCAAATTCTTACTTCCCATCACTGTAATCATCACGGTAATCAACACTATCATAATTACCATCCACACTACTACATATACTCAATCATTCACTGCCTGCCTGACTTTCACTGGCTCACTGGTCATTAAGACTAATTGACCACTTTACCTGTTGTCTCTTCTCAAACTCCAGTTTAATTGGGGACTTGATGCAGTTGCAGGTGTCCTGATAGGTCTGTTTTAGTGCCAACTCCATCAGATGTTTGTGATATGCCCCTGCCATGTTGCCACACATGAAAATGATAATATTGGCCAAAATCTGTACAGGAACAGAGAACAGACAAAACTAGTATTAGATAAATATCAGACAAACGATAATCTTCAAGTCAAATATATTAATGGGGTGAATGGTAAACTGGCATATACTGAAAAGAGCAGAAACAAAGCTTTAAAATGAAATACACCCGCAGATAGTAATGTTCAGTGTATTATCTGTTGTATTGTACATAAATTAAATAGGCAGTATCAGAAAAGCCATTTTATCTCCAATATCCAGGTTAAAGATAGATATTTAGCTTTGATCAAGGATCAGGCCATAAAATAGCTACTGTCCAATGTTCCAACATGAAAACACTAATATGCTTTAATCATTCGAAGTCTTGAGGAGGCAATGAGTTTTTGTGAAGTGAGTCCAAAGCTAACGAAAAAAAAAAAAACACCTCCAAAGTAAGAAATAGGCAAAAAGCTTTTCCTTAAGGGTGCTAGGCCCTGGCGACTGAGATCTTGCAGTGATGTCGACATCCAGCACCGCACACTATATTTAAGTACAATGTTGCATTCATAAACAAAACAGCTTTCATTTCATTCTCTAGTGAATCAGTTATTTAAAGAAAACAGTCTCCACCTGCTCATACAGTAGAAAGGTAAGTAAAGGGAATCAGATGTGCATGACCCTTTTACTGCCCTTGCTCAGGTGTTTATTGCCTAAAAATAGCATTGTGTATTCCCAGCATCAGCTTTACTGCGGCTTGATCAGATTTTCCTCTACCCTGCTAATGGAAAAAAAGTCACACAATTAAAGAAAAACTAAATAAATACAACCAGTGGCAAAGTCTGCACCTCTTGTCTACATAAATACTTTCCAATAAGCTCAGGTTCATTGCACACAGGGAGGCCTGTATGTTCCTTAATTAGTGTGATTACAGCAAACGCCACATCCCGATACAGGCTTGATTTGACCATGACATGGCCTAAGTGATACAGCTGCTGTTAATCATAGTCACACTTGTGTAAGGATCATTGAATGATATAGATCATTCTAAGTAAAACAATCCTAACTGATTATACGTGTTGGAATAAGTAATTTTACTAGTGGGTAGCCAACATTTTCTAAACCATTTTGTTACACTTTTGTTAATGAATATAAACCCAGTTTAGTAAAGAAAATCTGGAGCTAATGTTTGAAACCTGAAACTCATAAGATGACCATGCATTGGCCCTGTTAACTCTGATCTCCCAACTTTTATCAACTTTAACTGAAATGCAATGGCCTTTCTAGTTTTTTATATCAACAACACTTGGTTATGTCTGTAAACAAGAAAGTGATATCTCTTGTTTTGGAACTTCTTCAGCTTTATTTGAGCCTAACGCTCACAAAACATGCTAATCTGATTGAAGTATAGTTGAACAGATAAAAGCTAAGTCTGACTGAGCCTGACAAGCTGAGTCTGAAACATTCTGAGAGCAAAATTGTACAGTGCAACAATCCTTTTGATTTTGGTAATTTGGCATTTTACCTTCACATTACCTTCAGACCAAATTTAACATTCTTTGCTCCATTAGGTTTTGATAATCTAGAATAGATCTAGAATTGGTAGAGAAATAGAAAAGGCTGATGTTCAAGGACAATCATAAAGATAACTAATATTTTCAGTCAATATCACTCTGTAACAGAGGAAAATACAAAACAAACTGTTAAATATGATATTTAAGGATGAATGCTTACTCCTACCAAAGGGCTTCCCTATACCCACAGAGTGGTAACTGCAATGTGTGAGAAGTGCAGGCTATTCAGTTTATTTTCATTTCAAGACAGTGCTTTACTTTCATTCACACTTCCATGCATCCCTCATGGCAGCATTACACAGGAAGGTCCATTACAGGAACTATTATGATAGGATGTGGCCCAGTGATGACAGGTGAATGTATAAAATCTCAGGAGGGCTTATTAACTTGAGCTCAATATTTTGCAATTTAAAGCAAATGGACAATTTTATGGTTCTCTCCTATCACATTTTAAGTAAGAATATTTTCTCACTCTCCTTCACATTCACACTCTTTCATACACACTCCTATTCATATTCTCTCATTTGCCTGCCTTGTTTCTTTCTCACCAATTTCCCTTTCACTTGTAGTCTCTGTCTTTCCAGCATAATTGTGACCTTACCGTCACACTGACTATTGGCAATTTGCTTTCTCTCGTTTCTGATGCTAATGTGCCCCACAGATTTACATTCTAGAACCAGGAGAATAAACCTTTGACCTTCTGCATAAAGAACAAACATTTTATTTCAGCGATAATACTCAGAGCATTAAAAAAAAGTATAAAACTGTCCACATCATGTATATGTCGGCTCACAAAGGTTGTGATGAGAATTGGATTCTCAATGCACTAGTGCACTGCCAAGAGAGAAGTTGTAAATTCAGTAAAAAAGATTTATATCAGACTCTATATAAGTGAATCTTACTTTTCTACATTGTAAGACTAGTCTCTCTATTGTAGAATAGCAAGCCATACAAAAGGCAGGTACAAATACACATACATAGAGATGTATGTAACTATACTTATGAATACCTCCCACAGATGATCTGCACATACAGTGGGGTCCAAAAGTCTGAGACCACTTTCCCATTCACTTAAATGGGAATGTGTTCTGAGATATTTGGACCCCAGTATATATGGTTAAAAACTGTCAATTTCCAATTTTTTTGGCAGCGTCAGTGCTAACATGGTTTATTTTCACTAACAGTGAAGGCCTGATACTTCCTGCTGTTCTCTATTGAATGACAAGACAATAACTATTCAGCAGCACTATTCAATAACTGTTCCATAACCAGGACCTAGAGCGTGCAATACCTATAAAATATGTATCACCCAATAACAAACCCATAATGAGAAGTACAGATGTATACAGTGTCCTTACTGGGGAAATAGGTTCTGATTTGTACACATGCTGTTCCAAATATTTATCAGATAAATGTGTTAAGCACTGTGAATACACCAGCAACATACCTGTCACTCCTTTATATTTGACAAAAGCAAGCATGAGGGGAGAGGCCATATACATGAGTGTAGTCTGCTGGCTGGGTTTATGTTCACATCTATTCACTGAATTTATTATTTAATTTATATTTTATTATCCCTTCTTTGGACATTTCCAAACAATGAAAGAGGACACAGAACCTGAGTTTTATTTTTTTCCAAATTAAAAGGTATTACATTTAAAAGCTTGGCTTCATTCAGGACTGTTAGTTTTCAATAGATAATAAATAAAACAGTCTGGACGTTGTGCTACAGAATAGTGTTCAAAGCATAGAGCTCAGACAAGTACACTGAATGATTGAAAGCAGGCACAACAAGATGGACCACGGCCTTTGTAGGCTGTTTTATAAAAGGGTTTTCAATAGCCCATATATTGTATGAAATATTTTATAATGTCACTTTAAATAACTCTAAAACATCATTATATTTAATTGAAAATCCATTCAGCTACCCATACAGTCTCTCTGTGAGCCCGCCAATTAAATTTAGTAGCACTATAAGTGCCCGTTTGCAATTTTGTAGTCCTCAAAACCTATGTGTGATGTTAGATGTAAATTACTACTTCTCTGGGGCTGGTGATGGTGGTGAAAGGAAGCCTAGGTCACAGGAGAGTGACAACTTATTCAGTGCTTTTATTAAGCAAGTTCCCTAAAGTTTGAGTCGTCGCTTCCTGTGCATCAAGAAGATTTCCTTCGACCTTACTTAAAACTAAAATGCAAAGACAGGTGAGATGCATTTCTCTATTGGAATAGATGTTTTTCTGGCTAAAGCAGCAGTCTGATACTTTTCCTACATATTGCAAAAAGCATAAATATAACAAATCTATTTTAATATGTACTGACAAACCCCTAACACAGTGGGTCACCAAATCACACCTTGTATCATCTGCAGGCAAAACAGAGAGAAAATACTTCATGTATAGTATGTAAAGTTTTGATTGAAACAGACAACATTCAGTTAAACCTGTGTGCTTCCCCATTAGCTGACACCTGTTAGACAAGACACTGGCAGCAATCCAGGCCATCACAAAGGTCAGCTGGCTGTGTGAATCATCCATACCTCACTGATACACAATTACAGATAACAGCAGGTTTAGGTGAAGTTGGCCTCTAAAGTGCTTTGGGCCATGCTGCCAAGTTCTGGGATTATCTAAATCAGAAAGCTAAGCTGTATGCAGGCTATTATTACTGTTCTTATACTACCAACAGTGGAGGAAGACAAAATCCAGTAGATATGCTGTCATGATCCATTAAACATAAATTACTACAAGTGCAAATGAGCACCAATAACTTAGCGTTGTAGAAATATACCCTTTATTTAAAGACAAATTCTCACTTTGTCAACAAAAAACAAATTATACCATCCTCAAGAGAGAAGTGTAGCGGAAACTGAGAGACCTAAATCCTGGGTGACATACAATAAAAACATATGGTCTATTGCTTCAAGCTCAGTTTTCAAATGACAAAGAAGAGAAATGAGAAACCAATGAAAGTTAAATATTAAGTCAGCAAAGGTTGGATTTAAATACAAACCTACTTCCTCTGAAACATGTAATACATGTAATATGCAACAGCTAATGAGAGTCTTTGTGACATTCTATCAGATAAAGTTTAAATAGAGTGTGGGTGCTGTGATGAATTATTGATGATGTAGCACCCAGCAATTAATAACAAAGAATGCAAATGACGGCTGTTTTTGGTGTGAGGGCCAAGGTGTGAAGTAAAAACACAGTGGGCAACTAACATGGCAAGCTAATCACGACACTGAGTTTAAAGTCAGTTTGGAAAAAATCTGACTACTCCAAGGCTCCACACATGCATTGATTTAAAAAAGTTAATGACTTGTCAATAAGGGATCTTTGTCAAATAAAACATGTTTCATCTTTAAATGCTATTCAAATGCTCTAAAGTAGAGCTATGTAGAAATAAAAAAAGACCTATAAATGAATTGGTTCATTAAGACTCCAATGAGCCAGCACTGTAAAGTTCAATGGACTTGTATGTACACTTAGAACAATGCACAATTGCGGACATAAAGTAATTATTATCATTAATGGCTGACATTTACAAGCCTGTGAAAGGACAGATTGGAGTCTGAAATACTTAAATTACCTGTAATTAGAGTAAATTAAAACCAACATGCCACTGCTACATGCATACTGAATATGAGTATGATTGCCATGCCATTGCCATAGATAAAATATAAAGCTGCCCAGTACAAATTTAGTCTTATGATGTAAAATGCTAGGCAATGACTCGTTACTGAAACAGTTGTGGGATAACTGTAGAACAGTTTGTAGGATATTTCGACGAAAAAATAAAAAACCAACTGGTATTTTTGTTGCAGTTTTCAAGATGTTAGTGCCTATAAACAACATCAGCTGTTTCAAAGATAGCAGAGAATTTCTCATCCTCTCAGCAAACTTCTTCCCATTGGGTTGCAGTATCTGAACCAGTGACCTTTACATCCCCAACTCTGTAAGCAACTAATGAGAAATGCAACTCAGGTTGGCGTGCAGTTAAAATAACAGGTCTGCTTCTCAAATGTAAGGATTTGCTTCTTCTAACTGTTGTATTAGTTTATATATCATACAGTTATATATGTATCATTATACTGTATATTGAATACCTGTGGGTTGCATTGTTTGTAATTCAGATAAAGCAATTTAAAGACAGCTTTTTGACATTTCAAGAACTAAATTATTCATAGATATATTTCCAACACCTAAAAATATCAGGGAGGGGATCAATAACTGTAAGTCTAAGGCTCTATAAGAAACAATCTTTAGATGTATCTTTAAGTAGACTGCATATTATAAGTATATTCAAGTGATATTGCTACAAGTTAAAAATATTTACTTTAGCACTATGAACAAATTATAACATTAGAAAAAAATTTGTAATGAAGTCAAGAAGCGTGTTAACCAATTTGCCATCTGATTGAACAGTACGTTGGGAGTGCTACAAACCCATAAGCTATATAGCATGGTAAATGCCATATAGAAAGGTTTTTATAGTTGCTGTTAAGTAGTTACCCCCTGACATTTAAGCCTTAGAGCATCCTATCACTCAACCTCACTGCTCTTATCTAAGAAGAGGTATGTAAGCCTCAGCCTGTCCCAAGACAAAGGATTGAACTGACACTGGCATACTGCCAGTGAAACACAGTCAGAGGGAAATGCATACATTCACTCTCTCAATCAGACACACACTTACACAGGCATACAAAAAAGCACAAATATACAGAGGGCACACACAGACAGAAAGACACATACATTACAGGACTTAATATGGAAAAATCCTGTCTGACAGTACATGTAATTTGTAAATCGTAATATTGACATATCATAATATAGTTCATTTTCAAGATAAACAACTGAGAAGTTGGATAAAATGCCCTATTAGAAATGTCTGATTCTAGCTAACCCAGCTGTCAATTTAAGGTATTTTATCACATTGATGCAAAAATCATATTAAAAAAATCCAATACTGCCATACAGCAGTTCTGCTCTTTTTGCAGCATGGCCTATTACAACAATACTAAAGGGATAGCTAGTGCGATAAAAACAGTAAGTCAAAAATCCTCAACATTACTTATACAATTATATTGCCTAAAGCTACTGTACTGCACTATACATGCTGTGCCTTACTGTATATATTAAAAAATTACAAGCATTCAGACCAATACCCAAAATTTCCTTATGGTAAGGTGTGTATGCAATTATGTCTCTATGTACTCTCACTCAGAGCAGGACACATAATAGAAACACACCACTCATCATTTCCCAGCTCCAAGTCGACACACAAAGAAAATGGCTTCTAATCAAATTTGGCCTACAACAGAATGGAAATTCAAGGCCTAATCTTAAGGAACTGTTACAATCAGGCTACAGACAAATGTGAGTTAATGTTAGTAATTTAGGACAGGTACAGAGACTTTCACAGGATGCAGTATGTACAAAGAAAAAGTGAAGATGAGGCAAAAGTGACGGTACATAGATTACAGTTGACTGATAAATAACTGTGGGCAAAGTTATAAAACAACCTGGCAGGATCTGAATGAAATCATGATTGTCATTGACGTCTTTTTAAGCGCTTCATTTAATCCCTACAATTTAAATGCACACAGTATTATGTGTAATAGAAACATTTCATCTACGTTGGATCTATGATAAAAATCACAAAATTAACTGCATGAGGTTCTTCAAACTGCTACAAACCTTTATATTGACCTAGACAAAGATTACAGATCTCACCGTTAGCCAAGTTAGTTCAAATAAAGGACAATGTGGGTTTATTAAATCAAGAGAAGAGGGAGGGCGAGACTATGTGAAATACAAATTGAAAAGAAAGGTAGAGAGAAAGAGAAAACAAGAGCTTTTAATTCCAAATAGCAATCTGTAATTGAGTGGCTTGTTTTTAGGCCCAGAATAAAAACACAGTGCATACACTGTTGTTGTTGTGGAGACAACAAGTCCCAGCCTACCATTGTTGAGTTTATGAGACTCATTATTTTCGGTTTTATTTTCACACAAGCTTCAATCACTAACTTCGCTCAGAGTTCTCAATTCTATCCCAAGGCCTTCTCAAGGATGGAGTGTACAGAAATGACCCCTCTTAAACCACAACTTATGAGTTCTGGACTTAGACCACATGATGAAACTTGATCTTAAAATTGAAACTTGAGTTTAAATCACTGAAAAAGCTGTGGGATATGGTTGAAAGTTCTGGAAAAAGCTAGAAGTGAACCTTGGCTTTACAGTATTTGATCACTGTAGGAAAATGGGAAAAATGCCATTAAGCTACTGATCATGCATCTGTATAATCTGGCTCATAAAATGGAAATTTGGAGTGATCAGTATCAATAATATCTGGCAGCAGTTTTTAATGGTGATCTGAAAAAAAAATCTGATTCCAAGCCCTGCAATCTACCGAGATCTATCAAAAGCCTTGGCATGCCTTTCATTTGATCTCCCCAGCTGCTGTAGGCCAATGCCATTCTATAATGAGAGCCAGCACCCCACTACTACTACAAGTATTGAAGTGAGTAAGCATCAGGTTATTGGATCCGATCCAATATTCCCCTGACAGCCATTCAGGTGCTGTTTCCATGGCAGACTGAATGTACTTCCATGTGATTACAGAACACAATGATGAGAGTTATATTGCACTTGTGACAGGTGCAAAAATAAAATCATTCCATAATTATACCTTAATCCTGCTGGAAGGAAGGTATAACATCATCGCTGTTAAACTGAAAATCTAACTTTTTGAGATGCAGGCTACAGTCATCTAAGGGCATAGCTTACAACTGCAAGGTTCCATTTTTCAGGACATGCATGGAGAGTCCTACAAGGACAGACAGTTGTCATTTTTGGACCCTTAAACTATTGACACAAAACTTACAAAATCAAAAATTGGAACCAATTATGACCCAGATTTAGAAATCATCAGAATCATCAGAACCACACAGTCTTGGCCCTAAGAAATGTCAAAAAACTGATTAAAAAATATCATCACTGTAACTGACAAATTAAAAGTGATAACCAAGCACAGAGCCAAGATTTGTCTTACTCTGTGTTTACTAGTGGAAAGAACAAAGTGTTTCCTGTCATTATGTTTTACATTCACAGAACAAATCCAAAAATACTAATCCTGGTATTTTGTTTTGCTAAGAAATATCTCAATCACCTATTTGCTTTCACTTCACTGATGCTATCCACTATTTTTTACCAGGGAGATTCTCTTAAAGAGCACTCCTCTCTGGCAGATTTGCTACTGGGACTGTGCTGACAGGCAAACTGACCTGGTGCACAAGAGGAGCTGGCAGATAGTGACCATGTAGCACAGAGCCCTAGGCTGCCCAGATGCCAGTATGCCCATGCTACAGTTGCACGAAAGAAGAAACGTTAGCTGAAATCAAATAACAGTGCCATCACAGCAAAGTTCACAGACGCAATTAAGAATCTTTGCAAAGGTTTAAGAGAAGGGAACACAAAAAATGCATAAAAATACAGGCACAAGGACCAACACCGAAAACTAGGGAAGAGCTCCAGTTGCACAAGCCATCTATATTTATTTATACACATTATCTTATAAGCCTATTAAGAATTATTT
The DNA here is from genome assembly GCF_021018895.1 of Seriola aureovittata. Taxonomy (NCBI): domain Eukaryota; kingdom Metazoa; phylum Chordata; class Actinopteri; order Carangiformes; family Carangidae; genus Seriola; species Seriola aureovittata. The sequence continues at coordinate 18,967,107 of NC_079370.1, read as the reverse complement.
TAAAAAGGTGCGCTGGAAATGTCTTTATTGAAGGACAATATATCCTTTGAATATGAGACTATACAAGGACATTTCATTTATGTTTTTAGGGAATTGTTATTATTGTTCTTGTGCTTTAAGAGGTTTTAAATCTGTCTCAACAAGTCATTTTTCAAAAAGCTGAACTGCTGAACAATCAAATCAATCTTTTAGCGGTGCCTGAAAAGACTACTACAGTGGCATTCATACTGTATGATAAAAATTGTACCATTAAGATGAATAACCATTTATAATCAATTCTTCTGCAACCACAAATCAGTTACACAGAATACAGCTGACAAACAGCAGTATATATAGAAAAGCTGTAGAGAAAGAGCAATTTCCATGTAGGCTGTCACTGAGATGAAGACATGGTAAAATAAAAGTTATTCAATCTTCTTTTATGCTAGCGATGCCCTTTGTGATTTGACTGTGAAACACTAAACTGAATCCTGGCTTGTTAAATTAATGTTTCCCTTATGCATTAGTTGGAATTAGCCCTGGGTGTATGGGCAATCAGTGACTTTTGGAATCAGGTTTGAATAAGCTCAAATTAATTATAGCCTGCATTACCCAGATAATTGGTTTCTTGATATTGTTATTTCTTTGCCTTTCTCTGCATATGCCAAATGCCTGAACATTTTTGTGCTTGAAACAACAAAACTGCTGGAAAGTGGGTGACCTTTTAATAAAGTATGAAAAAAACCCATTAGAATTTCTATCGCTCACCTGCTATGCTAAATTAGTTTTAGTTTAAAGGTCACATTTGTTTGTTTGCTAAAAATACATACTGTATGAGTAGAATGACCAGAAATTTGCATTTTTTTCAACAGGGTAGGAAAATAGACACATGTCTGGAAAGGAAAGCAATTCCATTAAAATTCCATCTGGATGATAAAACAAATGGAACCACAAAACAAAAAACTGTGGTTATATTTACCGCAAAGTATGGATAGGGCAGGATGCAAGTTTGCTGGGTATAAAACAGCTTAATGTGTGTTTGTTTGCTTTAAATACAATGAGTTCAGGAAAGCATTGCACCCTGTGAACAGGAGGTAAGTGAGACGTAAGTTTGAGCACAACTGATTATAGCAAAATTCAAAATTATTCTTTAAGCTTTTGTCTATGTCTGTCTACATGACAGTATAGGTTTATTGAATTTTAGTGAGTGAAACAAAGAAAATAACTTTTAGCAAGTTACAGTTACCAACTCCAGGAAGTTACTGGTCACAGCCAGAAAATAGTCCAGCATGACCCCTCCCATTAAATTGCAAATTATAATTTTTACATTGTTTTTTGTTCAACCAAACAAAAATAAAAACATGTAATCAATGAGTTTCAGCTTCACCTCTTGATACAGTCAGTCTAGCAGTTTCCAGTCATTAAGCTTTAAGCTAAGTTGGCTGCTGGTGGTTTTAGCTTTATATGTACCTTGACAATGGTATTTCTCCTCTCCTCTAACTCTTGGCAAGAAAGTAAATAAGTGTACTTCACAAACTGTTTAAGTATTCCTTTATACCGAGTCTTTGTTTAAATTCTGTTGTTTTCCTTATAGTGCCACCCAATTATACAATTGTCACATCAATAATTAACACATAATAATTAGTGCTTAATTAATGAATTAATTGTGTTAACTTGAGGTACACGGATGTGTGTGTGCATATTTTGTGGATTTGTGTAATTCAGTGTTTGCTCTTTTGTACATGCATGTGAGTGGTACCGTTTAACCACTTAGGTCTGATCTATGGTGGCTGATAAGGGCAAACACATTGGAATGGCACAAAACACTTCCACTAGGAGAAAATGTGCTGCAAATTCAGAAAAAATGCCAATTCAAAAATACATACGAAAATACAAGACAAATACAACAATGGAAAAGTGCTGCGAATGAAAAAACGTCCTGCAGGAGGCCAAAACAAATACACTAATAGCAAACATGCTGCAAATACAGAAAAAATGCTAAAACAAAAATGCACAAACCCCTACAACAAATGCAACAGAAAAAAATACTGCATATCCAGGCAGCACCACAGAAGATCTCCAGTCCTCTAAGGTGTGCGCTAAGAGGAACAGCTTGAGCTGTAGACCGCACATATATACATAGACGCTGCATTGGCCGCTGAAGCGTACATCAACGTCACTGCTGTTATAGCCTAAACCATCACAATTATAAGTAATTTGAGACAAAACTTTTTTTTCTACTCCATGTAGATCATAAAGCATTAAGTATAAAACTGACCCACTTTAATCAGTTGACAAATGAAAAAAACACAACTCCTGTTTACTTGTATTTGTTTACAGGCCAATTTTGCCCAGTTTTATATGGTGACAACTGAATTTGCAGCATGTTTCTCCTAATGGAAGCGTTTTCGGCCATTGCAGCATGTTTGCCCTTGATGACCACCGTACTGATCACCTTACCTGCCATACTACTGGTTCCATGTGATCAGCTGTTGTGGACAGGCAGACACTCAACACAATGGTGTGAGAGGCTGAGGTCAGGGCACTGGCGATGATGGCATCCCGCATGGAGAACGGCAGCATAGTGTAAACCACAAACACAATGAACAGGAAGAATGACACCTGTGGAGAGAATGACAAAGAAGATGAGAGCGATGGATAAACAAGAAAAGAAAATACAGACAGAGATAAAATCAGTGTTGACAGTCACTGTAGGGAAAGAAAACCATGACCCAGGAAGTCTGAACACTATGAACACTGCTTGTTGAAGTCAAACTTATTTATGTACGGCTATTAAGTAAAGAACAAAAAAACAGGCCCTCTCTATGAGAGGTATTTGATATAAAGAGACTCACTGACAGGAGAAAAAAGTGGAAAGGACATATAATACAATAAGCATATACAGTATGAATGCTGTGTAATAAATAGTCGACCCATAACAACATTTTCAGAATCTCCAGTTTATATTAGCTCCCTTGATTTCTGGAAGCAAAAATGGGGACAATCAGCTCTAACACTTCAAACCTGACACCTTCAATGCAGCACGTGTAGCACTTCCCTTTTTACCCAAGCTACACACATACTTCTTTAATACGTGTCCTGCTGCAGGGTTAAAGCAGCTCATCTGCTGTTGTGCATGGACAGAAAGAGGCCAGTGTTCTGTTCTGCAGCCAGGTGCCAGTTAACCTTTCTTGAGTTATTTGCAGGGCCAGTGGGAAAGTGGGGTTAGTGTGTAGGGGGCAGTGAGATGGAAACAGGAAAGAAAAGCAACAGCGCAAGAGGAGGAGGGGTGACTAAAAATGAGAAAAAACAGTACTTCCTCTGTTTAAGCTTGGGTGACTAACATACAGTTCTACACTTATACTTTCTTAGTAGCTAACTACTGAATGTAAATAGTAGCAAATATCAAAGGACAGTTGTCTTTAAGAAAACGCTTAATTAAAATTATGCTCAAATGAATAATGTGTCTTCTGCATTTGCAGACCTCCTGCTGCTTCACTCCTGATAAACATAGGAAATATTTTCTAATTAGCTGAATCATGATCATCTGTTGTAGGCATCTAATCTTCTAATGGTTTAGCATGTTAAAACAAAATGCAACCATTATATTCAAGAGTGTTTTTATTTTCACTGTAGTAAGTTTGAATATAATGCAGTATTAGTGCAACACATGATACATGGAAGGTACAACACATATCTTTAATCATAAATAGCTTTTTAGGAGCAATTAAAACCAATTTATAAATTTCTTTTTGAAAGATCATAAATCATAATGATCATCATAATAAAATCAATGTTTTTCAAGCATAGATCATTTCCGGCAATTGGACTGTGCTGTAAATTGTATCTTTTGATGAAATTCTGCTTTTGGTTGCTCTATGATAGCGTGATCAATAGGGAAGCAGACTGTGACTGTTCCTCCAAGAATAGAAGAGCAGAAGTCAAGAGAAGTGGAAATCAGTATGATGTACCAGAAAAGTAAACACTTCAAAATGAAAATTGAAATAGAATTAGCTGACAACTGTGTTTTTATTCTTGTAAAAAAAAATCTGTCTAACAAGTCTAACAATTTTCACAAAATCCATTGTATCAAAATAATGATTATATATCATGTCACTGACATGTTCATATTCTTATATATTTTATACTTTTGTTGTAAGTGCAGGTCACAGTACATTTAATGTATTATTGATCAGTATACAATTTACTAATGGCATAACTCAAGCTGTATCACACCCATCATGCTGGAGGAGGATGTCACTCAGTGGCCAGTATAGTATGATCTTTTCATAAAATACCAGTATCACCTTGATATATTGATAACCTGATATATCACTCTACCCACAAACCCCTGCATGACTGCCACTGGAGAGCAGGTGCAATCTTTTGCCCGTAATTTACTGGGGATGAAGAAAGAATCAGAACAAAAAGAATCCCTTTCAGCAAAGGTTATGTTAGGCATCCCCTTATTCAGTTGGATCATCTTTTAAGTTTGTTTTTTTCAAATCAACTACAATGAAAGGCCACTCAAAACATAAGCCATCATTTGATGATTAGCTGAAATGCTCCAAGTGTCATTTGGCTGAAATGGAGAAGATGGTCCCAGCCTTTTCTTTTAAAAAGGCATCATGACAATTGTCCTCTTGATACACTGAGCACAGTCATTACAAAATCGATCTAAATATTAATTCCTGACAATTAAGTAAAGTACTTTGTGTTAACAAGATCATCACAGCTCTTGATCTGCTGTAGAGAGTAAATATTTGTTGACATATTACGTTACCAGTTACACTCCAGTTTTTATACGACAGTAAAGTGCTGTCCTGTCAAAAAGAATCCTGAAGGCTATAATGCAACAATAATGTAGTATTTCTTAATGTCTCTCAACCACGACAAAAAAAAAAAAAAAAAATGCTTATTACAATTATTTCCTACCGACAGAAAATTATGACTAGTTTTTATTCCTAGATGAGCAGTTGTAGTGATGGTTACTGCTGTTATTTCCTGCAGTGTTTACAGAGCATGAACAGGTACTGTAATCTGGACCTTCATACAGGGAGCCCATGACTGATGCTGAATGTCTTAAACAGCAAGGACAAATATGTATAAAGTTATCGCACTAAAAACAGATACAGGTATTAAACAAGTCGCAATTATTGTTAATTGTTAATAAATATGGAATATGAAATTAGATCGCCTCCACCTAAGAAATATATATGTCCATATCCCTTGGACACATAAAGGCTGTAAGTGTTTGATTTGTTTTAAAAGCATGCATGAAATGAAAGATAGCCCATGAAGTGTATAATTTGTTTCCTGTACACAACAAAGGAATGGCTAGCTTTTTAGGCCACCTGAAATGGCTTATTTCATTGCCAGGTCTGTGCCTTTTTTCCTCTGTTGAATGACAGTATTGATGAGATCAGTGGCGGCTTCTGGTCTTATAAGGAGGGGAAGCTCATTTTCGGCATACATCATAAAATGTGTCCATTTATTTATATGTAAATTCGCAGAGTGACAGAAGAGAGTCGCCAAACACAACGCTAGTTGTTTTTAACAAAGACAAAGTCGCTGAGGATCAGTAACGTCTCCAGATCAACTCCGAGCAACGGAATGAAAAACTTGAGAAATGCTCCGGTGCATGCTTATACTTCAAGATCGCTGATTCGCTCATTTCGCTGTCAATCAAAAAGGGACTCAGCCTCAGACAAATCATCCAATCATCATGCAGAAGCCGAGCGTCCGGGCTAGCCCACTGCCCCATAGACCCCCAGAGACGCTGAGCGTCCAATGGGCGGGACAAAGCCCAGCATTTATCCAATGACCGTCTAGTTTCGCTGCAGTGGAACAACCCACTCTATGCTTCCCCATTGAAGCCAGTAGACGCTCGGTGTCTACACTGTGTAAAGCACTGTGGCGCTGCGGGCATGAATGAGAAGGAAGTCGTGTCGGTTACCTGTGATAAGTAGCTGATTCTGAACAAAAGATGAACGTGTTCTAGCGCATATTTAGTCAATGAAATGCACACACAACAGTATATATTTGACCACTTATTTTGTTGACATTTTAGGGGAAGCTGAGCTTCCCTTGCAGTCTTAGAGCAATCGCCACTGGATGAGACAGTCTATAATCAGAGGCAAACTACTTGTCAAGATGAGTAACCTCTGATTTCTGGAGGTCCATTGGAAAAGGCACATAGTAAGCTGCCAGCGCACAGTATCCTGGCTTCTTGAAGTCAACTTGAATATCTTCCTAGTCTGTAGTGATTTGTCTCATCTGCTGCATTCACATTGTACCACCAATTTCCCTTATTAGTTATAGAACAACTATGGCCACCAAACTGTATCACCCGCTCAGCCCAACCTTCGCAACAACTGTCTCTTTTTCGCAATCAGTGGAGCTTATCTTTATAGATCCGCAGTCTGGCATTTCCATTTTCCCTTCTATTTAAGCCGTTTACATGACTGCATAAACCAATAGCTCCCTGCAATAATCCCTTCTGCATGACAGAAAATATTATTTTGAGTATCCAGAGAAAAGGCTTTTTTTTTTTCAAAAGCAAGGGTGGTGCGCAGATTTGAGTCCAACAAACATGCAACTGTGCTTGTACCTCTTGACAGCTTTGCATCTGCAAGAATCATTGTTTTAATGGACTGTCACTATTAAAACAAAAGTATGTCTAAAGTAAAACAAAACGGTTATTTGATTAACTAATCAATCAGCAGAAAATTAATTGGCAACTATTTTAATAACTGATCATTTTATTTTACAAGCCAAAAAGCCCCACATTTGCTTGTTGAACACACAATATGTAACATTCTACTACTATGGGGTCTCTCAATCAAAACAATAACAAAAGACAGAGTTCAATGATGTTGTGAAGCAGTTATTGTCATCACCACCATTGCCATCAATGTGGTCAGCATCTCCCAGGTAGAATTCCTTCAGTTTCAAATTATCCACACGGACCTCTGCCTTTTCAAAACAAAATCACTGAATGAAGAAATTTCACATTAAAAATCAGTGGATGGGGCTGCAAGGGTTGGCTCACCTCATTTCTATGATAACTTAAGATCCAGTAATCCAATAGTTGCCTAGTTAACATAATATAATTAAATAAATAAACGGCCAAGATCTAAAAACTGTATCGTAAAAATTATGTTTAGAACTGGATAAAAAGTGAACTTATGGCAACTTCTGGCAGACAACCACCATTCTGACGCATGTGCAAAGGGGATATGACACTATGGAGTTGATGCTTTTCTTTGTCTTACATGATATATAATAAACTGAAGATTTTTAGGGTTTGGACACTTAATCAAATAAAACAAGAAATTAAAAAAAAAAAAGAAGTTTGATTAATTTGCTCTCTTGTTTCTTTGTGTTGGTCTCTGCAGAAAGCAGTTGCGTTACGGCAACCCAGGAAAGAACTGTTTCCAATCTCTCTACGCCACGGCCTGACCAAGCCTTAATTGGGCACAGTCTTATTTCATTCTTACAATGTCATGGCTCAGTAATGCTGGCAACAAGAGTGTAACCATAATGCAAACATAAAGACAGAGTGGAAGCCTTTTTGAGGCAGCCAACTGAGAAGAGGTTGCAGGATTAGAAAAGTAGGCAACAATGGTAGGAATTCAATTGTCCTGTGCCAACATTACCAATCTGGCAAGAAGGAGAATGGTGAATAGTCATCTTTTTATGTGTGGTGAAATGAATAAACTAATCACAGCTGTGGAGAGGTTTTTCAGATGACCAGCAGAGGTGAGAACACTAACTAGGGGTGACCAGTCTTGAGACGAAAGTTTCCCCCCCCCAAAAAAAAAAAAAAGAAGAAAAAAAAAAAAAAGACAAAAATGTAAATGTGGCAGTATTCCTGATTGTAGATCAGAGTAGAACTTCATTATTACAGCTTGTGCTTATGCTGCAGTGCTTCTGCGGTGTAGCAAATGTAAAAATGTATGTATCAAAACAGAACTAAAAAATCCACAGTAAAACAAGAAGCACCAGATCATAAACATTTTCTCCTGTTTGTTAATATCCATTATGTCAAAAGAGGGATAAGAAAACATTAATGTACTTCTTATTACAACAGAGAGATGCTAATTGCTGCTAAATATCATCTAGCAAGGCAAAATAATATGCTTAAGAGTCCAGAAAGCCTTCTTTCTAAATGACTGCTCTGAAATCCAATGCTGCTAACTCAATCATGAAACTGTATCAAGGATAATGGAGAGGCTGCTGGGGAAAATACACCTGCTGAGTTATCCTGTAAACTTGATACTTGACGCAGTAATAAAAACAGTGATGGGCATTCGTCCTTGTGGTTAATGCAAGCACATAAGGACCCTCTCCCTGACAATTAAGTGGACAAGGCTTTTTGTGTTCCATCATGGTACAGTCAACTCTGCCTCTACCCATGAATCAATTCCTTGATAATGACACTGAGGAGGGTTTACAAAACAAATTATAGAGATGGAGTGTCCGATTACGTCAGGCTTTTAGTCTACAGTCTGTGGCAAAGATTAGTTTATAGGCTAGATTTACAATGTAGAGCCTGTGTCTATATGAGCTTTTACTGTGTGTGTCAGTCTGCTAAACCCTAAAAAAAAAGACAGAAATGCTCATCACTACTTATACTGATTAAATGTAAGTAAAAAGGTTTTTCTATAGTGAAGACGCAGAATTAAACGCAGAAGATAAGAAATTCCTTGCTTTGTAATTTCAACAATCAGTCAGGCAAGTCATCCTTGATCCCTGAGATAAAGTAAAATGTTCAACACAAAAATTACAGACTTTTTTCAAAACTTTAACCTGTTTTAAGAAAATTACTCCTCCTATTTAAATCTGTCTGCCTTCCTCCCTTATCACTACTCTATTTGCCTGTCTTCTCTATCAGTAGTTCCTGTCCTACTTTTGCCATCTACCCTCCTCTTTACTATTTTATACTGGCAGGCCTTTTCCTTCACTCCAACTCCCTTTTGCCCACCTCTGCTTTAAAGGCTAATGAGGCTGGCTGTATACTCACAAAGGAGTGTGTGTGTGAGAGTGTCTGTGTATGTGTGTGACTGAGAGACAGTGAGGGAATCAAGAGAGACAGAGAGGAGGAAGGGAGGAAAGGAGGCAGGGTCCAGACATCTCTCAGTGAGGGGTAGAGACTGGACCACACAGATAAGCCCTTCTCCTCACCGTCAGCAAAGAGAGAGGACTTTGTGGGGAGAGGATAAGCATCCAATTGATTTCAGGTTTGAAAATGGAAATTGTACTGTATACAAACTAACTCGGGGAGGGTGGTTGCAGTGAGCACAACAACAGCTGAGGAAAAATTCTGAGCCTCTGTGCTATTTCTTTTAACTGACAATGTACTGTACTGACAGTGCAGTTTGTATTGTAACTATATCTTGTTCTCTCACTGTCACTCTTTGAGGATGTCAACACCAATAATAGTTATTTTGACAGCTGACTATGACCCCTATGTGGGGAAGCTGCTTCATGCCACTAGAGTTAAAAAAACAAACATATGGAGCACAATAAGGAACTCAATTAGTTTTGTCCAAACCGTAGTAGAAATGAAACTAAATTATATTAAATTATAAGTGCCATCTGGACTCAAACTGTTTGGATAAGCTCCACAAGTCATGTTATTTCCTGCAGTCAAGAAGTCAATTTAGCTTGTTAGCAGGCTTTATGGAAACTAATGTGTAATGACAAAAAGAATAACAGAGAGAGGGATATTTCCAATACTGTAAAATGAAGCTGCAGGAGGACTTACTAGGAGGTGATCATACAGTTTGTCCACCATCGTTTTCAGACAGTTTCTTCCCCTATGTTAAGTATAACAATGGCTTTTATTTAGGCAATGGTAATTGACAACAGAAAAGGTGTCCTATCAGAGCTGTTCTATCAGAAGAATGCACATTAGTATGTCGAGAGTAATACAAAACAATGTGTAACACAGTTAAGAAAAGGGTAAGACGTGAGGACAGCTTATTAAAGCAATGGCAGCACAGAGCCTCCACATCACGCTGCATATCCCTGACCTCAGCTTCTTCTTAAAGCCAAAGTGTTATATTTGGTCACATATGGTCTACTAGTCTAATCAGCAGATTTTTAATTATATGAAAAGTTTATTACCTACATGTATTATGGTGTCATTTTGGTCAACCATGTGTCTAAACAGATGCTTTATGTGCTGTTTTGTACTATATTAGATGGCATTCGTTGACAGTAACAGTCAAAGGTCATTATCATGGCCAATTTAACATGGGGATAACAATACAAGAAACACAAGGCAAACAGGAATGCAAACAAGAACTTTCTGTTACTTAATGAAAAAAAACAAAAAAACAAAAACAGCACAAGCTAATTAAAGATGAAATAATGCCATCACTGACTAGATAATGCTGGAGATATATATATATATAAAAAAAAAAGAGAAACTGGCCATGTTGCAGAAAACTTATCCTCCAAACCACATTTTCACACACATTGAATGACTACTGCATAAATATTGAATGAGATTTTCAGGTAACACTGACTGGTGGACTATAGTAGAAGTTGCATGGTAATCCTTGTGCAGTGGTTGCAAAATTGTTCTTCTGTGATCAATCAAATTAAAAGTGTATACAGTGTAGCGTCTATGGGTATAGAATATTTCAATAAATATTTAATGCAACCCTTTTCTCGTGAGTGTTGGCTGACTTTGACTTGCACAACAAAAAATCAAGTGGGGGAATAGACCACAGTTTCTCATCTACAGAAATAACAGATACATAAATCTGCTGTAGGAAAAACATGAGGATCACATCCTGCATCATAAACCACTATCATAAATGAAAGATGAAGCTTTCAACAGGTTTTAAGAACCTCAGCATATTTCCTCTCCTCATTTTCTTTGCCATGTATTCCTACATTCTCTTCATGTCATGTAGAACCCTACAAGCAACTACAACCAGTTTGGGGTATATAGTTAATTTGAAGAGCCCTTGATGGGAATCTCAGTGTTTATAGGAGTTTATAGGATTTTCATGACTTTTGATTAGTCTACCATATTCTGTCTGACATTAAAATTTACCTAAGCCAGCTGCTTTCTTTGGCATTAGTGCCCAGTCACACAAAAAATCATCACAACACATGTCATGTGTGTGCCCTCACAAAATGGGTGAAGGTAACAGGACGTAAACACAGTTGATTCAAGAGGACATATTTGTATCATCCACTTCTGTCTCATGAGTGACAGCAAACCATGCCACATTTATTTTGTGAAGCAATTTATATGCCAGTAGAGCAGGAGTGAACAATGAAATTTGAAGGGGTCAGAGGCTCAAATTTTATGCATAGTTCAACTAGAGTGCTAGGGGGCAAAATTTAAACAAGCAGCAAAAACCATAAACAGGAAAGCAGGAAAATTCAGACAGAGAATTTCATTAACATGGTGCAGTACAACTGAACCACAAACCCATCAGTATCAGCATAAAAGAAATAAGATACAGATACAGAGAGATCCTACGATATCATTTATCAATTCATCCTGTCTCCATCTCTCTGTCCTATTTTTCTTTTGCACTCTCCACTCACCACATTGCTAGCAACTTCTCTATCTAGCTGTACAAGTCATTCAGTTATCACTGTTGTCTGTTTTTTTTCATGTGACTACAGCTAGAAACATTTTCATCCACTGACAAGCAACAATGTATGAAAGACATGGGACAAAAGCCATCATCCTTAATGAGCTTAGGGCTATACATGACAGGTGAGGCAGTGGGAGGGCATAAAGCCCTCCTTCTAATCACCGTTTCATTCCCAACTTCTCATAGCTACCTCCTCCTTACAGCACAGAAAGCATTTAATTAACTCAGACTTTTACTTTGCCTCCCTTCATTTCTTTTCTAAAGCAGACATCCACTTAGCAACTGCACAGTAACACCAGGGTGGCTACGGACTCAAAGACTTGGTTATTAATATAATTGGCTGATAAGCAAATGCTTAGCATGCTCCAAGTCCAGGGTTACAAGTGGAGGACTTAAACAGCAAGGAGGGCGATACTTCGGGGTTGAGATGTAAAATGGTTTGTGGATTCAATTCTGTTGAAACTCCATGTCAAAAACCTTGTTCTACACTTACATGGAAACTATAAGCTCTTTAATCTTATTAACCAAATAAAGAAAATGTAAGGCTGCAACTAACAATTTTAATTGTCAATTAATGTCACAATTATTTTCTGGATTAATCTTTAAATTATTTTGTCTATTAAATGTCAAATTAAAAAAAGAAATGGCCAAAAGATTTTCCATATCCTAAGATGATGTGTGCAAATGTCTTGTTTTGTCTGACTAACTATAATTTATTGTATATGACAAGGAAAGCCAGCAAATCCTCATCCTCATAAATCATTCATTTATGGCACAGTGCCAGCACGTGTTTAGCATTTTTTCTTGAAAAGTAAATTTCAGTCATAAAATCATCATTTTGTAGTACTACTGACAGGTGTAGTGTCACATGACTTAATTTTCAATGCCAAGCATTGTATAGATGTGAAGATCCGAGTGCGATCATAAGATGCCCTCTAAGCCTGAGAGATATGAAAAACTATTCCTTTTAGTACAGTCATTAGTGTGTCTCAGGGGAGGCTTAAAATTCACATTCAGGCTAATAGAATGCTAATACTGTTTTCATTTATACCAGGTTGTTGGCAAACACAGGATATACTATATATTATTTAAAGCTTTTTCATTACTGGCTGCATAAAGAGATGTGACTTACATTCATTAAACTGATACCTGGAGTAGGCTCTCTGGTTTCCAGAGTGGTAAATGAGATGAAAGTATAGTGAAAATACTGTATAAGGTGGAGCAATGTGAGAACACTAATGAGTCATTACAGTATCTATAATATGGCAGCAAGCCCCTAAAAACACAAATATAGTGCAGAGCCAGTCTCTTCAGATAAGTGTTAACATGACTGAGATGCAGCAGTCAGAGAGCAGTAATGGCATAATCGCCTGACATTCAGTCAGCAGAAGAAGGGAATAAATAAAGTAACGTATGAATCAGTGCATTTTTAGCTACCTCTTTGTGATAGATGAGTCCACACTAGACATTTGTCTTGCCAAGTACTGTTGAATGAGTACAGCTTTTACATGATGAAGACCTAATGTACTGTTCTGTTTTCAATGAGCCCTATTGAAGGATGCATAAGGCTGCAGCAATCAAACTGCTGTTTGTTCATCTTGCCACATTTAACTGCAGATGTAATGTTGCTACAGAGTGTAATATACATGCCATATTGGGATAAAGTATACCATTCCTGAAAAGAATTGTCAAACATGTCCAAGGGACTACATCTGTAATTTCTAATACACAGAAAAATGTAATTACATTTCATTAAATCTCTTGTGCTACTGCTGCAACCTGCAAAAATATTCCATAAAAACTTTATGGGCAAGCTGCTGTTAGGTCAACAGTATTTTTTTTATGTATTCTGACTCATATGGTGCAGCGTGGTACTGAGAGGGCCACATGGGACATAATCAGCCTACATTGGTGCCCTAAGAAGCTTGAAAAATGCATGGACAAAAATAATGTATTGATTTACACGAGTTGATTTACAGTGGTTGCACACAACACATCTGCCAGGCTTTCCTTATAGCAGCTGACTGCACTTTTCCATCAATATGACACTGATACATGAGCTGTTAGTGGCTTTCTACTCAAACAGCAAAACTATTCTATGTTCCTGCTTTCATACATTTATGTTGACTGTCATATGCTGGAATAGCAACCAGGTCAAACTAATAATAAAATGAAAGGTTTTGGGGTGGATTACTGGCATCACACCACATCATTCATGATCTTTGACATACAGTCTGTTATGCTGTCATTCTTTCTCAATCTACCATCAGTTGTCTTAAAAAACAGTATATGGCATAATAAGAGTGACAACATATTGCAGCAAATTGTTCAACAGTAAGCCATACAAAGACTTTCAATTCAATCCTACCAGTAACCTAACCTCAGATTTCTTTTTATTCTTCTTCTTTATGCTTTTTAATGACCAATGATTCATTTAATCAATGTCTATATCAGCTGTTTTTCAGTTTTCTCAAGTGTTTTCCATATCGTGTATGTGATTTTATTATTTATTTATTCAATTCAATTTACTCTCTTTAGAAAATTTAGAGGAAAGTGTTAAATAAAAACAATGAATGACATTTGAACCATGACTGGTTATATGGTAAATGACTGGTAAAATTATATTTACAATAATAATCAAATATTCTTTTTAATTAGATAAATAAATGATTAATATTGGTGAACCTCATGCCATTAATGTTTTAGTGGACAGGACACCGTCTCAGCTGTACCTGTGGATTTGAAGCCCATAGGTCTTATATGTTATAGGTTTTTTTTTTAGTATGGACAAACTTCAGTAACAGTTTTTACCCCATTAGTTTATCATTCTGACAAAATCTCTAAAGAACTTTTACTTTTATTTACTGACACTGAGTAGAAGCATAAAGGGAACAAAAGATGTCAGATAGCACTCAACCATGTGTGTGATCAATACAAAACTTAAAAGCCAGCCTGTTTTAGAATGTAGGTCAGAAATTACAACAGATGAAATAAAAGCTTAAGGATATTCTTTTTCCAAGCCAAGCCATTTTAACTACACTCTCTACACTTATACATATATATATATATATATATATAAAACTTCAAGGTACACATATGGCTGGGGTTATCTGGTTAACTTTCACAAATGCAAGCACAAAGAGCACTTAAAGCCAATTAAACCCTACAGATGTTGTCATTCACCACAGGAGAACTCAGCAGAAAAAAGAGCAAGTGCATGAAAGACGAAACATGCATGGTTTGTTGACATACTGTAAATTTTCAAGATACAGTCCTTCTTGGGAGTGACCCATGAACTGTACCATATAGTTGTAATTTCCAATCTGTTGTATTGACTTTTACTTAAGCCACTAAATTTCTCACAAAGCTATCCAATAAAACAGGGGAAGCCAATCAAATAAAACATAATGTGCCACATCTTTGTCTACAACAAATGAATTCACCACAGAGTACATCTGTCTCTTACCTGATCCCATGGACAGATGATCCCACCAGAAAACATAAAAAGGTAACCCATAGCAACCAAGCAGGCCCAGATGACCAGAGAGAAAATGCGTAGAAGCTTCTTGAAGATGGACTCAATGCAGACAAGTACAAACACAGCCAGGAAGATAGCCAGCGCCGTGGGCACAGTGATTACAAAGGCCACATGGTCCTCAACGTTCTGAAAAAGAACAGAATACAAAAAGTAGAGCATAAGAGAGAGACAGTGAAACACATGAACAATTTCAGAGAGAGGGAAAGAGATATGAAATTTATAAGAGAAAAGAGGAATAATTAGAGAGAAAACTAAGTTTGCCTGAAAGAGATAAAGAAAAGAATAACACATAGAAGACAGATTCTTCTCAAGGGGGCATGAAACAGCCTGTTATAAAAAAGCCACTCCCCTAGTTCTGTCTTTTCTCTTCAGTGTCGTGAAAATACAAACAAGCAAGGCAGACAGGTGACACACCCAGAGAACCTTTTTTAACACAACAAGGTGTCACTATAATAACCTTCTTTTGCTAGATGTAACCTGAGAGCGATAAGTTGAAACAAATGCCCTTTAGCTCTGTACGTCTTTCAGTGGCTTTAACTTTCTGGTTGAGCTACAAGAAAATGAATACAGACTATGAAATACCATATATAAAATACAAAATATAAAGGAGGGTCAAAAGGTAAAAGTCAACATGAGAATATTTCAGGTTTACGTACTAAAAATCAGGGTTTTTAATCAACTTAGGCCTGCCAGGAGTTTGGGGCAGCTCAGTTTGAAACCTAAATAGATTGGTTTAACCACCAGAGACATCTGGTTAAAATGCTCAACCACCCAGCCTCAGGTCGACAAAGCACAGCCGATGAGCACCTGTCCTTCCCGTCACAGAGCGTGCTGCGAGCATGCATGTTCTGGGAATGGACTTATTTCACCAACCTCAGTACAAGTAGTTAGTATAAAGCTGTGGGCAGCTTTTCCAGTCATCCTAGGAAAGAAAAAATACCACCCATCCTGTTGATGTCCATTATCTGTGAGTGAAGTATTCACTTGATCTGACAGTGCACGCTGTAGCACAGCTCCTAGACGACTGAATGCAACTGATTATCTCTAGAGAGTTAGTTTGGTGGGAATATGACTGAAAATACAGATAAATCAAAAGGGTGCGAAACTCAAAATACAGTAAAAAGGTAAGAATAGGATGATAGAATTAATGTAAATGAGGAATCATATTTAAATGATTTAAATTATGAATTCTTTATACCTTAGACTCAGATATCCTACTAAACAAATCTGTCACTTTGGAAGTCCATACACAGCATCGTTTTCTTTTTGTAGAATACTTTGTGGTATATTTTGAAATATTGATTTTCATGGCTCAGAAGAGGCACATTTTATATGCTTTCTCTATTCTTATGAATTGCACTCTCGTTTGTACCTTAGTTAGAATCATTTTTTAACAGGGTCTAAAATAAAAACATACAAATGATTGCGCACCACAACATGTAAAATCATCAAGTATAAACCAGGATATTATAGTCAAACAGTTAAAATTATTTAAATATGGTTTATGTACAAACCAAGGATCATATCCTCTCTTCAATAGACTGCTGTAAAAGTGAAAAAAACCTTTACACTGAACTGAGAACATTTTATGTAGTGAGGAAAAAAGCCTAAAAAGCCCCCAGTGTTAACCAGTAGCAAAGTTGAAGCCACATTCATAATGGATTTGTTGCTGCCTTTCTGAAACACACTTAGATCTGAAAGTTCTAATAAAAATTTCAGGAGTTTCTTAAAGGTGGATGTAGGAGGATAGCACATTGAAATGAGTCGTTTCTGCTGCTTGCCATTGCCAGGCATCATGCCATCAATGCTTTTCCAGGGGTGTGACAGGGGATGGAAAAGGGTCAGGATATAAACACGTAGTGCAGATGTGTCACATCCTCATTACCACATAAGAATGTGTAGTCAGGGAAATATGTAAAACACACTGACATCAACAATCAAACTTAGAATTCAACCCCAAATAGTCTTGTGTTTTATTGTTCAGAATGCCCATTCCAGCTTTAATTTACTTTATATCAGGGCTGGTAATTTGCTGACTCCCGCTCATTAAAAATGACCTTACTTCACAGGGATGCCATTTCCCTATCCATGGAGACAGAGCTTTGTCTGGTTTCCCCTTAATTTTTGATCTTTAAAAGCTCCAAATATCCACAGTGTAAATTATACCACATTAAAATGCATTATCATTCATGCTTTAAAATTTAATAATTTGTAAGTCTATTCATTGCAGGCAGTATTCACTAAAAACATTATTTATCAATTCCATCATTTGTTCAGACATGTCCAAACCAGCTACCTGGTCTTTGGCCAGCCTATCTCATAGTGCTTCTCTTTGCACTTCTCCCAATCTTCTCTATCTCTCCCTTTCTCTTTCTGTAGCCCCCCACCCCCACCCCCACCGTCCCTCAATCTCGTTCTCATGCACACAGTCAATGCACTGGGACAGGAGAGGATGTGTGTGCCTGCAGAGAGCCACAGAGAGTTTGTCTCGCCCAGAGCAGGGCTCCAAAACAGCACAGGATTTAGGTCAGCCAGCAAGCAGAATGAAGGGATGATAGGACACAAATAAAAGAGACAGACAGATATATTAGGAGGTGAGAGATGACACACGCATGAGAATGGAGTAAAATAGAGGATCATGGAGAAAAAAAACAAAACAAGGAAACTGGAAAGGTCATGCCTATACAGCACAGAGAGCAAATAGAGGATGTAGGACAGGCAGACTGAGCAGTGGCCGGGGAAAGACATTTACTGAAATGCTTTTTTATTGTGACCCCATTAAAATACTGCAACCAAAAAGTGTAAAATTATATTTTAGAACTGATTGTAGGGAAATACTTTCAAAACTTGAAATGTCAAAGTCTGTCTTTTTGGTTCAAGAGCATCTATGTCTCAAACACTACATAATGTTTTAGTTGCTGGTTAAATTATACCCTAACATCTTATCACAGCCTTAACGCAAATTCAGCCAGCTGGATCATATAGTAAATCCAAAATGAAATTATAATTGATGGGTACAAACACCAGCTGTGGCTAATGTAATGACTCAAAAGAATGATAAATAGAGAAAACGTTGCCAGATTTAATATGATTCTTCCAAAGCCTGTTGTCTCTTCTAATCTTTTTGATAAGGGATTTCATTTGTTGACTAATTAGGCATTTAGTGATTGTGTTTTGTCTTGAATGATTGTTTTGATTGCACGGAAATGGAATGGCTGGCTCTCCAATCACTGATGTTACTCATCATCTAAACAACTTTTCCATGCAAGATAACTTAAGTATTCTGTTTTCATTCAGTTTTGTAGGTTTTGCTGCAATACATAAATGTTCCTATTAATTAATCACATTCTGATGAGTATTGTGGGATGCAGTGTGATGATTTGTGCCCGTTAGTGTTCTCTCTGTCTCACTCCGTCTCTTTCAGTGGGTTTTAGACTAAACCCTTCTTAATAGCAGACTCAGCAGACACGGAATGGGAGAGGCATTCTCTTAATGCAAAAATGTAATTAAGTTCTTACAAGGCTATATTAGAACATCCTTTAAAAATCAACCATTAGATTGTGTTATTATATCATCAATGTTTAGATACATATAATCAGATAGGTTGTCGATAGTAAAATCCTTATCAGACAAAATGCTTATTTACAAAATTTTTAACTCAGAATGTCTTTTTATTTTACAGAGTACCTTGAATTCACTGCATTGAATTTTTCAGGCTTTTAAAGCAAAGATAATCCTGTCAAAATAGTGACAGAGGGAAACAGATCTCCTTTCTGTAGTTCAGTCAACCATGAGCTCAGACAATAACTAAGCCCCTTATTCCCCCCTCACTTTTATCTCACCCTTCTCTTCACATTAGTGCTGCGATGAGGACAGCATGCTGTGAGAGTGTGCATGCATATAGGTGTTGCACAAGCACGTTTTTATGTGTGAGTCTATGAGAGAGGGGAGCCCATGTATTGACAAGGCAGTGGCTTGAGTGTGTCTGTGTCTGAGCGTACATATATGTAGAATGTGTGAGAGCCTGCAGTGTGTGTGTTTGTGTGTGTGTGCGCGCACCCACGTGCCTACATATTCCTGTCCACGCTGTTTACAGAGCTTACATTTGATGTGAATTTTTCTACACATATCGTTGCAGACACACAACACGTGTCGGCATGCAATATATCTTGCTGGAGTATAATGCCATATGTTTGTATGGTCTTGGATGTTTTTTGTACTTCTTTAATTTGCATAATG
This sequence comes from Seriola aureovittata, assembly GCF_021018895.1. Taxonomy (NCBI): domain Eukaryota; kingdom Metazoa; phylum Chordata; class Actinopteri; order Carangiformes; family Carangidae; genus Seriola; species Seriola aureovittata. The sequence goes on along the minus strand of NC_079370.1, from coordinate 18,947,724 downwards.
CATGTGTGTGTGCATATTGTGAATGAGCAGCTTACCAGTCCTGAAGCAAAGAAGACAGTCAGCAGAGCCAGGCAGGCTCCCATCACTATGAGGAGCAGAAACACAATCAGTGGATGCTGCTGGCTCATACAATAGTAGGACTCATACAGCCAGTCCGGGGACCTGTTCCTCTTCTCTTGACCTCCTCCTCCTCCCTTATCCCCTTCACCAGACTCCCCTGCCCGGTCCAGGAGATAACGCTTCCTCCTTATTGCCTCTTGCCACATGGATCTTGGAGTCGAAAAGGAGGAAGAGGAGGGAGGGAAACCAGAGGAGGTGGTCACTGCTGAGGTATTAGTAGTTTCCACCACAGATGAGGAGCAGTTGCTCTGTTCCACTCTCCTGCTGTTGTTGTTCCTGTTGGGGACCCTAGTGTGAGAGCTCCTGATGTCCAGCGTATCCTTTGGTTCTTCCTCCACCTCCTCTCTGAAGTCCTTCAGGCGGAGACAACTGAAAGCTGAGGCTGAGTCTGAGTCAGAGGCAGCATGTGCTGGCCGGAGAGGTGGCAAGAACACACCAAGGGTAGAGCGCAGCATCCTCCTCTTTCTCCTCCTGCCAACATGTTGAAGCGGGAAATGAAGGGGAGTGCAGAGACTGAGTGCTCTTTAGAGTGAGAGAGAAAAGTGGGAGGGAAGTGAAGGGAAAAGGGGAGGGAGCGAGGGCTAAGGGGGAGGGGAGGAAGAAAAAGAAGGTGCAGCAGCAGGGAGAAGTCAGCGAGTATGAGAAAAAAATAAAAGTGGAGAAATTACTGGACTGACATTTAGGCAGTATGCATTATGTGATATTAATGCCATGTAATTATTTGACCTGAGAAACTGTAACACAGAGGTTAGGGAAAAAAACAGTGATTGAGCTTGAGCTCAATCACAGCACTCAAGTTTGCATCTCAATCTCAGAGAAGATGATTTTAAGAACTGAGAAACTACATCACACGTTTTTCAATCATCCGATTCCCTCCCTCCTGCTCTCTCCCCAACAGTTGGATTGTAATCTGCCTGAAGATTTGTCAAAATAGCTATGACAACTTGAAGGTGAACTGGTAGCAGATGTACAAAAAGAGAGCTACAGCACTGAACAATGGCCACAAGTTCTTTTGCAGAACATTATGTCACAGTGAAGTTGACCTTTGACCAACTGGATATAAAATGTTAACACTTAATTTTATTCTTATATATATTTGAGTTAAGTCATAATTAATCTATACATTTGTGAGTTATGGCCAAAACATTGCAACCTTGACCTTTGACCACCAAAATCTAAGCAGTTCATCCTTGAGTCAAAGTGGATATTTGCGCCAAATTTGACGAAGTTCCATCAAGACGTTACTGAGATATCACATCCACGAGAATGTGACTTACAGACGGACAACTAGACAACCCGAAGACAATATGGCTGCAACCGGCGCAGAGGCATAAAAAAGGGACACAGACATTGGATTTGCTCAAATATTGTATGCACACACCTGAAAACACAAACACACACACATACATGAACTACCTCATTTAGGTGCTGAGTTTATGTTGCTGAAAAATTACCGATAAGTCCACAAAGCAATATATTATAATTGTGCAAATTAATATCGATAAAGAATATTTAAAGGCTTGTTAGAGTTGTCACTTGTGTGTTTGAGCTCCTTCTAGGCCAGTACATTTATTTTGCAACCTTCATTAATGTAATTAAGTGGGTGGACAGTCACTTACATGCTGTCAACACAGATCCATTGTCTGTGTTTGTACCAGGATGAGGGGCAGAGCATGTGTTTGTTCTGTTATGCTATTGCAATGCCACCTTGGCATCAGCTGGCTCTCCTATCCTATTAAATATCCCATAAATTTTATCCCATAATTCTTTAAGGTCTGTGACTACTTCCAAAACATTATTCAAATAACTAAAATTTAGCCACTGTCTTCAAATTAGTATAGGTCAAAAGTACAAATCTTTGTTGTCAGATTCTACTAGGGATTAGTAACCTATAACTGGTTCCTCATGGGATCCAGTTCCAAGGAGGTAAAATAACCAGATTCCGTAGGAAATGAATCCTTTATTTTATCTTGTATTCACATTCTCTGTTCAGTTGGTCTATTTTGCCTCTTTAGGACACTGCGGGCACCAGCTTATATGTTCCACAGTCAATAAAACTGCAAAATGTAATATAACATGTTATGGTAAGAAAGGATTTTTGATAACTTCAGATTCTATGACCTGAAGCAGTGCAACAACAAGTTCCCCTTCAGGTAATGTTGAGTGCATTGTGCACAGAAAACATCAGTTTATTTATTGATATTCACTGGATGAAGTAGAATTAATATTATTTTGGCTGTGTTGTTTTTGGCTGGACCACAACAACCCTAAAAATGCAAATGTCTATCAGACTGAGTGATCAAGTTACACCATTGGTCGGCTGCTCGACTCTTGGAGTTTCCCCATTGGTCTGTAGTCTTTCAAAATGATTTGGCATGAAGGAGCAGTATTAAAAACATGGTACCTTTGTCACTAGATTAACCGAATTTGCAGTCCCCTTTAATTACTTAGCTGGACCACAGCAGCAGGGCAAGCCCTATAATAATGACTGTCCATGAATGACTGACAGACTCAGTCACTCACTGACTGAGTGATAGAGTTGACTGATCATAGTTCCACCATTGGTTAGCCAAATGCCTCGTGACTGAGTTGGAGTTTTTGCATTGGCCAATGCTCTTCCAAAATGAATTGGTGCAAACAGTTTCGATTAGCTCGTATAGCAACAAATCTAGCGACTTTTTGGCCACACCTAGGCTACTTAGAAGAGACTTGCCATTACTACCCTCTCTGTGTCTACTTTGTTCAGTGAGCAGCAGAAAGGCTGAGCAGCAGCTTCTTATCCATACAGAGGAAGTGCATTGTGTGAGAGAAAAAACAAGACTAGGTCAAAACCTAGTATATGGCTAGACCGTCTATGGTCAAATCCTGATTTTATAACTGCGACATCGTCTGGCAAAATCACCAAACACATAAATTAGAGAATGAGATGCAGCAAAGGGCCACAGGCCAGAGTCAAACGTGAGTCGCTGGGGCAAGGACTAAGCCCAAATGGCACGCATTCCACCAGTTGAACCATGGGGGCACCCACCCCAAGATAGACTATATTTCTTATTTTGTCTCTCACACAGCTCACAGCCTCCATCTGGGATCCACAATAGTTTAGCCTTTATTTACTTCCAGCTCATTGAAGCCTCATTACTGATGACTTCTCTCCCTTTCCCTCCCTCTCTCAGCTCTGTGTGTCTTATGTTTACATTTAGTTATTCCCCTGCCTCCTTTAGTAACAATGATAGTAGTTTAATTGAGATGAGGCTCAGTGTATTGGAACTTGTATTGGAAAATCACAGTCTTTGACTTTAATTTATGTGTATGGTGATTTTGTCAGACAATGTCATGGTTATAAAATCAGGATTTCAGCAGTAGAGCTGCAGCTTGGAAATGGGCTTGGAAGTTGACTTGCAGTCTTAATGGGCCACGTTTCAGTCACTATTTCAAGCTTGTTCTGTTGCCTGACAACATAAACAGAAAAACGTGTAAACAGGAACAACTTTAGTGGGATTTCGGCTGTATTAAAATACTTTATATGAGCACAGAGAGCAGGAGAGCAGCAAACAGAAGGGCTGAAACAGGCTGACACTAGGCAGAACGCAAATACGACACAGTCCAGCCATATACTGGTTTTTGACCTTGTCTCTTGTCTTGTTACTTAAGCTTCTAGGTCTTCGGTAGCTGCAGCATAGACCACAGTGAGGAGCAAATGCAGCAAAAGGTAACCTGAGTGAAGAAAGAGTTAATGAATGTCACAGAGCAGTGAGGAAATATGTGGTCAAAGCCCTACAACCCTTCAGCACAACAGAATGTCCGTGGTGTAGTTCCTATTAGTGTTTTTTAAGGTATAAAAAGAGGATAGATTCTTAAATATGAGGTGATATCTTTTGTAACATAAAACAATTTGTTTTGTTACTGCGCTGAGCAAAAACAGAATAGTATTTCTTTTACTACTTAAAAAAATATAAGGGATTTGAAAGGATGCACACTTGATAGAATGCCATCAACCCCCATCCTTAAATTCTACAATCCTTTGAAGGCTACCACCCTGATGAAAGCAAGACAGCTGAAAACAATTGAAACTGGAGAAAAATGAATGGATGCAAAATTAACTTCTTTCACCTACACTGAATTAAGATGGTGGCCGAAGTCCACCACACAAGCCTTTGAGTGGCAAAATCTCTTCTGTTCACTGCAGATCTGTAAAAACCTCCATCTCAATCAATTAACTATTTGTTATCTCAATGCATTCTGTTGTAATTATCTTGTTATCTTTCACAGTCTGTATTGGCCTTATCTGGACTTATCTATATCCTTTTCTCTATTCCTGCAAAGAACCAATTTCCCCAAAGGGATCATTAAAGCTTCATCTAATATGATTTAATTAGTATGAGCATTCATTTTGTAGATTTTATGACCAATTTAGAAATGAAGACAAATGTTTTCCAAAATCAAAGCTCTGTATTATGTGTCCATCAGAGTAGGAAGGTAAAGTGTAACACAGCAAATAGCTTTGAAAACAGCTATTCTTTCTGAGCAGGGTATGTTCAACATTATGTGAGTGGTAATGATGAAGTTAAAAGAAAAATCTACCCTATCTACCCTTTCCTGGACCATGTTGTTTCTCTCTTTCTCTCATCTTCATCACCCCTCGCACATCATTGTGCCCTCTCTTTCACCTACTTATCTTTCTCCCATGCCTTTACTTCCTATTTCACCCTCACATATTTCCCCACTCATTTTCCTGTGATTTTCCACCAATATCCTTCCTCTGCTCTTGAATTGCAGTCCTCAGGTTCCCACTCTGATCCTCACACCCTTCATCCTGTCCCCACCCTCTAAAATGTAACCTTTCACTTTCTCTCCTTCAAAAACCTTTTTGCTACACTCAGGCCTTCAACATCTGCCTCCATTTCCTGAACCTCAACGACTGGGTCCCTTACCTCATCCAGTATTTTCCCCTTACACCATTTTCCATTCCAGGCCCTCAGGTTTCTTTTCCCACATGTCTTTCATTTTCCCTCCCCCCTTCCACCCTCCCTCCCTACTGGCAAGCTCATTCCATCTCGACCTACTTCCTCCTCCTTTACTCCACCGTCGTGCACCCTTCTCTTCTTTTTCACATCTTCTCCCTGTGCCTAAACATTGTTGATAAGGTTTGATGCAGTCATGTGCTATAGGTGATGAGCTCAACTTAAATTGAAAAAAATGAGTTTCTCTAATTAGTTTTGTACCTTTGCAGAAAAACAGTGTTTCAGGACTAAGGTGCATAATTGCAGAATTGTCTTACAACCATTGCATAAATACACATAAATGTGTATACTGACTCAGCAAGAGCTCATTCCCTGTATTGCAAAACTAAAAATAATGACTACATTAAAAAAGTCTGACCAATATGGTTCATCCTGACATTGCTGGGAAACAATTCATCCAGTCTAATAATCCACCACAATACAGAGACAGTTACCATCTTAATTTAGCAGAGTTTTTATTTACCTTGTGAATCTGTGTGCATGTGTTTATCATTGCAGCATGGGGTGCTGGAGACATCTATGGTGGATGTCCACACACGTATGCATAAATGTGCATGCAAAAAAAAAAAAAAAAGCACCATAACCGTGGCTGTCTGCCTAATGACTTCTTGTGTGGGCCAGGGCCACTGCACTGAATGCACTGCATGACAGACAAAAGTCAAACGTCACTTACACTGATTGAAAATTAAATGTAAGTCAAGCTGTAAGTAAATAATTCAACAACAACCATGTGGTAATGACAGCAGAGAGTTTACAACTCAAATCAGCCACAGAGAAATGAAGAAAGATTGCACTAAAAAGCACTGTTATATTCTTCAGAATTTAGTCAGTAGATGGCAAAGCTGTAGAACCAAGATAAAGTTGTATGTAAGCTAATAAGCCTACCATTTCAGCCCTAGCAACCTGAGGGCACATCTTGAAAATATGCACCCCAATGAGCACCTATTCAAGTAGTTATGTCTTTATTGCCAAACAGCTTCCAGTTGTCAATACAACACCGAAAGCTGATCACTACCCCTTTGCTGTAAAGCAGGTAAGGTAAACTAATCAGAGAATAAAAGGATGCAGAAAATTCAGTTGCCACTGATTCACCTCATCCTCCTACATTGTGGGAAAGAAGAGGCTACAGAGGTACTTAAATTTCAGACAAATTTAGGATAGAAGCAGGATACTGTGCAAGGTCACTGTATTAGAGAGCAAATGATATATTGACAGGCAAATTTTATTGGATGGCTTAAGCTAATTGCAGATATGTCAGTATCTGCATTTATAACATCCATTGACTAACAAGAAATTAAAATAATGGGAAGTCAAAAATAAATGCTTGAACTATTAGTGTCACTATTGTGAAAATTGTGCACCAGAGAGCCATTGGCAACATACTAATCCCTGCAAGTTCAAACGCATCACAGCTCAGAATGGAGCTGGCATTCATGAATCTTTTTCTTCATTGTAAACGGCTCATTTTCTTGTGTAGTAAATGTGTTGCATTATGGGCTGTCGGTAGCTTTAACAGCACATTTTCATAATCAACAATAACCCCCTTAGCTAATGTCTTACCATCACACTTCAAAACAGCTCACTTACTGGTAATATTAGATGCATCATTAGATCAGCAGAGAAACACTAGAAATAGACATATGCACAGTGAGACATGTTAATGACAGCAGATGCTGATTCAGACATTCCCCATGCCCCCCTTCCCACTTTGTCTTGTTTCTGCTTGTTAAAGATGCCATATTTTTATACAGGAACATATATACTGTTCTTTTTTGTCCACAAAAACATAACACATACATATCTTGATCAGAATACAATAATTAAATATAAGTGAATCCAATCAAAAATCTTTGTTACGTTTTCCTGAGGAACTGATATATTGTTATCAGACTTTTTAAAACCCTCAAATACGTAAATCTGCATCTGCCATAAAAATGCTCCACACTGTATTTCTCTCTTTAGCAGTTGTTTTCGTCACTGTCAGGACAATTTGTCTGCATTCTCTGCAGGGGACTCTCCACTTCAAGGAACCCCTTTAGCACCAACATGTGATCCAGTTATAATAGTTCTCTCATCACCAAGCAGCTAAGGGGGACATTTCCTCTACCAAGGAAAACCTCTCAACCCAGCAATTGTTTATGGAGAGGGGGTACAGTCAGAATGATTGAAAAGTTTCCTACATGAATTAATTGCCCTGAACGTATCCAAGTGCTAATCCCAATAAGAGCTGCTAGTAGTGGTAGCCCTCGTTTTCTTACTTTACATAAGACACACATTTCCTTGCACTACTTTTATGGTTACAGTGACATATGCTGTTGCTGTTGAATAACCAGCTTTAAGGACTGTATTTCCTTGGTCTCATTGGACTCACTCAATATTAGCAAAAACTAGAACAGTAAGACCCAGGCTAGAAATTACTCTGATTTTCCAACTGATGCACAATTTAGATGTTATTTCTTTGATAGCCAGAGAAGTCTTGAGAATATTTATCATTTGTTTTTCTTTTCAGTCCCAGACAATACTTATTGATAAGTATCTATTGGACTCCATTGGATTCTATTGGATCCTACAGGAAAGGAATTATGGAACAGCAGGGATTTGTTTTAACTAACTACTAGTTCAAACATAAGTGTTGTGCTATCTGATGTCAGAAACATGCATCCTTTAAAATACTATTGGTGCCTTGAGAAGCCTTGCTTAAAAACAAAAGGTACTTTAAAAACAAAGTCTGTCACCAAATTAGTGAGGACCCGTTTCTGCTACCAACAGAGGCAGACCACCTCAAGCTATGACAGTTAGCATGGTGTTATCTGTGAATGCCAACTGAGCAGTAAAATTCTTTAAAAAAGAATTTAATTGTGCATCACAATTCTTGGAAACCTGCAACTGCATCAAAGTGCCTTATTGTCATGTGACCCTGACAGTGGTAATGGAAATTGTCAAAAATATGTAACACTAGAGAACTCCAGCATATCTCATTCACATCATATTTTTCATGTTGCAGTCTGCTGATAAATATACAAATTTAGCTGTTTCTAATGGCCCTGCCTTCTAAGAGCTAACATAGCGAGACACATAAATATAGATTTTATCTATGTTTAAAGGAATTAAAACATTAGAAAAATAAAATAAAACAACAAACTGAGGTCTATTATGAAGAAAGCTACAATTTTTTATGACTAAGTCTTATTTGGTCAACTTGCTTACTTGTCATGGAGTGCGCAGGGTTTCCAGTCAACGAAACCAAGCTACATTGTAAGAAAATTGAAACACACAACGTATGTCAAAGTATCTAGCTAGATATATTTTGGGGGCTGAGCCGCTTTTGAGGCCCCAAATTTAGAAGAAGAATACATGTCACTACATTTATTGCAGCATTCAAATAACCAACTCCCAAAAGTAACAGAACCCCATAGCACACGCATTTCTCCTTTCCTAAACAATAAAACCTGTCTGTCTGTTCAACTGCCTAAGTTCTGCACGCCCCAAGCCCGGAAGTAATTTTCAACATTGACAGGTGCTAACACTTAATTAAAAGGCTGTCCCATCACACAGTCCATCACAAAAATAACAAGAATACTCGTGGGTTTTTAGTCTGAACATAAAACATTTCCCTTCAAGTCAAAATAAAATCCCACATCGTAACATCATTCTTCTTAAGGTATTTCTAACGGAGTAAATCATCTTACCTCCACGAAGGTCGACTCCGTGTGGCTTTTTCCCTTTATCATGCAAAACCGGAAAGCATGAAGAGCTGCGCCGGAGCTAACAAACGTTAGCTTTCGGTCTAGTAAGTCTCTCACTGTGCTAACTTCACAACAATGGCTGACACAAACTTTTAAGAACAATGCACGTTTTTCCGGCAAATGCTTTTAGATTTAATACACCGACAATACCGTCTCCAAATTTAACTTTGAGTTTTTCTTAACTGATGGCAAATTTATACTTGAAAACCCGGATTTTAACCACAACTTATCTTCTCTGTCTTTTCTTGTCAGCGGACGTATTTAAAGAGCTGTCCAACAGAGTGCGCGTGCCCCAGACAAAAGGCAGTGATTGGCTGACCTCTGAACTATCTGAACAACTTAAAACGTTTTTTCACTTTTTCATGACATGATAATTTTATCACGTTTAGGCAAACATATAGAAAAATAACATTCGGGGGGTTAGTAATAGCCTATATTTGTATTTACCAATAATTGTAAAGCATGTGACAGGGCAGTAAATTAATTATTATATCCAGCATACAGGTTTTATTGAAATGAGGATTTACCAAATTGTGTGAATTGTTTGGACTATCAAGCACAATATGTTAGCCTATTACTGGTTAGACATAAAAATATCCATTATAATTGTTGTCCAATTCCCTGGATCTCAGACACATTTCCACAACTTATACAAGCATAAATTTCCAAAATGTTATTTTGGAGATTGGACTCACTTGTTCTCTGAAGTATTTAATCCTATTAATCTAATGCATCTCATTCATATTCCACAACATACTATGGTCTACAGAGCCTTATCTCATTCTCTTTCTGGCTGTCTCCAATTCTCATCTGGCATAACCTAGATCTGGAGATAGACTTGGATATTTTCAGTCACTACAATATATAATTTTAACCCTTCATTATCTGTGCATACCCACTGAAGTGTATTATTTTAACCTGTCTTTGTGTCTTTCTGAGAAAACTAACGGCATGGTTGTTTTAACCTCCATTGTCTCTGGGCAGAAATTTAATTGATTACTGTGTTTTAACCTATTATTTTTTATATATAATTAATTGTTTGAAAACATCATTACACATAACAGCAAGGATGAAATGAGGGGAGAGTTACAATGGATACTGCAATTATCTAAATTTTTATGTGTAATCAAAAAGCTCTTGTTTAATTGGGTCCTTTGGATTCAGGTCAACTGGAAACTGCAAAACGCCAGTATGTGACACTTGCACTTGCACATATATAGGAGCCATAAGCCTAACGATGGACTCATTGACATCCCTCTTTACACCACAGACAACAAAGCTGATTTCCTGAAAGATTCAAACCAACTAGGTGCTTTGTTTTGTCTCATTGGTAAAAGCTTCCTGAATGAGAGAAGAGAAGAAAAGAGAAGAGGGGACTTCTAATTTGCATGTAACATCTCAATTATATTTCATTTACTATGCAAATGATATGCAAGGTGCAAATATTTCAAGTCAGAGCAGAGGGAAGAAAGATTTTTTTCCTGCTGCCATAATTTTCACACTGCTTCTCTTTGAAAATGACTTAAATTATTCACAGCTTCTTCATGGCGTCACAGGGGTGAAAATAAGTTCTTCATTCCCAGTTCTGAGCATGTTACATATTCTGCCTCAACCTCGATCAACCTTTTATTCTCTAATTTACCCTTAACAATTAATCAGGGGCTCAATTTTCCTCAACTTCACTCCCCTTAGAATTTTGATTACAGAACCCTGTGGCAAGTTAAACCTTAGCATTGACATTAATCATAAAATACAACAATAATGAATATGAGAAAAAATGAAAGTAAATGCATTAAATTTAAAAGAAATGAGTAGGGGAATGCATGTGCTTTACTGCTTTTGTCATTCTTTGAATTGGGAGGACAGTAATGTGACAGTCTGAAATATCTGCTCCATTGTGTGTGTGTGTGTGTGTGTGTGTGTGTGTGTGTGTGTGTGTGTGTGTGTGTGTGTGTGTGTGTGTGTGTGTGTGTGTGTGACTTGACAGAATGAGAACAACTGGAGTGTGGTCATGGGACTTACCTTTTTCTTTCACTCCCATCATCTTCTTTTCTCTGCATTACATTGCCCAAAGGGAGAGGCAATCATCTGCTGACCTTTACAGTATTTTCCAGCTAACCCACTATTTTGTACTACTTCTCTCCCTCCTTTGTTGCAAACTCTTCTTTAACTTCTAGTATCTGTCCTCTTTCTCTTGACACCTTCTCACCTTCTCACCTTTCTCTCCCTGCCTCTTAATTTCATCACTCTCCCTGTCCATCTCCTTTTCTAATTTTCACTTATGTAACCCCCTTCGGTCACAGGCTGCATAGAAATGCAGGTGCATCGACCTTGTAGCCTGAAAATGAGTACCAGTGGGAGCAACTTTTGAGGTGGTGGTGTTTTATGAGTTTTGGTTGGCCCTAATGCCTATTTGTTATGGAACTGGAGTGTATTGTTTAACAAAAATGGCACTTTAAAAAAAAAAAACCATTTACTTATTTACTTACTTTTTACAAAGTTTTTAAATGGAGGACAAGTGTTTTATCAGTTACTGCAATAAGTCAGAAATGACACATTTTGGACGCAAGTTATGATATAGGTGTATCATAATGTGAAAAGGATAGCAAATACAGATAATGAAATTTTTAAATTAAAGTTTTATTTGAGTTTATTTGAGTTTAGTTGAGTTGAGGTATACCTAATGTGCAGATCCATCCAACTGTACCACTTAATTTCCACTGAGTGGTTTTAATATTGTACTGTCACTTGTTTCTACTTTTGGGTGCCAAGGCTCAGGGCAGTGGCTGCAGTAACACTGTACGCTTGTGTGAGTGTGGCTTCCAAAATTCGTGTAGCAATGGCAAAGCAATGACCCCAAACCTAATGGCACTGTGCTTGTGTGTGTGTGTGTGTGTGTGGTGTGTGTGTGTGTGCGGTGCCTTTCGTTTTTTTTAAAACTTACATGCATACACATATCCATGTACAGTATGTGTGTGCATATGTCTGCTGTGTATCTGTACATATGCCACCTACTGTATGTATTAAATGAAAAAGTGTTAGTGATTTCTCTTCAGTGTTATCTCCATTAAGTCGTTTCGCAGAATTCCTTTATAATTTGTATGAATATCTGTTTTTCTGCCCTGACAGTGATGGTTTTAGAAGACTGGATTATTTCTCTCTAACAGCATTGTCTAAGAGATGCTTATCAATGCACACATACAATATACCTCTCACCTCGTTACCTTGGCAACGTTTATTTATAGTATTTAATGTTGTTGCTTCATGACCGTCTTGGAAGGCAAGAAACATGTGCAGGAATAGGAAATCAAATGTCAGGTGTTCTTGTTTGGGTATACATAAAATCAATGAGCATGACTGAAGGACAGGAGGTATGGTGGGAAATGGACAAGACCTCATGAGAATCCCAGCAGTATAGAAATCACATCTATTTTTAAGGATAGGCCAGTAACACTCAGTAGGTCAAAAACATTGTGTCTTGTTGTCTTTGTGTCATTTAAAAAAAAATTACTATTCAACTTGAGATTCAAGTTTTATCCAAGTTACCAAAATATCCAGACAGTGCCTTCTGGCATGAAAGGAAAAAAAAATCCTCTCAAGTAGGCTTCTTCTCTCATAAATGCATCCTCTTGAGGATCTCACTTGTCAAGAATCCAGTACATCAATGTTAAATATGGAGATAAAAAAAAAAGACAGGCACTCCTCATTACAGAAACATTTCGTTATTTGCACAGACTAAATGTAAAAATGTAAAGTTTCCTACAGTGTAGGAAGTTTATAGATACAGGTGCATTCAACTGAGTAGCCAATTAGATAAAAAGAACATCTGACTTTTGGCCTGCTTATAGACTGGAGACAGAGGATGGACAATGTAAAGAAAAACAATTTCAATTTCTATCTAAAACTATATGTACTGTTCAAGGCTCCAGTGCAGTGTGGGCTTTTTAACAGGTTGTGTATCCCTGAACCGGCTGGGATAAAGAGTCTTTTGAAATGTGTGCCTGAACCCCATACCCTACAGACTATTCTGAAGCTGTGCAATCTCCCTTCACTGAGTTACATTATAGTCATGTTTGAATTGTAAAATAGTTTCAACATCAAAACCATTAGAGTGGTTAATAGGGAAATGTAAATCAAAAGTGTCTTCCATTAGCAGTATTTTCCACATTAAATCTACAATGGGGGTTGAAGAAAATGTCAACGCAGTGATAATGCCTTCAGCCTCATTTAATAGGCCCAATTTGAAAGTTGCAGAACAAATTGTATGTTAATTAATTCATACTTCAGGTCTACATTTTTTTTATCAGTATCCTGTCTACCTTTTCTTTTTCCATTGATTGATTTTGGGTAGAGCGGCTGCCCCTTTGCGTCAAAAAGAGCCAGTTGAGGTGATTCAGGCATCTGGTTAGGATACCTCCTGGGCCTTCCATAGGAAGTCTTCCTGGCACATCCAACTGGTAAGAGGCCTCAGGGTGGACCCAGAACACGCTGGAGAGATTATATATCTCATCTGGCCTGGGAACGCCTCGGGATCCCCCAGGAAGAGCTGGAAAACGTTGCTAGGGAGAGGGATGTCTTGACTACCTTGGCCATGGCGACCCAACCTCGGATAAGCTGAAGAAAATGGATGGATGGATGGATGGATGGATGGATGGATGGATTTCTTCTTCCACTTGGGGGAAATGCAGCATGGTGTAAATGCCACATTGACATGTCATACATACAGTCTGATACTCACTCTCCTTTTAGTTCTGTTTTTGTCTCCACCAACTCCTGAGAAAAATATCAGGCTGTGTAGCTTTTAAGTGTAGGTAGGTCCTTGAGAGTGAAATATACAACAACTTCTTTCACATTACACATACTCACTTGATAGATTGTTATTTTAAAGATATTAATTAGATAAGCCTTAGAGACTGTACCATTTCATTAAACATTACAATATGATGTTGTATGACATAATATGATGACGGTTGTGACCCAGTGACTCTGCAGCAAATCATTTTTTATTTGCTAACTTACAGTCAGGGATCAATTAATCAGCAAGACTGCAGTAGAAAAAGACCATTGAAAAGGGTCTTCATGAAACCTCTTTCATCATATTTCTACATTAGTAAAGAGTATAGAGTGAATGACCTTCAAAATGGCGCATTAACCAGATTCAAACCCACAGAGGAGCAAACACTTGGTACAATAATCTCGCTAAGCCTCTGAGCTTCATTGTCCAGATGTCCTCTTCATGGAGAATAAACTTGAATACTATAAATTAGCGGGTGTGCTCAGCTCAGTTCACTTGAAGGGCTCACATATCTTCGTCTCAGCCTTCATTCTTATCAACCTTCTGTAGGAGGACACTGCTCAGACAAGTACGATTAAACAAAAGACACCATTACTCTGCCAGTCCCAACTCCAACACATGAACTATTGCCATGCTGTGAGCTTTTCTTTGACTTTCATGGTTGAGTGATGTTCAGTGCCACAGATGAGCTGTAGAGTAGTATGTTGTGTTGCCCACTGCTGATTTCCAGAAAAGCGTACAGATATTAAATGCAGTTATTGTACATCCAGACACAAGAAAGTTTCATCAAAAAAGGAGTTCATCCTTTGTGAGTCATCATGTGGTATCTGGTGAAAGCAAATTGAAATACAAGCAAGGAGTTTATTGTATATCACATAGGATTGTTAAATTAGCAACATGTACGGCACTGGCATTTAGAAGTCAAGATTATTACCTTCCCCACATATAAATATTTTGCCAGTTGTCAAGCAACACAGAAATTATACATTATGTTTGGAGGACTTGAAATTCATACATGGCACATTTATTTCTTGTGCTGTCTTCATATCACAAGATTGACAGTAGCGGGCTTTGGCATATCAAGAAGAATACTGTAGGCAAAGCCAATTCATTTGTATTGTATATTTCAAACATAGCATTACAGTGTTTTTTTTACATTATATAAGTCTACAAAATCAAAATTGAATAAAATTAATTAAACCTCATAATGGTATCCAAAAGAATGATACAATAGAAAGATGCATGTTTTCAGTTTGGTTACAGTTCAGTAGCCCCAAATTTAATAAAAATACAAGAAAATACAAGGAAATACAAGTGCAGTAACTTCAACTTCTGTGTGTGTGTGTGTGTGTGTTTGTGTGTGTGTGTGTGTGTGTGTGTGTGTGTTTGTGTCGGCAACACTATGACTGCAGAGAGCATATACCTGCCCATGCCACGTGGATCACAGCAATGAAAAGAGTGTGACACAGCACTGGCACACGCACATGCAGTTTGACATATCCTAAAATACTGCACACAGCTGACTGGCTAGCATGTGAAGCAGGATGTGTTAATGAACAAGGTCTGTAATTAATGGCTTGTCGTCATTAAAGGGGCACAGCTGCTTGGGTTATGGTGATAGACATGACAGCCAGGCTGAGATCTTAGGCAGTGTTCAGAAAAAGCCTCCAGCCCTCATGACAGCTTTAAACAGGAAGTGAAATAGGCGAACAAGTTGAGTGTAGGCGAAGCCAGAGTTGTGTATTTGTCCCACCTCTCATGTGTCCATCCATCTAATTCTACTTTTCAATAGACTTATGACAAATTACACCATGAGAGAAGTCTGTTTACCTTTTGTCTCCTTTGAATTTTTAAAAAGCAGAAACTTAAGAAGCAGAATTTTGTTAAACTGATCATACTGGATCATTGGCAAATGTATGATACATTCATAAGAACCAATATCTTTCCAACTTGTCTACAGCCAGAAAATTATTACAATTATACAAGGAAAATACATATAATTTTGCCATTACCGTGGTCTTCATGACATATTCAATCTTCCGAAAGTTGCAGTTATTGTACCGTAATGTTGGCACATAAAAGTGAAGCTTTGTGACAACAAACGTAGGATGCACTAATGACTTTCCCCCCCGCTATCCTCCAGACATTAAAAGCTGCCCTCTCTTATCTTCCACAGTCAAAGGTTTGATGAGCATTTCCATATATTTATTCTATCTTTTAATCTGTTGCCCTGTAGTGAGCTAGGCGGAGATGAAAATTAGGCAAATAAAAGTCATCCACTGCTGTCATAAAAACATCTTTCCAGTGACACTTGAGGACGATCTGGATCTTTGCCTGGGAAAATTAATCATCCAACAGTCAATTTACCTGTCACTCTCTTCCAGTATTCCAACACTGCGGGCTATATTCAACCCAGTTGTCAAACTGAGCTTTCGTCTCAGCACTGCTTCTATTTCACACTGTGCTGCCTTTAATCTCATCCAAGACCTTGCATTTAGATGAGATCAAGGCTAGCTGCAATAAACAAAATCTGGGTGTAATGTTTACATAGTTTGCTTCTGGTGGACATTGGTATAGGCCCACAAGACCATTAAAGTTCAAATACATCCTGTTCTAATGGTAAATACTGAATATGACATCCACCTGCCCTCAGTATCAGAACCCTGATTGCTTCTGTGGTGGCACAGTTTCACATCATGGACTGCACTGTACAACAATGTTAATGTGAAACCCATCTACAAATCACTTGATTCAAATCTCCATTGATTTTTGGCCACTTGGGAGAACAACAATAAGCTTAAAACACAACACTGATGAAGTATCAACTTATGTTCATTTTGCAAAATTTGGCTTACATACACATCCAGCACATGCAGAACATTACCATTTATTTGGACTCGTGTCTGTGGCCACCTGACAAGGTTTTTTTTAGCCCTGTTTTGGTTTCCAATACCTCCTGAGGAACATATGCTGCGACACTTTAGCTGCTAAATGCTCATCTCGCCAGCTGGTAGCTAACTTTGTCTCACCACCATGTCTCATGTCACCACAATGCTCCATAGAGTAGTAGAGAGCTGCCAAGTTGAGGGACTCTACATACATGTAGTAATTTGATCCATGGTTAATATAATGTTAAGAGAAGCTTTAATAGTGCCAGTATATGTACATTCATAGACACAATTTAATAAAGTTATGGTGTTTCTTTTTTCTCTTACCCCCCCTCCCAACATCTGCATCATTATAATCATGAATACTAAGCAGCATTTTAATTCTCTCTAGAAGGGAGTGTCTGGCATTGATTGTCACTTGACAGATACGAGCCAATGTTAACATATGCCAGTTAAAAACAAATGTGCTCAATTTCATGGGTTTGTGAATCCTTGTACTTGCTTGGTTTCTACAGGCACATTTTTGTGATTACAGGACCTGTTTTCTCACTTCTGGCTTGTGAAAGCTTTATTTACATAGAACATTTTATCACACACACACACACACATACACACACACACACACACACACACACACACACACACACACACACACACACACACACACACACACACACACACACACTTTTATAGCATATTATGACATTTTGTTGCACTGTCTTCCTCTGCCATGGATTGCTCCCAACTGTTGATCTCAATGTGCCAACTCCTAATATTTGCAACATTAGAATGCTTTAGAATGAACGTACATTAAAATGTATAGGCTGTGTATGTTTTCTTCTGATTGACAATCATAGAAAAATAAATACATTTTCTTCCTTTAGTATTGAAATCAGCAGTTACAAAATGCCAATAAGGCAGACATATAAGAGAAGAATCATAAATTTTGGCTTAGCCTGCAACCGTCCTGAGGCATGGATGAATGCAACTCTTCATCCAATGGTACAGTAACTAACATCAAATCTGTATATCTGGGACAGCTGTGTAAGAAGAAATATCAAATGAAAGAAGTCCAGCACACTCGCATCTCAGCTTTTTCAGTAGGCTCACGTCTGAACAAACCATTGTATATTTAAGAAATGACAATTAAGTGTACACAAAAAGCAGGAGTTAACCTGCTAGTTAATCTTTATAATATGTATAATGTGTTGGTGTTTCTCATCGTTCTCTTAGATCTCAAGAGATTCTGGTGGGAGCTTCCTTCAACAAGGCTATTGACGTATGTATTCTCGGCTGCATTCATGCCAAAATGTTTATGGGCACCACGCTCTTCCCTGGCACTGATGAACATAATACGCTCAGTATTACAGGAGAAACACAACAGAAATCTCAATTCTAGTCAAAATGTGTGCGCTATTTTTTGAAAATAACAAATAAACTTAATAAAGTTGCCCTTCAGTATAATGTAACGTCTACATGATTGGAAAGCCAACAGCCCATCTTCTGGATCCTGGACTGTACACACAACAGTTCTTAGTTATAGTGACAATATCTGGTTGTTTATATCAAGTGGCAACACACCACCAATGGTCATATGAAACACTTATAAAATGACTGTTAAGCAAATGATTCATATGACAAGTTGGTTTAGGTTTGGTTAAATGATATACTGTGTAAGTGCAGTTTAGGATGCTACCAGCATTAAGGTGATCTCCTGTATTTACTGTATTCTCTGTCACTGACTTTCCATGTCTTATGTATTACTTAACACACACATAGGTACATACAAAGGATGCAACAAAGCTCCTCAGGGTCTTTTTGCTGTTGACACTTGTAACTCCCAGACTGTTGCGAGCTGTGGATTTTAGTGAAAGAGACAGCAGGATTGTAGCTATGAGAAATTATTAGCTTAATACACATGGATTTTCACATTTGTTGCACTTAAATTCAACCCTTCTGATCCTGAAAGGTCATGGGAAAAGTGAGGGATTGTTTATAGAGGACTGCAAATAAGAGAACCGTAAAGAGTAAGCACTGTAAAAACACAACCTCAAACCTAAGATTCACAAAATAATTTTACCTCTGGCACCAATTGCCAGACAAACAAAAGCACCACAATGAGTTATTTCATCGACCCTTTGGTGCACCCTTACTTTCTGAGACTGTTATCAAAGGCAAGAGTCACTGAGACTGCTGGACTCTCTCCTTTGACAAAATATAGTGTATGGGCGAATAGAATTATACTGTGTAAAAATGAATAGAAAAGCAACAAAGATATCTCCATTTGAAGAGATGAACAACACTAGTCCAATGCTAATCTCAGGCAGGGAGCAAGCCACAAAGAAAACATGCACAACCTCGAACTGAGGTAAACAGAATCACCAAAGATGAACTTACCATCAATGAATCTTGCCTGAGACATAACCTTGGTCTAAGTATTTTTCAGTGTGAACCTTCAAAGGACACCACTTTGGGAAAACATGTTTTTCTATGTGAAAAAAAAACTCAATACATTTAGAAGTTTATTCTGAACCTCCTGTTGTGTATTTGTTTTGTTAGGCATCGATGACTGTTGGTGAGATGTGAATTGTGTGTGTTTATGTATGAATAGCACATACACAAGTTATATTACAAATGCGTACCTGCATGTACTGTGCATATGAATGATAGAAACATATAATGCAGTAAGAAAAATACTTTTCAGAGAAAAATGAAGACAGCTGAAATAAAAAATTTTAAATACTTGTATAAGCTTCTGATGTTTACAAACCAACAAAAGCACACAAAACACAGAAAGCTAATATCAGTCCGTAAAGTAACAAACATAATAAGCCTCAACATATATTTTTCATTATTTGCACGGAAGAATAAAAAGACTTTATAATGTGTTTACAGCTTATTTCACTGCACCAAAGTGGCCAAACACTTCAACTGATGAAGATTTAGTTTCATGAAATGGGGCCAACATGCAGGAATCATGACTCATGACACAGATTAAAATGTTCCAGTGTGCATATGTAAATAACATCCATGGTATTTATGCATGGCTAAACTAACTGAATGTATAAAATACTACTGTTGCAGTGGTAGTTTCTGTGGAAAATTCATCCTATGTCTTACACTGTAGGGAGGAAGTGAGTCTTTCATTAACAGTTAAGCTGATATGTTTCTTGAAAATTAAATCGTACCAGCTCTTTGCTAGCCAAATAACATTTGAAATAGGAATGAGGTTGAAGGTAGCAATTAAATAAATGTAGCCTATTCTTATTACTAACAACCCAACTAACAAATTCTTGACCAGTAGCTGTCAAAAAGCAGCCTTAAGTTGTTGCTGGCTGACAAAAGCCATGACTTAGTGATATTACTGTTCATTCAATGTTTGTTGATGCTCATTTCATTCATTTTTTTGGAAAATGAACACTGCCTACCATCAAGCTACCTGAAGAAACATCAAAAATGCAAGTTAGAAGGTGCAAATACACATGTAACTATACCACTCTGGAGTAAGGGTCTGTAGAGGCAAAGTCTGTTCCTTAAAGCTGCAGAAAAACGAGGGTGCATTATTCACAGAAAAATAGGTTTTGTGTGAAGCACCTGATTACTGGTGTCTATGGGTCATTACTGATATTTATACTAGAGAGAGGCTGAATGGAGCTATTTTACTTGGCAGAATACAGAATACAGAGTCCATTAGGCCTCTTTGAATCAGAGAAGAAAGGATATCTCAAGTGAACACACTGTGGATCGAACTGAGAATGAGCATGAAATCAAGGTAAGTGAAGATATCTGGGACAAGAGAGGATATGGACATTGGCTAACAGAGTGATATGCTTTTAGTTTAGAAACAAATAAGGGGGATAAGCCTTATGATAAATGCAACTTCAATGAAGCATGAATGAACATCTTATACGAGGACACATAGGCATGTATTTAATGGGATCAGATTTTACGCACTTTTTGCTAGCCTAACCCTGTTGGCTATAGCTACATGCTTGGTGTTAGAGGGTAGGGCTATAGTTGGCTTATTCAGGGGCACGTCAATAATCTACTCTTTACTAACCTAAATTAAATGTGCAGGCGTACACTGATGATGCACAGGCAGCATGTTCACGCAAATCAGATGTAAGTATATTCAACTGGAACAAAATTGAGAAAATTTACATCTAATCATCTTTACATGTCACAGATTTTACTGATCAAAACACCACTAACAATTCTCCTAGTTATAAGTGAATTTTCCTTTATATCTGCGTTAGTAATGTGTGGGCATTACTGCATAATGTGTTGACATCCCCCTCCGAAGAGTAGACCCCTGCAGGTGTTACTGTTAAGAGTGATGGATGTGAAGTAAATCAGAAATATTGCTGATATCTCCGTTTGATTTTTATGTCTACATACTCAGCATGAGGTTAGATATTTACTTTGATCATTCAAAATAATAAGGGAATGTATGATATGCGACAAGTACCGTACACCGCTGGTGCGACACGCATGGTTATATGAAGGAAAGAAAGAAAATAAGTGAAGTGTGACAAATGTACAGATGTCAGATGTATTCTTTAATTTACAGGACCAGAAGTTACCAGTGATATTATATTAGTATCAGAGAATGGCGGTAAGACATGATTTCCTCAGTCAGCTAAGTTGAGGTGTTAGAATGATGAACATGTTTCATCACAATGTGTGAACATGCACAATGACGAAGAAGACTTGTTCTTCCATTTCTTTATTTTACTTTCATTTCTCTTACATCTCTGATTTTCCCCTTCCTCATTATATTGAAACAAAAGCATATATGACATTATCCCTTCCATTCTGCACGCTGTGATGTCATCATCCATTTCTAGGTGCCTCGATGCTGTAAATAGCATAATAGAAGAAATGTGTCTTCTATGCATCCAAGAGCACAACAAACAGGACCTGTCATTAGTTAAGGCAGAGCCTTTGATCACATTTCACTCTGTTTTTGAGGAAGATACAAAGGGAGAGACAGAGTAAGGAAGACCTGATGAATAATTGAAACAAAGATAGAATCTGCAGCTTACTGCACACCATTGGTAATTTCAAGTTCTGTGCCGTGAATCAAAAATTCAAACACATTTTTAATTGGGATGCAATGTGTGAAATCATTAGCTGTCCCACTATCCATATTTGTCGATCCAATAATAAAGGAATTTTGTCAGTCATGTGCACCTAAATGAGACAGACATTAACTATCTATTTGCAGATCGTCACCATGACCAAGGAGTCTTGATATTTTTGCAGCACGTACTTTGAAAAATACAAATTTATTTAAATTCTGCCATGTTCTGTGGAGGAAACTGAGGATATTGAGAAATGACATTTATTTACAAGTGTCTGTCAGTCTGAATATATTAATGGAGCCTCCAGACAACATAACACTTCAGACTTAACTGACATCTCCTTTCTACTGGCATTCACTGTCATCTGAACAATGTTGTTTGCAAACACCAATTACATCCACATACTGATTGGCATAACACTGTGGTGAGTTTGTTTGTGGGCCTTCAATAGGCAGAGATGCTGATTTTCTACTGCCATGACACTGACAGTCACAAACAGCCTGAAGGTAACTTCATTTTTTAGGTGAGTGGGATTTGGAAGGTCTTTCAAATAATTTTGTTTATTTCAGTATGCCTTATTTTCACACATTTATATTGTATTGATTTACATGGAAAAAAGTCATAAAAAGTTTATATTTGGTCCCAGATCTGACAGAAGAGTCAACTATACATTCTTGTTCAGGAGGACATAATTTAAAACACAATTTGTTCAAGCAGCAATTATTTTGTTGTGTTTCACACTCATATGTCATCCTTACTAACTGCAGATCTCAGCATGAAGACAGCTGAAGGTTGCTTCTCCCTTGGTGCTACATCCAGTAAACTTGCATGTTCTTGTAAATATTACACCCATGATGTTGCAACATGAAAGATTGTAAAGACAGCTGCTGTATGTAGTGGCAGATGCAACTTGATTTCTTACATGAACACATGCTCACATGAGCATTTGTGTCTGCAAATTTCCAATATAGGATCAATGTCTAATCTGGTTAATATATCCCTTGGGAACAAAGAGCCAGCTTTTAACAATATTATAAACTATAGCCTGTGCCAAAGTATGACTACTATTTAATCATCAGTGAAAACAGAGCCAAAAGTGGATAACGATATGGAGGCAGGATCTAATTTCCTAGAGCCTTAGTCAGCTAGTTTGAGTCAAGGAAGCTAAGAGGGGTCTCAGTGATGACACTTTCGTCTTGGTTTTAATTGGAACAAAATGACAACGGTTCCAGCCACTAACTCTCCAATGATTGCACCTTCAGAGGAGGGATTTTCTTCCAAGTCTTCTCCTCCGTCATGTTCTGCCTCCCTGCAGACAATCTGAAAGGTAATGGATTAGATACAGTTAAGCCAAGCAAAGATCCACCAGTGCCCCCATCAGAAACCATGAGGAATTACAACACAACAGATGAATAATGGCCTGTGCTCCACAGTGTCTGTGAATATGTTGAACATGACAGTATGTATGAGGTGCTCCGACAAAGCAGCTAGCCAACATGCTACTGCTGCAGGACTTATTGCTGCGCATAGCAGTAAGAGACAACCGACTGGAAACCCTATAATCAATAACCAAATAAAGTGTGTACCAATAGGATTACTTGTGCTTTGCATTGACATTCTGTATCTAAAGACCGTATCTAGCACTATACAAACAGATACAGACAGATGCTGTAGAAAGCTGATTAAAGAATATCCAGCAGTTAAATCTCATTAATCCATGCTGACCAGCACAAAAGCAAACATAACACATCACAAACACACTCAAATTTACACACTAAAATGAAAATGAGTTTTAAAATGTAAAAAAAAAAGAAGAAAAACTTGCATAAAAAACAACCATCTATATGTCAGTCATTTACATGTTACAACCCATCCACAGATATGAGCTGGGGATTTTATTTATGGCAAAATAGATGTAACAACCTCTTGAGTTTGGTACCCAGGATGTTACAATAATCTAAGACTAATGAAACACACACTTCACCAGAGTTTGGTTTTGTTATTGGCTGTACCAAAACTCCTGTAATGGTATTGCTTTAACAGAATCAAAGGAGATATAAGGCAGAAAACAAGCACTTTGCTGGTAATAAGTAGCACCAACTGTTATTGAAACCTAATTTTTGAAATGACACGAGTAAACACTGCTCAAGGTGCATTCCCCCAGTATAGCCTAAGATCTATCAAGAGGAAAACCACCCAAATAAAGGTCAAACCATTGTGAAGAGCGATATGTTTGAAATAAAAACTAGTGGTGGAAACACATTTGGACAGGCAGTTGGCAAAAGTTCAAGTGAACATAATTTGATGGTAAATTAAACATGGGTACAATGTTTTGGATTTTTGGCACATTTCTCATGTTTTTATACCATAGCTCCCCCTTGTGCTGGAAAGCTGTTCACACACAAACACATTCCTTCAAGGCCCTTAAATCCATCTATTGCACAGATCAATGTAGTCTAGAATCAAAAAAGCAAACCTTAAGTGGGGAGAACCCCTAAAATTAAACTAAAATGTGAAATAAATTAAATAAAAGCAAGTCATTATTGCATATAATGCAACAAACTTAAAATAAGGTGGCAATGTTTACAGTACAAAAATATAGTGGCAATGTGAACAAACAAATCTCTAAGTGACAAAAACAAGAGAACAAAAGATAATGACCAACACACAAAAAAGAAACACTTAGTACATTCAAACAAGTCATCACAGTTTAAGCACTTTAGACAAGGTCCGTTTTGTGCCGTCACACCAAAAACATCTAGTCAGTGTTGCGCTGCATAGGTAGGAGAGTAGTGCTTCGCTTCAGTCCAGAGTATTCAGTCGAATTCCAGCACGATGTAGATGCATTTTGAGAGAGAACAAAAACAAGGTATAATGAATAATTCACGGCTTCTCAACTCAAAGACTCGTGATGGGCTGAATGAGGCTTTTACTACTAATACAAGTAATATCAAATCTTGCACTTATCTACTCTGGTTGAGAGCTGGAAGATTGTCCCTCTTCCTGTGTCGCCAGGTGTTACGGTTGTACTGATGCTGGTTCCGGAAACCCGGTGCCTTGTTATGACCCTGGGGAGCAAACTGCCGCTGGGCACTGAAGTTACCTTTTGATGAACTGTGCTGCTTTCACAGCAGTTTCTACATTAAAGCTGATGTCCACATTCACCTTTGTTTCATGGTCAGTAAGCTTGATGATTGTCACCTGGGGACAGGTCAAACAGTCAATCCACGGGTAGGTATGCCACCAACATTTCATGATTTGTGCTGAGATGGCTGGCAACAGTTTTGTTAAGCCACTGTTCAGAACTTCAGTTAGCTGTAAACATTACACAAACAGTTTGGGCCAAAAATAAGAACAGTGCATGGTGATGTGCAGGTCACCAAAAACTCAACAGTAGGGCCTGGTTTTATGCTGTTTTTATGCTGTAGACATAATTTATCTTTGTACACTATCCCCTAAACCCCTCACATGCACATGAAAGCAATTAATATTCAAGAGATAGTCCTTAGGATTGAACCATCTACTGTATATTCAAAGTCCTAATTTTCCATCGATTGTATTGACTTTTCCTTAAGTCACTAAATCTCTCCTAAAACTACCCAATTAAACAGGTGAAACAAACACCAAATAAATTCACCACAGAATACATCTGTGTCTTACCAGATCCCACAGACAGATGACCCCACCAGGAAACATAAAAAGGAAACCCATGGCAACCAAGCAGGCCCAGATGACCAGAGGGAAATACGTAGAAGCTTCTTGAAGATGGACTCAGTGCAGACAAGTACAAACACAGCCTGGAAGATAGCCAGCGCTGTGGGCACAGTGATTACCAAGGCTACATGGTCGTCAGCGATCTGAAAAAGAACAGAATAAAACAAGACTAGGTATAAACCTCGTATATAGCTGGACTGTGTATGGGTATATCATACACAACACAGCAAAAGGTTAAATTAAAGCCGCCTTTTAGTACAATGGATAGTGGCACTTGGCCAAACGTGCCAAAACAATTATTTATTTCTAAACTACATTAACAAACTTCAATGTTTAATAGAAAATAACATCAAAATGCAACAGCACAGCTTGCTGTCAACACATAGGCTATTGTCACAGGAGCAGGAACACTGACAGTGAAAGTCCATTTCTGATATTATTGTCATTTACACTATACCGTTCCATTGTCCTCGCTGCATGGCTGTCAAGTGAGTGTCAGTGAGTCAAGGACATTCATAGATGTAGCGCTTGCATGTGGCGCGTCCTACCAAAAATAGAGCATAAGAGAGAGACAGAAAAAGAGGAATAATTAGTTAAAAGAGAAAACTAACTTTGCAAAGTTAGAAAAATTAATAAAAGAATAACATTTAGAAGACAGATACCTTCTCGTGGGGACATGAAACATCCTGACTGTGCTATAAAAAGCCATTCCCCAGCACCGGTTGGATACCCTGGTGTGAGAGCTCCTGATGTCTAGCTTATCCTTAGGTTGCTCCTCCACCTCCTCTCTTAAGTCTTAAGAAAAGGGGGAGGGGAGGAAGAAAAAAAAGATGCAGCAGCAGGGAGAAGTCAGCAAGTATGAGAAAAACATAAAAGAGTGGAGAAATTACTGGACTGACATAATGCCATGTAATTATTTTCACATGTATGTTTTGGAATCTTTAGTCATCTTAGACTGAAAAAGTCACCTAAGTCTCCTCAAAACTACTTGATGTAACTTCATTTTTCTGGCTCAATTGTGTGTCACAGACAATGGTTTCTAACAGATGACTCTTCAGTTCTTTTGCAACAGTAAGCAGCTCAGAGAGCAGAGTGAAAAAAGAAAAAAAGAGGACACACACAGGCACACATTTCATTTGCTAAAATATATTATGCACGCACCTGAAAACACACATCAACAGACCCTTTACACAAAACATGATCAAAGTGGTGGCGGCCAAAGTGCTGCTTTTGTAAAGATAAATAAATGATGACTTCCAGATTCCTCTAATCCCCTCTCAACATGAACTGCTTCATTTAAGTGCTGAGTTTATGTTGCTCAACAATTAAGTCAACGAAGCAATATATTATAATATTATGCATATTAATATTCATAAAGAATATTCAAAGGCTTGTTAGAGTTGCCACTTGTGTATGTGAGCTCATTTTAGGCCAGTACATTTATTTTGCAATCTTGCAGCCCTGACCTTTATATAGATATTTATTTTTATATGTTTATTTATCTCATTACCTATTTATTTAGCTAACATATTAAACTGAAATCCATCCAAGGATCCAAGAATGAAAAGCAGTGACCATGACTTCAAAATGAAATTGTAGGGTATTTTTGAGAGAAGCTAAATAAACTGAATTGTTACGCTGAATGTTATGGCTAAGAAGATAACTGACCGAGTTCCTCTGATCCATAATTCACACAAATTTTTCAATCTTATGCTTCACCTAGTCTAAACTTGTTGCATTCACAAGCTACATGTATGTCAGAGTGTGTGGTTGTGTGCTTGACCTCACTGCTTTACCAGCAATATATGGTGTTTCCACTATTACTGGTTCGACTACTTCTGCTGGGTTTGTAAAGTGTTCACCTATTGACACAGACACATGAAGACACTGCAGTACCAGTTCTCACCTTATCTTGAAAAAGAACCTCACGCATGTCCTCATTTGACACAGAGGTTTTTATCGGGGTGAGAACATGCTTAAACACAGACACAGCGTTTCTCTAATCTGTCTTACCTTGTGCTGCAGCATGGCCTCCAGTGCTCTGAACTCAAAGGGCAGAAAGTGTGTCTGCAATGCTAGCTGAGGGGCGAGCTCCAGTACCAACCAGCGTTCCAATCCCAGACCACAAAAATCCAACACCAAAAGGGACTGTGGAGAGATAAGGGGGAGGGTAGAAGCTGAGTTAGAAAGCAGTGGGAAGCACATGTAGCCTACTCTGATATGATACTCATATTAGTGTGAATGTGTCCGTTTATGAAGATCTGCATAAAACTACAG
This sequence comes from Seriola aureovittata, assembly GCF_021018895.1. NCBI lineage: Eukaryota > Metazoa > Chordata > Actinopteri > Carangiformes > Carangidae > Seriola > Seriola aureovittata. Next base: position 18,920,079 of record NC_079370.1, on the reverse strand, counting down.
GCCTAATAGTCGACTCTGCCCTGTAAATGTTTTCAGTGGGACACCTGATTAATGAGAAACTCCTGTTGTGTAATCAAGCACACTGATCTGATCAATTCTGTTTGCTCTCTAAAGCCACAGCCGCACCAGTAAGGATCAACGATCAAATTCTAAATCCTGGGTCTCAGGCAGCATTCACAAACAGCCAATATAAAAGCGAGGCTTGTCAGCGTGCCACAGTCTGCGGAGGCAAACAGATCCGAGACGCAGCTACAGCACAGAAAGCTCACAATACTTCAGGTAATGCACCGGCACTGCTCTGTTTTTGTGTTTTAGTTTATGTAGCACATAATCGATAACAAATTAAAGCTAACAGTTACAATACTGTAGGATACTTTATCCATCAGTCACTTAGCCCTTTAATTTGTTCAGGCTACTTGGTTGTCCTTCTATTGGTTATTGTAGTTTTTATTTTTAGACAGACATATAGATTCTATGATTTCTGTCCTTGTCAGAAAGCAATGTATAGGTATGTAGTGTATTCAAAGGTTTCATCAATCAATTCCTAAATCTAATATTGCTTTAAAAATGTAATGAAATACAAACAGGCCAAATAATAAACTAAAAGCGTTTGTCTTATTTTGCTATTTCAATTCTTTATTTCAATTTTAAATGTGGCCCATTAAACAGGGAAGATGAGAGGATAAAGAAAGCACAAGCTTATAACATCAATGCAAGAGGAAAATAAGACAAAAGAGACAGATAGCTAGATAATTATCTAACTTACTATAGGTTTGCCTATTTATCATATATAACTGTATTCATTTTATTATAATTAAAAATTAATGACCAAATTGCTTTCAGGAACATCATCCTCATGTTGTGTTGTAACTGCGGGATGGCTGTGAAACTGCTCTGTCTCTTCCTGCTGCTGGCTGTGTTGTATCCCAGCTGGGCCAAAGAACAAACATGTCTCATATCTGCCTCCAGCTGCGACGAGTGCATCCAGTCTGGCCCGGAGTGTGCTTGGTGCACCACCCCTCATTCTCACATTCGCTGTAATACCGTGAAGGAGCTGCAGAGAGCAGGCTGTCATCAAAGTTATGCATATAACCCTCAGGGCACGGTGCAGGTTGTCAAGAATGACAGTAGGTAAGTTTACTAGTTTAAAGATTTACTGTAAAACTCTGGTAAGGCTGTCAGATACAACATACCTGTCTCATTGGCTTAAATCGCAGGGAGAAAAACAACACAGACATGCATCATATATATATAATATGACATAACACTGTTGCTAGATTACATTCTCATAATTTGTTCAAGGCCACAATGACTTCTAAGGTATTTATCTTCTTGCTATCGACTATTGAACTTCTAAAGCACTGAGCCAACAGATGCCAAGGCTCTGTTTCTCCAGCCCCAGGAGCTGTCCCTCCATCTGAGGCCGGGTGTGAGTCAGTCCTTCCCTCTAACTATCACCATGCCTACAGACCAGCCTGTCCCAGAACTCACTATGGACACTAGCAATGTGCCAGCTGGAGTCAACATCACATTCAGTGGCGTCACGACTGGAAATCCCCTACTTGTACAGGTCAGCAAAATTAGGAGAAACTTTCTTATTTGAAAAGAAAGTTTTGCTTGTCTTCTGCCCTCAGAAAACAGAAATTATTATAATAATAGATCCTGTATTGTCTAGGTGAATTTGGAGGTTGCCCAGTGTCCCAGCAATAGCGACGACTCAACCCAGAACAGGACTGGGCCCTGGTCTGTCCACGTCAAACCCAGAGGATTTTCATTGAGTGTGAAGTTAGAAATAACTTTAGAGTGTGAGTACAACCATAGAACCATGCTATAGTTAATATATGGTATTAGAAAAGCCCCAAAATGCAGACAATAAGATTAAGATGATAAGAATGTGTCAGAAAAAGGGAACAAAAAGCATGTGTCTCCTATAATGCTATAATATGACAAATGTGTGTAAAAAATAAATAAATACATAAATAAAATTTGTTTCTCCAGGTCAGTGTGACTGCACAAGAAACCGTGAGGAAAACAGCCCTCGGTGCAGTAGCCATGGAGCTCTGGTGTGTGGCCAATGTCAGTGCTACAATCCTCACATTGGAAAACTCTGCCAGTGGGACGTTGATTCATTTTTTTCATCCGATGAAGACTTCTGTCGCTGGGGCCCAAATGCCCCGGTGTGCAGCGGCAGGGGTCGGTGCGTGGTTGACTTCTGTGAGTGCGAGAAACGAGAAAACCCACAAGAAAGATACAGTGGCCAATTCTGCGAGTGCAGCAACTTTGACTGTCCTTACTCCAACAACCAGTATGATATGTGATAATTTGAACTCTGGATTTGCAATGTAGTATTGTCTTCACTTGTATCTCTACTGACTACAGGAATAGATTCATATCTAAAAGACTACAATTTATATCCAACAGAATATGTGGAGGCCATGGGCAGTGCGAGTGTGGACAGTGCATTTGTGATAACGACTGGATCGGTGAAGGCTGCAACTGCTCCTTGGATACCGCCTCTTGTATGGCAACAAACCAGCAGCTGTGTAATGGTAAAGGGATGTGTCAGTGTGGAAGATGTAAATGTGAGCCACCGTACAAAGGCCCAACCTGTGAGATGTAGAGTGTCAGGCGTTCGGGATAGGAGAGAAGGAGGACAGGTGAGAACTGGTTGCTTTTCATACAGGGTGTTATGATAAATGAAGTGCTCTCTTGTTATGTAAAATCATTCCCTGATGTCAAAAACTCAAACCATCAAGTCTTTAGTGCTTTCTCTGAAGACACTATAATCTTATCTTTCTGATTTTAGCATTATAGTGGCTAAAATGACTAATTCTGGGGTAATGGTTTCTTTTTGGGGACAAGTTCAGATATTTATCTTTTGACATGTGTTGTGAGCTGTATGTAGAAACACATTAAGATAATATAGCATTATTATTATTATTAGTCCATTTGTCTTGAAGAAATTCACTCACTGAACCAACACCATGGCATTTCAGCTACTACACTACAGCATACTCAGTTACTTATTCATTTACAATTCTTGAATTGATTGTGTTCTCTCACCGCGCATCAGGTGTGACAGAGAGTGTGGCTACTTCAATGTTATAATGGTGGAGACCAGAAATGATCTGCCTCAAAAAGGAGAAACGCTGTAAAATGATGAGCGGTGATGTCTCTTGCCTCTTCTACTACACTGTCTCCAACACGCACTCTGGAGGTCAACAGTCAACAATGACACGAGCTAGAGAATGTCCCAGTAAACTGCAGTGACCAGCTTCATGTCATATTTAGTTTTAAAAGTTTTTTTTTTCTGTTAACGCCCATTCATTTTAATTATTGTTAGAAATAGGCAAATAAAATAATTTACAACCTTGAAAACAATGTAATGATGCTATGTTGTCATAAAACTTTTGGCTTCACATGTTTTTCCAGTTTTCATTATTTTACTGCACTATGCCATCCACCTGATGGCATCATGTCTCATTTACAAACAGGCTAAATGCCTCTGATTTAAAATGGAGCTGTAATGAGCACTGCATAACCAGGACAACTTGATTGAAGTGTAATGCAGAAGAATTAGAATATTGGTGCACGTGAAAGCAAAACTGTTATTATTATCACCGGTTTGGCTTAACCAAAGTCAACTGGTGTGACCTAAGCTCACACAATCTTTCTTTATCAACAGCCAGATCAAATATCATGTCTATCATGTAGAGCAGTGGTCCCCAAACTAAGGCCCGCGGGCCGGATACGGCCCGCCCCCACATTTGGCCCGGCCCCCTGAACTATAATTATTTATTTCATTAATAGTGTTATTATTTATTTCCTGACTTTTTTTTCTGTGAAGAACCCGGAAAGGGTTATTTGGTTATGTGTGGCTTTCTAGAAAACAATACATTTTTACGTTTAGGCACCCCTGCGATCGTCACACTTTTTCTGTTACAAACTGAACCCGGCCCCCCATCAGAGAAGGGAAAAGTTATGTGGCCCTCACAGGAAAAAGTTTGGGGACCCCTGATGTAGAGCATACCTCTATTCATATGAGAATGAAGTTCTTTCTCGCAGTGAGGCTGGAACTGTGTTGAAGGCTCTGTTTGCTTCTTCTCTGTAAGACAAAAAATAAATTGCTCCAGTAAGAAGAGTGGAAACAGGGGGTAATTTTAGACACATATTTTTGACTTCATATAAGACAGGACACACCAAAAGCAGAGGTTATGACATCTTATTTACTGCTTTCAGCATTTTCTTTATAAAACAACAAAAATAAAAGAACAAAAATAACAGAGCAACGGAGCAAAAACCATTCATACCGCAGGTAACAGCAGAAGTAACACAGCGGTGGTGACAGTGCTGTGCCCAACTGTGCATGGCTAAGATTAATAGGTACACTGAAAATGATACCTGCCCTCTGGTGAGAGTGGTGGCATCACAGGATACAAGAGATAACCCATCATCACTCTCAATACATCAACCTATACTTTTCTCATCAAACAAAGGGTCAAATTTACATACACTACCAAATGATATTTCCCTCTTGGTCAAACTTCATCTCCAGACCCTCCAGACTCCAGACCCGCAGGTACAATAAGAAGGAAAAACCTTAATATGATAGTATACTAAGAGCAAATGTTGGTCAACATAGCCTCTTAGAATGCTAGCCATATGCTGCCCTAACTTTCTAACTGTTCTTGCGATGCTGTGCAGCTCTTTAATGTTATGCTAGTTACCTTAGCTGGCAGTAGCAGGAACACCTTGTGCTCTCAGCAATTATCCACTTGAAATTCGTACTGACAGTAAAGGAAGACACGAGTAACACATGTTAGTTATCTGCCGTTAACCAGAGACGGTCCTGAATCAACACGTGCGGCTGTTTTGGTCCGAAATCTCCGAATTAGCATGATGGGGGGGGGGGGGGGGGGGGGGGGGGGGGGGGCAGGTTACCAGGACCCACTACCAAAGATCGTCTATACAGAAGTCAATCACTCCGACTTGATGTTTGACACTGGCCGCATGGTCCAAGTAGTGCAGAGTTGTATAAACTATCATCTCCAGAGTTATCAAAGTATAAAATATAAAAGCTCTTTATTCTTGTATTTTCAAAAAAATGTACACAATGAGACACAAGATTAAACTCTTAGGAATCTCAAAGCAAGGACTGACATACCACTTAGTTATTGGAGTTTCTAATGACTCAGCCAAAGGAGCTACTGACACATATTGTACCTGGTCTGGTATGTATAAAACTTCAGAGATACTATTTCTTTACATTTCTGTTCACAGTAATAATTGATGCTCTACCGTGTATCTTATGATTTATGCTATTTGGAATATTATTCATATAAATCCTGAATGAGTTCAACGAGGATATTAATCATTTTACCTGAAACTCATTTACAGATCCTGTAAAAGTGTTTGCATGTTCCTTAAAAAAAGTATGCTTCTGTATTTCCCAGAGAACCAAGACACTGAATCCAAAATTGCTCTCTATGCTTGGGCCAGCGCCTTGCATGGTAGTTTACTGCCATCAGTGTGTGAGCGTTTGTGTGAATGGGTGTATAAGAGGCACATTGTAAAGTGCTTGAGATGAACGTTAAACATAAATCCATTTAGGTCTCTTATCCATTACTATTAAAGATTATGATTATTAAGAAGTAATCGCCAACCCTGCCAGACACAGAGGAAGGTTTCCTGTAGCTTTGCCAGCCTTCCAGATTACAAAGGGACAATCTTGTTAGATATGAACAATATGTACAAATAGGCCCTGGTGCAAGACGCTAAGGGCTTTGACAGCCTCGCCATACGCGAAGGCTACCTGGGGCTTTACCCAGCCAGACGCAAAGGCCAGCCCTCAAGATTTCAAGTGGGCCCTGGTGCAAGACGTTACCTGGGGCACTACCTACCTTGAGACCAAAGGCCACCTGGGGCATCGCCATCTCTGCCAAATGGAAAGTGCATGTGCGTAAACAAGACACAGAAAGATGTATTATATTTTTCTCATTTTTGAAATCCTGTTTTAATTTTATTTACACCCGTATTTTTTTTATTCTTCAATGATTTGTTTCCAAGTATATTTTGTGGTATTTTGGTAGAGTACCTATGTGGTAATGTTCAAAGCGTTAGTTTTTTTTCATACATCAGACATCTTTTACTTAAATTTAAACTTTTACTTTAAATTTAAATTTATTTATTTTATTTTCATCCTATTGACCGCTTACCTATAAAAAAAATCATTTCAGTTCCTTCTTCTTGTAGTAAATCCTGCCATATCACAACTTTTTTTCATAGCTTTCAGGTGTTTTTGTCTTTTCTTCGTGTAAAATTGACATCAGTACACAGAGGACAAATTTTTATAAAATTTTATTTTAACAATTCTGTGAGCCATTTTCTGCTAGTTTTATTTAAATAGTCCTAGACCAGTTATTTTAAGATTAATTGATTGCTGTAGTGACCTGTCTGGTACTGACACTCATAGTTGTTCCTGCCAAGTCTGTTTGAGTTTGAGTCAAGAAAGGGTAAAAGGGGTCTCAGTGATGACACTCTTTCCGTTTTAATTGGAATAAAATGACAGCAGTTCCAGCCACTAACTTTCCAATGATTGCACCTTCAGAGGAGTCATTTTCTTGAAGTCTTCTTCTCTGTCATGTTCTGCTTCCTTGCAGACAATCTGAAAGGTAATGGATTAGATACAGTTAAGCCAAGCAAAGATCCACCAGTGCCCCCATCAGAAACTATGAGGAATTACAACATAACAGATGAATGACGGTCTGTGCTATAGAACATGTTGAACATGATAGTATGTATGAGGTTCTACGCCAATGCAGGTAGCCAACATGCTACTACTGCAGGACTCATTGTTGAGCCTAACCATACGAGACAACCAACTGTAAACCCTATAATCAATAACCAAATAAACTGTGTAACAATGAAAGAGGCTATATCTAGTACTATACAAACCTCAGGCAGATGCTGAAACAGACATGAGGAATATCATTTTTCCAGTAGTTAAATCTTATTAATCCATGCTGGCCAGCACAAAAGCAAACATAACACACAAATTTACACACTAAACTGAAAATGGACTTTTAAAATGTTTATTAAAAAAATAGAAAAACTTACATAAAAAACAAGGTAAACATCTATATATCAGTCATTTACACGTTACAACCCATCCTCAATTACACAGATATGAGCTGGGGATTTGGGCACTGAAAACAAGGGAACAATGCTAGTAGTATCATGTTGAATCCATCAGTTTGGTACCCAGGGTGTTACAGTAATCAGACTCTTGAAACACATGACTTCACCAAAGTTTGGTTTTGTTATTGGCTCTACCAAAACCCAACCCATGCTCAACTCATGATATGGATTGCTGTGTAAATTGTGTAGCTTTGAAACCTTGTTTTAGAAATAATGACTTCAAATATGGAGAGGAAAACCTCTGAAATGCAGGGACCTCTTATACAACCGGTTTGTAACCATCACCTTTGAATTAAAAAATAAAAAAAAATAGATGTGACATGATGCTAATGCTAACAATCACTGACCGCAATAGGAGTCTGCTCCTGGAGTAAACACCTAGAAGCTGTATGTAAAAATAAAAGTAACCCTGACAGTGCTTATAGAAATAAAGATAGAAAGCCTCAGCTACATACAGGAAAAAGGGCAAATTTGGTCATTTACGAAGGCAGTTAACCTGTTGCTTTAACAGAATCAAAGGAGATATAAGGCAGAAAACAAGCACTTTGCTGGTAATAAGTAGCACCAACTGTTATTGAAACCTAATTTTTGAAATGACACAAGTAAACACTGCTCAAGGTGCATTCCCCCAGTATAGCCTAAGATCTATCAAGAGGAAAACCACCCAAATAAAGGTCAAACCACTGAGAAGAGCGATATGTTTGAAATAAAAACTAGTGGTGGAAAAACATTTGGACAGGCAGTTGGCAAAAGTTCAAGTGAACATAATGTGATAGTAAATTAAACATGAGTAAAATGTTGGCATCATGGGATTTTTGGCACATTTCTCATGTTTTTATACCATAGCTCCCCCTTGTGCTGGAAAGCTGTTCACACACAAACACATTCCTTCAAGGCCCTTAAATCCATCTATTGCACAGATCAATGTAGTCTAGAATCAAAAAAGCAAACCTTAAGTGGGGAGAACCCCTAAAATAAAACTAAAATGTGAAATAAATTAAATAAAAGCAAGTCATTATTGCATATAATGCAACAAACTTAAAATAAGGTGGCAATGTTTACAGTACAAAAACATAGTGCCAATGTGAACAAACAAATCCCTCAGTGACAAAAACAAGAGAACAAAAGATAATGACCAACACACAAAAAAGAAACACTTAGTACATTCAAACAAGTCATCACAGTTTAAGCACTTGAGACAAGGTCCGTTTTGTGCCGTCACACCAAAAACATCAAGTCAGCGTTGCGCTGCATAGGTAGGAGAGTAGTGCTTCGCTTCAGTCCAGAATACAATTCGCAGATGATAGTCAAAGCTGTAAGAGCTCTGAATCAAAAGCGTGCTAATAGGGAGTTGCATTCAGAAGACCAAATGAAAAAGGCCCACAACTTTGAGAGAGACCAGGTTTGACAAACCAGTTCAGTACTATGGCACGTGATGTTCTTAGATGTTCAAGGCCCACGGAACTCAATACTTGACCAAACTTTAGCTGCTGGGAAGTGAGACTGGTGAGAAGACTCAGTCTGGGAATCAGTAATTACTCATTCAACTCAAAGTCTGTGCTGGTGTACATCAAATTTAGAGGAAGGGCTCTGACTAGCATCAGACTGATGTAACAAAATGACCACAGTTAAGCATTTTACAGTCTTCCTTCTCCTGCAAGAGCCTTGTAGCATCACTTGGTGCTTGCACAATGCTAGCAGGAGTCGATCGTTCCAATTCCAGCATGATGTAGGTGCATGAGAGCCCCCTACAAAAAAACAGTTATAATGAATCATTCACGGCTTCTCAACTCAAAGACTCATGATGGGCTGAGCGAGGCTTTCATTTCTAATACAAGTAATATCAAATCTTGCGCCTTCAGTTTCTTATCTACTCTGGTTGAGAGCTGGAAGATTGTCCCTCTTCCTGCGTCGCCAGGTGTTACGGTTGTACTGCTGCTGGTTCCTGAAACCCGGTGCTGTGTTATGACCCTGTGGAACAAACCGCCGCTGGGGACTGAAGTTACCTTGAGAGTGGTTTTGACCTCGGACGCTGCCACCTTGGTTGTGCTTGAAGGTAAATTTGTGCGGTTCGATGGAGCCATGGGAATTGGATCTTATGGTGTAAGTGTGGCTCTGCTGTCCTCCTATCTGAGGGTGGTGGAGCCGGTGGAGGGGGCTGGGGAGAGGGCTTGTGGAGTTGGTGTGCCGGGAGATCTGTGCAGCTTGTGATGTGTGACTGTGCACAACACTGATTGAAGGTGGATTCTCATGATAGAACTGGCAATCAGAGAGGGAGGGAATGGTCAGGTTTTCTGGGAGGGACATCTGGACCTAGCAAAAAATGAGAATATGCATAATGTGTATGAATGTGTGAATTTTGCCCTAAGTAGGTTTTTTGATTATTGAAAGGCAAAGGGGAAATGATTTGTTTCCCCATATACCCACAATTAAACATATACATCATCTAAATGTGATTTTTTTGGGGTTGAAATTCCAAGGCAGTATTCTTTATGGTCATGTTTCTTCTGACACCTATGAGGTGAAAAAAAAACCCAAAACAACCAAAAAAAACCCCCAAAACACTAACCTGAGGTGTGGCGTGGATAAAGCCTGCTGGATGTGTGGCCCTCAGGTCTGTAGCCAACTGGATTACTGGATGGACTGAGGCCAGGGTGAGGGGGTGGAGTTGGATAGCAGCATTACTGCTCGGAGGAGAATCAGACTCCTGGAAAAAGACACACACAGATTAACAAAGTTAGTCAGTCAAGCACCTCAACTATGGACAACTTATGGAAATTGAAGTGCGTCACTGTGTTGCCACACTTGTCATGAACCACTGATTTAGTAAATGTTTGAATGGTCAAAACATCCTTTGGCCTTACTATGTCACTTCCAGAGGAGGAGGAGAGCGAGCATGCCGAGGATGACGACGAATGGTGTTGAGGACTGGGAAGGAAGACTGGGGAAGGTGAGGGGGAGTCAGCACTGAGGGGGGAGCAACTGTCTCTCTGATCCTCCACAGAAACCAGCATCAGCCTGGCAAGGTCCTGCTCACAGGTCTCTACATCTAGGACCAAACAGAAGACTATTGTTGAAAAAAAGTTTGAATTGATTTAACAGTTTGTCAGTACAGGATATTTACTACATATCTGACTCTTGAAGATGAAGATGAAAATCATTTTATTACTTTTTCTGGAAGCACCCCAAAATACAATTCCAGTCTAAATGTTACAGAAAATAGATTCAAACCCAAAGTTGCCACAAAGTTACCATGGTTCTCCAGCTTGGCATACTGCTTGGCTCCCCACTTTTTGATTGTCCAGTCCCTGTAGGCCAACACCTCTGGGCTGACTTTGATAATGCGCCCCAAAGTACTGCAACAGAGTAAGGTACAGTCCATAATGCTATCAAGATAAATGCAAAACTAAGAGTGCAAAACATTACAAAAGAAAAAAAAAAAAAAGAAAAAAGAAAAATGTTCATGAAGAATCCAACCTGTCATACTCTTTGTTGGGGTAAGCACGTGCAAGAGGAGAAACTCCATGACTCAGCACCATGTAGGCAAAGTCAAACACCTGCTTGACCTGCAGGACGCCATATGAACTCCTGCCCACGTCATTTCCTGTGAAGAATACAAGATTAATCATTTAAATCTGCAAATTTAATCAGGAATTAATCAGAAAACTAAAATCACATAGAAGGCAAACAATTTGAAAGCAGTTCAGATGAAGAGACTGGAAGGCCAAAGATAATCATTAGGTATAAGTTTACTCACATGTAACATACTCGACACATTGCATCTATCAACATCTGTTTATCTCATGTATAAGTTGAGGAGTATTACAGTCTCTTCATCACTCCACATATATCTGAGATTTTTGTCTGCTGCTATTTTTCACCTCTTCATTGGTGTTGAAGCATCAGTGGATGTAAAAGTCAAATGCATCATGATTTATAAACTAAATAAGTTTCCATTGCACTTTCACGCAAATGCTTCTCTTATTTTCCACCTTGTTTAGTCTTTTGGAATCTGTTTTTCCATTTGTTTGCACAACAGAGCTCTAATATTAATATCTTTTTTCATTCCCCCCCTTTTTTATATATATATATATATATATATATATATATATATATATATATATATATATATATATATATAAAATTTTATATCCCAGTCTGACCTGGCTGAATTGGATCTTCGATGCAGAGCATGGATGGCCTGTTTCCATTCCCCATGGCTTTCAGCATTTCTTCCTTGGACAGGTAGGCCCCTCCATTCTTCACCCGGATGCCAGTCTTCATGTAGTTGAAATCGCGGCCGTACAGTTCAAAAAACTCGATCAGCAGGATGCCCAGGTTGATGTTGGCACGTCGTGTGTCGATCCGAGGATGTAACTGATCAACAGGACAGGGAGAATTCATTGCCTTCACTTTATAACCACCTTTGTAACCAAACTCCAGTTTGGCTGAACTCACCGACCTCTTCATTGACATTAATCATCATTCAGACAGATACTGAGGAGTTGTGTGAACAATGACTTATACCACTTTATGTAACTTAAGTGAATTCCAAAAAAAAAAAAAAAAAAAAAAAGGGGGAATGTAATTATGCATTACGTTTACATATCAGGACGAGCACAAAATCCATTCTTTGCTTTTTTTTTTTTTAAATTTGCAATTATTTGAATACAACTTAGAATATTTCCCTCAAATAGTGACTGGGGCCTTTATTTACCTTAACCACAGAAGGTAACACACCTTCATTTGAAGTAGGTTTATATTACAGGCCAGCTTTTATTTCTAATTCCCTCTGTTTGATAAGTATAATTGGCCATACCACAATTTTAGTACCAAGCTTCATTTTGACCTGTTCCCATTTACCCTGTTAAACGATGCCGCATTACGATGTTAATACAAACTCAGAACTTCCTGTAAATGTTTCAGTTTCAAAGCCCTCTTGCATTTCTTAACAGGGCTTTTTTTGTGAAAAATTTACAGGCATGCCATATGCAACAACAGCCGAGCGAGATTAAAGGATGACAGAGCAAAGTGGATCAGAAGGAAAGAATCAATTTGAACCCTGTAAAATATATTGGGTACATTTAATTGAAATATTCTATTAAAACAAAGTGTATAACAATAGACGACAGGACTGCAAGGCCATCAAAACTTTGAAGAGCTGGCTAGCAGTACCAGTACTTGCCTTCTAAAATTAGATTCTAAAAGTTAACTTGTCATCATTTCCATGTAAATATACACATACAATACGATCATTTTAACTTGTGTGGTATTACCAGTCACGTACTGGCAGGAAAAATTATATAACAGGCACCATGAGTTTATCCACCCTTGTTTTTTTTCCTTGTATATGGGGGCTGGCTTTTATTGTTCATGTTGACCAAGCCCTCGGCCATTATTGGAGACCCGGCTTTAAATTGACTGCCAGCTTTTAGTTGAGGAAAGATAATAAAATATAAAACCTACATTACTTGTGTACACTGTTCTGTCTTGCGAATTCAACAATTTTGAAGTAGCAAATTGAGGACTTCTCAGCTTATTTGACTGGGATTTTTACGATAACTAAATCTGCAGTATTTTGAATAGACAGAAAAGAATTGAATTTATTACCAAGCCGAGTGTCACAACAATAAACATACATGAGTAGTATATGTACCTGCAAGAAGCTTATGGCCATTAGTATAAGGCTATAAGAGCTGATGCCTCCCGTGAAGACTTCATTCAGATCCCTCTGGAGCAGGAACTGCTTCAAGACGAAGATCAGAGGTGGCAGAACAGTGTACTTCTAAAAAACACAAGGACAAATGTAAGAAACAAACCAAAAGAAAAATGCTGCATTTGTGTTGAAAATGTCAAGAAAAAAGGGATTACCTTAAGGTAACTTTTAATGAACTGCGCAGCTTTCACTGCAGTTTCTACATTGAAGCTGATGTCCACTTTCACCTCTGTTTGATGGTCAGTAAGCTTGATGATTGGCACCTGGGAACAGGTCAAACAGTCAACTGTAATCAATCCACAGGTAAGTATCCCACCAATATTTCATGATTCATGTTGAGATTACTGACATTTTTTCTGTTCAGAACTTCAGTTAGCTTTAAACATTAAACAAACAGTTTGGGCCAAAAATTAGAAGCTACTCATGCTGGGACTTACTGTAGCTTTGTCGAGGACCTTGATGGGATACGGGCCAGCTACATTGTGTTTCTTCAGGGCTTGTTCCAGTTCCTGCAGTGGAGGATGGTCCCACTTTCCAAACACCACCAGGTCAATGTCACTAAGAACAAAAACACAAAGCACTTTGCACTCTAAGAAGTTTATTTCCCCAAGTATCCTGTCGACACACAGTGCGTAGTGATGTGCCTGTGACCAAAAACACAACATTAGGGCCTGGTTTTATGCTGTTAAACTACTTTGGAAATGTGTACAGTTCTGTTTTGTACACTCATGCCACTGAGCCAAATATGTGGGCGGAAAGGTTGTGCAAGCATAATGTGATGATTTGACAGATGAAGACTTTCAGAAGAAGAACAAGATACAAGGAAAGAAAGGGTACCTTTAACTGCAGTAAATGAACATTTATTTGTCTCTTTCACTGAACAAATTGTTCTTGACCAGCTATGACCTGTGAGCTCTTGACCTCTCTATGCACCATTTCTTTTGAAAGACTGTGAAATTATACAAAAGGACATTGATGAAATGATATAGAAAGAAGGGAAATTAGTTCATGATGTGGTCATCTTAAAGACACAGTACTAATTCATAATTAAATATGTTGTCGATCATGGAGTTTAGCCCAAATGAATGAGTGAGTAACAGTGGTGTGATGTTGAAACAACATGGCATTAAACAGCTGACTTAAAAGTATCTCCATACTATACTCCATAAAAATTGCTGTAATTACTGCTAGACCACTCCATTAGGAAATAATGAATCAGTTTCAGCTACTGAACAGCAACACTATGTTACTGAAGGTCTGACAAAACATACCCTACCAAACGTAGCACTCCCACTTCCTTAAAACTAACATGATGGGGAAACATTACAAAAGAAGCCCATGTAAGATTAGACTGTGCAAGAAAAGTACAAAAACAAATGTTACCTTGTGGGCAGATAAAGTCCTGTGCTGAAGCTGCCAAATATCTCCACCTGCAGAACAAGACAAATTAACACAGTCCTTATTTAAGTTGTGACATATCATTGTAACCATTACCAGCTTGATATATTTGCAGTTGACCTTTATGATTGTATGTGGTTTGAACATGTCAGAGGTTTAAAGTAGTGTTTAGCTTCACTATTCAGAATTTGTTTCGCACAAATAGCAAGATCAGTCTGCATGTGTACTGCCTGGTGTGTTTGCTGAATTCATCAGGTCAGGAAAAGAACACGAGTAGCTAACATTTTTGCTCATTCTTTCAAAATTGGGGTTTTTGTCAAGCTCTTGCACTAACCAAGCCTATGAGCTGTACAGAAACTTTACTTACATAATCAAATTCATACTTGTTCTGTGAAATTATATGTCAAAAAGACCTCACCTGTGAATGCTGCATGAAAGTAGGAATAGCTTTCTTGCTAGCAGCATGCCAATAATTGAGAAGGTGTTGCTATGCTAACTCAGGATTACCAATGTCATAAATGGTTCTCAAAATAATATAAAACTACAGATTAAATACTGCAGATGGATAGCAGCGGTATCACATAAGGGGAAAACATCAATTAAACATTTTCATGTCACACAAAACATTGACTTTGCCCAGGTCAGTTACAGCCAGATGGGTGTACATGAGTTTAATACTCTACATGTGAGTTTAAAGTCTCTGAAATACTATGAAATGCCTAACGTCAGGTCAAAACTTCACACAATGATCTCTGTAGAACAGCGCTGTGTTATATTCTGTATGGTGATATTAGAGATTATTGCTGACTGTATAGGTTTACCTTTCAGTTGGACAACCTTATTTTCTGGTCAGTGACCAAAGCCCACTACATACATTAAACATTTGTATTGCCACAGCTCGGAAGAGTGACACAAAATGGCCTTTAGAGAAATGAAAAAAAAAAAAAGCCAAACAAGATATGTAAAGTGCAGTAACCTTCAGACATACTGGCTGCTAGGCTAGCTTAACAAGACAATAACATTGATTTATACAGTATATAAACAGCTTTGCAAAGTAATTTACAAAGCAATAAGCAAGAGTCAGTGCAACACATAAAACAATGAATTAAGAGCCAATGTTACATAATTAAACCGAAAGACAATGACAAATCCCATTGAACAAATGTAATTTAAAATGTGTTTTAAAGTGTGGAAATATGAGTCCTGGATGGGGACCAACGCAGCAAAAGCTTGTTCTCTTGTGTACTGTCTTTGTACAATCCAGCTCATAAGGGGTTAAAACATTTGATATAGCACCAGTAAAATCTCAACTGTACCCCCCCTCTTCAAACCTGGTGCCTCTGCATATGTTTTGTTAAAAGCATTGTTTGTCTGAAATGGATTTATACACTATATTCTTTTGACAGTAAAGGCACCAATTTATCAGGTACACCTGTAAAATCTGAAGGAATCCAATACAGCAGCCCTGCAATGAGTCTCACGCTTTCTAAAGCTAGTAACACACCGTTTAAATACAGTCTATGGTTTAGACAGTGTGTCGTAGAAGAGGTAATCCATTGCATTGCTAATCTTTCTCATTCATGTAGGTAAATGGGAGAAAACGCCATATTAGACACATTATACATCTCAACATAAAGCAGTCCATTACAACACTCACTTATCTACTGTATCAGAGTTGAATCATCACTTCTCTGACATAGTATCAACAGAAACATATTATTCAAACTTATTCCCTGACAATATCATGGCTTCACAAAGATGAACTCAACCGATAAACTGTTAACTCTATATCAAGTATCAAATGCTAGAAACCGATGTTTGCAAAGTCTTATCTGTTCAAAAATATCTGAAACATATAGTTGATTATTGCTCAAACATAAAAGAGAGCTTGTGAAGTTAAGGACCATGACAAAGTCAACTCTGTCTGAAGAGGCAAACATTATACCCAGCCTTGTCCAACTTTGGCAAATGAGGGTTTGGGTTCAAAACAGGGCTGAGGGTACAGACCAGCATGGCCTCAAGAAATGAGCATTGTGGTACACCTAAATTTAAAAAAAATCTCAAGACAGGTCAGTGTCTTTATACACTATGTAGGCCACAGTGGAGTGCAGCTCCCATGCACAAGAATCACAGCCTGAGTTACCTTTCCAAGTATCTGCACAGGCACATGACTATCCTACTCACCCGTGCCGTGGGCCACAAGTCCTTGATGACACTTTCTATTCTGTTCACTACGTCTCTTCTCATGGCCTCCTCCTCTGGTCGTGGGGACATGAAGTTGAAAAAGTCCATTATCTCTTCATGCAGACTGTAAGAAAACATGGGAAAAACGACATGTTGGATCATGGATTCATACAGCTCGAGAGAAAACAAAGTGAGCACTGTATGACTAAGAACTGAGCTGCTGGATGTATATGAGAATTCATGTGGAAAATACAAGGACGTCTGATACAGGGTATGGAGTTAAGGCCTACTGAAGTCTATACTGCAGTTAATACACAAAACCATATGGAAAAAGACATATCAAAATGTATTCATGCATCACATACATTACTTAATATTAGCACAGGTATTTTTGTGAAATACTTAAATTGGATGCAAATTAAATAAATCAAAGAAACAAGCGGACATTTTCCACTGCTCATTTTGATGGTTGACCTGATGGAATTCTGTACAGAACCCCATGAGGTCCCCAGACCTCACTTTGAGAACCCTTCTTTGACTAGAAAAAAAAAAAACCTCTCCATATCTCCTTACCCATTAATGCCCGGGCTGTACCGCCTGGTTTTCCACAGGCTACAAGAAGAGTCTATATAGTGTCCATTGCAGCCGTAGGACAGGAGCGGGTTGATGCCGTGGAAAGTGTTGGCTCTGTTCAGATGCCTCCTGCGGCCGGATGAATGTGACTGATAGTGGTGGTGCTTGTTCCCATGCTGATTTTTCATCCCCGTGGGGGTGTGGCCGTGTGGTTGTTGCATGCTGCGACAGTGTTGCTGAACAGTGTGAAAAGGCGGAGGGGGATATTGCTGTCTGAGATTGTTCTCGTTTAACTCGTGCTCGCCGTAGTGTAAAAACCGGCTGGCTTCCTCTGCAACGTTCAAATTGTCGATCTGCAGAGAGGAGCCGGAGGGCGAGGAGCCCTCGGCCTCCGAGTCCAGCGAGGAGGAGGACGGCGACAACGAGCCCTTCCTCCTGACACTTCCCCTGTCTCCGCCGCCGTCTCGCTTCGGCAGTTTCCCAAACACAACCCCCGGCGGCGGTGCTACATTTTTGCAATACTCGCCGTTTGAGTCCGTGGAGTTTGAATTTTGCGCTGCAAAGTTGCGTTGGTGGTGAAGGTGGTTGTCGATGCCGGAGTTTGCTCCAAATCCCTGAGAGGTTTCCCAAATGTGCATCCACAGGGAATTGGCAGGTCCCTTCTGCTCCGGCTGGATCCAAGCGGTCCTGGGATCCATTGAACTCGAGTTCACCGAGAACCTCTTCACGGTAAAATGGCGAGCAATTTAGCAAATTAAACACGTTGCACCGAAGGAAACAAATAAATCCTACTGCGTTGATTTACTTGCTATCCTCGAAGTGCTTCATGTCCGGAAACTGGTTTGGTTTTTCAAGCGGCTAGTCCAACTCCACTCCCCATGTAAGTCAGCCAATATGGCGCACCCAGCAGCACGGATCAGCGTCTACGCATGTCTGAGGGATTTAAATCTTTGAACACACCCCTCAGGACCGAGAGATGCATCAAGTCAGCCACACACAGGGCGGAAAACCCGGAAATTAAAGTATTTAATTTTTGCTTTTGTGTAAGATCATATCAAACAACACACCGAAGACAAAATGCCAAAGAATTATGTATAATGTATATATTTATGTATGTATTATATAACTGTGCAATTCTCCCAATGCTTCAAATTAAATCTTTAAAACGTAGCTTGGGCTTTTATTTTGAAGGCAAGCCCCAGGAATGATGGTTTGACCCCTTTACAGAGATGAGACAGTAGTAGTAATTTGGCTGCATCATTAGTCGCTGTCTTTATCACATTTTTATGACTATTGATGCTGTGGTAAATGACTGAGAGCCAAAACATTTATCGAACAGCCAAAAATATGAACAGTCTGTTTTTTTCCAGCAGTTTTTAGGTATCACCAAGCTGATAGATGCATATTAGGCCATTATATGACATTATAGAGAGCTATTTACAGAGAGGCAGATGAAGAGAGACTGCACCAAAACAGTTTGTTTGTTTCAATATGTGAAAATTTTAATTTGAACAAAATTAAATAAACTCTGAAACTTTAAACTGTACAAAACATTTACTGTGGCAATCTTATTTTTCATTAATACAAACTTTAACACCTCAATATTTACAAACATTTGAATCAGAAAACATTTACAGCAGCACCCTGTTACATCAGAATATATATGTACATGCTTTACAATATTTTAGAGCATTACCTGAGTATAGTAGACAGGCAGGAAGTCATACCAGTACATTTAATACAGGGTGTGGACAGCTAAAAAACTTTACAAAACCACACTTTTGATGTCTTTTACATTAAAAATTGAGGAAACATTTGCTACACAATTGGAGAACAGATGCATTTACCTAACATGTTCATTTTATAGTAGAAGTGCACATAAAAAAACAAAAAAGCTAATGTTTA
This sequence comes from Seriola aureovittata, assembly GCF_021018895.1. Taxonomy (NCBI): domain Eukaryota; kingdom Metazoa; phylum Chordata; class Actinopteri; order Carangiformes; family Carangidae; genus Seriola; species Seriola aureovittata. The sequence continues at coordinate 18,901,106 of NC_079370.1, read as the reverse complement.
AGCTGTTTAAATGTTTAAACTTTGACCTTAAGATTTACTGCGAACCTTCAGACACCCTGTATGAGGAAGAGTCACTGTTCATCTGCACAAATGGTAAACAGCTCCATCGTGGGCTGCCAGTCAGCAAGTTAAATGAATATTGAGGTGCATGGTGGGATCTTCATTCTCCCTGTCTTTGACATAGGTACAGATTTGCATGTCCATGTGGATTTGTACAGCATGTGTGTCATCCCTCAGCTCTTGACCTGTCTACAGATAGAGGCTAACTGGTTCATGCAGCTATTAACAGCAGGAGGCACGCTCTGAGACGTTTCTTCTCGCCACGCTGCAAGGGCGTCCAGGGCTTGTTTGGGGTTGCAGGGAGACAGCTCGTAAATGCAGTAGACAGCTGCTAACTGGACCTGCCATGGCACACCTGGTGAGGCAAGACATGATAAGATTAGGGTGTGCAATGGAAATCATCTGCTGGATGGTCCTTTCTCTTTCACATCAGGACGTCAGAGAATTATTTATATTTTTAGTCTATTTGGCACAACTCTATGAATATGAAATGAATACCATTAAGCAAGTCTACTTTAACATGGCAGGGTGAGATAAAATTCTGGACTCTGCTTAAATACACATGGGCAAGTCTTTGTATGACGACATGTAAAAAAGATTAACTTTCTCAGCACACAATGGAGTTGTATTAGTTAGAGGCAAACTGAACCAGTATGTAGTCTCCAAGATTTCTCATGTTTCATACCTTCAGTCTGTCCATGCCTAACAAACGTGTTGATGACATTAGCAACAGTTGCCACAGAGGAAACACACCTCTCCTTGATTCCCAGATGACCGAGGTATCCTATTTAAAACAAAAAGACAATGAAGTTCCCCGCTGTCTTCTGGTGATTATTAAATTACACATCACTTCAGATTATTGTTAATAACCAGAACTGACCTATGAGTCGGAGCACAGAGGCGACAGCTACATTAGAAACAGGTGTTTGTTGATCTCTGGGCTGTGTCACCCATGTGTTCATTAATGGCCACAACTCCTTGCTGTCAAAGTAAAATGAACAGATCAGCACAGGTACACACTGCTTGCTTAAAAAATGGATCATTTCTACAATAAAGTTTAAAAAAAAAAATTTTATGTACAGTATTGGCAGACAACTTTGATTTAAATGACATCATTATGCACTGTAGGTTCATGTCAGAAAACATAACATACCCCAATAAATTGTCATAGGTCCACTTCCAATCCTTTTGTGCACAAAGGAGGTGCAGTGCGAAGACAAGTTCCCAAGCCTCAGCCCCCAGGTCAAACCCGTAACGACTGTGTTGTGTGAAAGACAGATTTGTCCCCGATTGAAGAGCAGACAGTGCTCTGGAGATCAGCTGGTCGATGTCACAGGGAGGACTCTGCAGAGAAACAGGGAGATTAGTCTTTGAGGGTCAACTGTATTTTATTTGAGAGGACACAGATGGGAAAGATGGGCAAGAAGAGATAATGTGATAAAGATAATGAACTAACTCCAAACTAAGGTCACACAGGTTTAAAAATGAACCAGTGCCCAAAGCAAACACGCCCATTAAGTGCCTAAAATTCCATGGACATTAATAAAAATGCAGAGTTAAAAACAATGTGATAAGTGTAGAACCTCATCTGTAAAATACCTTTTCCCAACCACACAATGGTGACAGGCAGCTGAGAATCTCTTCCTGTGCTGTCAGTTTGGTGACAGCATGTATAGCCTGGCACAGCAAACTACTGTGCGAGAGAACACTGGGCCATGTTGTCACCATAAACAAAATCAGCTTGGTAGAATCTGGGAAATCTACAGTGAGAAAGACAGAATGCAAAAACTGTCAGCAAAACCCATAATTTTTCTACTTTCAAGTGGAAAACATTTTGGAAACACTTACGTGCGTATAGCAAAAGTGAGTAAAGTCTTTTGAGGAATACAGCATGAAATAAATTGCTAACCTTCTGTGAGAATGCTGTACGCCAGTATGCGAGCCTTCTCCCAGTGGTTCCTCTGTCTACAGATGCCTGTGTAGACTCTACAGAGGGCCTGCATGTAGTTTCTACTGAGGTCCCTTTTCTCAGTTTTCAGTTTGATCAGAATGGCCATGATCATATCATCTGCCTTGAGTTGAAAAGAAGAGAAAAAAACGTTAATTTCACATGAAAACAACACACTTTTCTCGCTAATAAATGCTAATGGCAGTCATTTATCTTTACATATACCACCTGCTTGCTTTATTCAACCCATTGTGGTCGCATTAATCTATTACTTCCTTCATACAAAGACTGTGCCAACTGTGGTTCTCTCTCTATTTATCTCTTTGTTCACATTACGACAACATACAAATGGGAATGAGCTAATTCTGTCAACGAGAAAACAATCTTTAGCAAAAAAGAGTGTTGTAGCAATTATAATTACTCGATCGTCTTGTTCCATCTCTGTTATCGATAAGAATTGATTACACGAAACAGAGTTAATGACATGAGCACAATAAACCAGCATACTAACCAAGCTGCTCTGGCAAATCTCAGAGATGACCTCCTTCTCCTCATCTCTCAAGACTGGCTTTTTGGGGAGGGTGCCAACATACAGGTGGCTCTGGATCACAGGCAGTAGATCAAAGCACTTGTTTTCAATTTTCTTTAAAGCGCTGACTACAAGATTCTGCTCTGCAGGTTCTCCAACTTGCATGGGCCGAGCTGGACTTTTGAGCTGTTCGGGCCTCAGAGTTTGGGGTGAGGTGGCTTCCTCTCCACTGTTTGACGAGCAGGAAGGTACCTGCTCGTGACCGACGGTGGGAGAGCAGCTGTCAAGCCTGGGACATTTGTTGTTTTTAAGTTGAGGCAAACTGTTGGCCTGTCTTTTTCCTCCTCTTGTCTCAGTCTTGGTGAATGCTGTTGGAGTGGAGTTGATAGTTTTAAAGCCAGACATCTGACTCTCAGTTGTTGTGGGTAATGTTCCGCTCTCTGAAGAGCAAATGCTGAGACTAACGTTCCCCCTGAGGATGCTCAGAGTTCGGGCGCGTGCAGAGAGCTCTGGATACATGGTGTCAAGAATCCTCATAGAGTTTTCCTGAGAAGGACTGGAGGAAGAGGAAGGGGAGGAAGTCATTGCTGTTAGGGGCAGGCGACCTGGGACCGGCACAGCATGTTTTGGAGTAGCAGAGCCAAACTGAAGTGGCGATGAGGGGACTCCGTTTGAAGGGAGTGGACTGTTTAGGGATGAAGAATTCAGGTGCTGACTGTTGGGGGTCATATGGGTCAGGACAGGAGTGGTAGGAGAAGCCAATCTATCCATGGGAGAGGGAAAAGACAGTTTCCCAATAGCCTGCCTTGGATTGATTGATTTTCCCGTTTTTGTTGGGGTGCTCAGAGGGGTTAGGACAGGAGGGAGTGGAGGGCCCATTTCAGAGCGAACTTGACCTATGAACTGTGTTTTTTTATCTGTAGCTGAAGCTGCTGCTGGACTAGCTTCTTCCTCTCTGATCAGATGTGAGCTTTGTTTTTCAAGCACTCTTGTACCTGCCTCCAAACATTTATTTTGCCCATCTTTGGCCGCAGTAGACTGAATTAATGAGGTAGTACAACTTGTGTCTATTCTGTCCTGAGGGAAGTCTTTGTCAACAACCTTTTTAATTACACCATCTTCCTCTGGATTAGGCACAGTTTTTTTGTTTGTTGAAAAGCGTTCAATTTCATCACCAACATTCAATTCTCCTGGGTTTGGGCGAGTTTCCAATACCTGCAGTTTTACGGTGGGTAACAGACATGAAGGACTCAACCGCCTGCACATAGAGTGTGTATTTTCTTTCATAGATTCACAGTTAACAGTCGTCGTCTCTTGGATGTCAGAAAGGGAAGGCCCATGACCAGCCACTGTTTCACCGTTCAATGTCTCTGTGTCAACTTTCTTTTTTGAAGGAGTATTTTTAACGTTTGCTTGAGCAGATTCTTGCTCAGCATGGCCCTTGTCTGCATCTTCCATCTTTAACAGTGGAAATATTTGAGGTGAGGGAGGTCTAGTACCACTATGTGACTCCAGGGAAGAATGCGTTTTATCAGCTTTCGCAGTTCTTTCTTCTTCATTACTATTTTCCACCTCAAGAACTTTTAAGGATCCATCATTTTCGAACCTCTCTTTAACATTTTTATTTGACACGCTACTGAAGCTGTTACTGCTGCTTGATGAACAGAGGTTATCTTCCGGCACCTCTGTGTCCTTGTCAAGAGAAAATTTAATCTCTTGCGGCCTTACGACAGTGGCATCTTCACCGTCCTGTCTCAAACAACAAGGATCCTGCGCACTGTTTTCAACTTCTGAGCCATTTTCTGTATTTGAAACCTGAGTGTCTTTCACAGAGTCAGTGATTGTTGAGGATACGTCTCCTGCTTCTTCACAGACTAAAGTGTTGTCCCTTTCTCTGGGCGACTCTCCATCATCAGGAGGGACTGTTTTGGCATGTGTAACATCACTAGGGTCTGTGTCTACATCCATCTTTGTAACAGTCTGTGACTGATCATCATTTGCCTTTCCTATAACATTTTCAGTTTCTGGGATGCTGCTGGCAATGTTGCTACTGGGATTTGCAGTGCAGGATGGTTCTTGACTTTCATTAGTTAATGAGACAGCCTCAACCAAAATTGTATTGTCTGATGTGGAAGAAGATGCTGACAATGCTGATACTAATTGCTCAGTTCCTGTCTCCTGCTCAGTTTGCATGTCTTTTTGAAGATGCATTTCTTCACCATCTACAGTACTTTGGTCCTTCATCTCAGTAATGCCGATCAACTCATTTTGTCCTTTGGAGTTATTTTCATCAGAAATGTGTTCCACTTCTAGTGCTGTGACAACTGGCGAGTCCACATTCTCCTCTGCTGGAAGTGCAGAAGAGCTTGGGCCGTGACTTGACACTGATGTTTTGATGAGTAAGGACGCCTGTTGTTGAAGAGGAACAGAATCGTCAGAGGGTTTGGGATGATTTTCCTTTTTTCCATCATCTGTCTCCATAGTTTCCATCTCTGTATCCTGAAAGAAACAAGAAGAGAAGGATGTAATTTAGAAGAATTCCAATGACCACCACAGCATGTGAATGACAAAGCTAACTAGACCTGTGCTTTATTAAAATTACAAAAAGGCTAAATCTGTCATTTGTTACCATATAAATTTAAAGAATTATACAAATATAATTAAACAGTTAGTTATACAGCAGAAATTCTAAATTAATTGTAATTCTAACTCCAAGTTTTTGCCATACTGTGCAGTTGAAGTTTTTAAATCCTATAATCCTAGATTAAAAACAATAAAAAAAAAAAAAGTGACTGGCACAGGGTTAGTAGTAGTAGTTGACACGATTGAAAACATCAAGAACAACAAACATTAAATATAACCAAAATCTCACCAAGTCTGGTAGTGGTGATATGCAGGAAAGCATCGGTTTAAACATTTCCATGATCTCTTTAACAGATACTTTGGAGCTGCGCAAGTTAATAGATGATTCCTCAGTTTTGTGTTCCTTGGACAATTGTTTGCTCTCTTTGGGATTTTCTGGTTGCTTCTTGCCACTCGAGCACTGGAGAGGTGAATGGTGCTTGATGGTTTTCTGTGCATGAGGAAAAGGTTTTAACTGTGTGTAAGTGGCTTTTGCCTGCGTGAGGAAACTGTGAGAGTCACCGATGTCTTGAGAAGCACACTGGGACATGTTTCTCAGTTGAGAGCACAGTCTGTTTGATGGAGAGGAGGGTAGAACTTGCTTGGATTTGGAGTATGACTCTGAAAAAGAAGATTGCATACATTCAATGAGTAAAATTGTGAAAGAATGACAAACAAAATCAAAAAATAAGAAGTCACTGCTGCTAATTAATAACTGCAGCAGAGCTGACTCACTTGATGATACATCACCAGTGAAGTGCAAAAGGTTTGCTGAGTGCTGCTGCTGAGGTTCCACACATGCCCACAAATTCTCTAGCAGCATCCGGAATTTTTCTGGAAACACACACACACACACACACACACACACACACACACACACACACACACACAGACAGACATTCACACAATGCAATGGTAAGAATTACTACAAAATGATTTTAGTGTTAATTCATGTGATTTGCTTGTCAAACACATGTAATAAGTAAGTGAAGCCAACTGCTTACCTTTGTCAACTTTAGGCTCCTCGGGAGATGTTGCTTGAGTTGATATGCTCCTATAGTCTGTTGAGAAATAATTCAGTTATTAATTTTATTTATCTTTTAATACAATCAATATTTTAAAACTGAACTTAAATTTAATTTGATGTCAGAAAAAAGGCGCTGCAGTTATTGGAAATAAATATTTCATAGCTAAAATTAGATCAAATGAACTGGGATATACAGTAAACCATTTTTTCCTTTTTACTGGGGCCTTTGAAGCCCAATTAAAAAACATGTGAAGTTTGATCATTTGGAAGAATTTTAGCTATTTTCTTGTCTACTGAAAAGCTAATGTCCTGAAGAGAAAAAAAAGACATTAAACACTGTATTTGCACTGCTTTTTGTTTTTTTTACCTTTATTCCTTTCTCTTTCCAATTTCAACAGTCTCACCTGCAAATGAATTGAAATACATAAAGAAAGGTTAGTTCAATATTATAAAATAATATGTCCACCAATTTGTTGACCATAAAGGTCATTACTGCACCTGGAGATCATCAATATTCCTCTGTAGTAGGATCTTCTCTTTGGTCAATTGGGATATTTGATGATTCTGTTTGCAAACTGAGTCTGAAATCAGGACAAAAACATGCATAAATATGTATCATTCAACCAACAAACAAGCATTGTCATATAAACCAGTCCATTAAAGATATCTTTGTGTACCTAAAATCGTTGTTCATATTGTGTGAAATCTCATTTTTAATACCAACCTTTGAGCAATCTGACTTTATCTTCAAGGTTGTCCTTTCTGTTGATGATATATATATAAAAAAAAAAAACACATGGAAACATTTAGTATAGTTGAAATTATTTTCTAACAAACAAAACAAGTTAAACAACAAACCATAAATTTATCAAACAGAAAATTAATATTAATAACCCATAATATAAAAACACAGACAGACATGAAAATATTTGATCTTTAATTAAGATGTAAGAAACTACATCTCTAATGCAAGACTGAGTTCTTACATGCTTGTTGTCTTGGCATTTTCCTCTATCAGTTTTTCAACTTGATCTGCTTGTGCCTGAGATTGCTTCAGAGATGTCTGAAGAGGTGAAAAGACAAAGTCACAGAAATTATTAAGTTTTCTGAGCTACATTTTGGCAGTTGTACAAAAAGCTCATGACAGTCATGACAGTATCCAGGGTCAGTTATGAGATTAAAACAAATTCATATGACTCAAGCCTATCAAAGGAGACAACTTTTTAATTGCTCACCTGTGTTTTCAGCAAACCATTTTCTACTTCAGCCTTTTCCCTCTTCAGCTGTGCATTTTCAAGTGACTGCGTTTCCGTCAGTTCTACAAGTTTGAAAAACAAAATCAGGTGCGTATTCACACATGCATTTTATTAAAAAATATTATTATTATTAATAATAATAATAATAATAATAACAATAATAACATTTGCAATCTATGTTAAATCTTTACTGGATTAAAGTTACAGTGTGTGACTGCAAAGTACCTTTCAGATCCTTCAACTGCTGTGCAAGTTTCTTATTCCTGAAGGACACAAACATAATAGTTATCATTTTATCCATGCAGATACTACCTATGATCTGCACTATTATGATTATGACTGGCACCATCTCTTACTCTGCTAATGTCTTGCTGTTTTCCTGCTTCACTTTTTCCATCTCTTCAGACAACTGTCCATAGACCTTAAGAGCACACTATAATAAAATAAATAGTGTGAATATCAGCATGACAAAAGAAAAAAACACATCACATATTTTATATGGGATTCTACAGAGAAAGGGTATACCTTCTTTTCCTCCAGCTCTGCTTGCATAGATTCATAATCTAGGGTTTTTCTCTCCAGTGTAACCAATCTGATCTGCAGCTCTTCCTGCTGTTGTTGAAGCCTGACAGTGTCACTGCATAGAACATGTTAAGAACAGGAATGTGTTAATCAAGGTGCATGCAACATTGATGAACATATGACCATTTGTATTGTCTTTGTGTGGCCTTAAATAGCAACTATGTCTTCACAGGTACAGTAGCCTATATGTCACTGACTCACTGTTGGTTGATTCCTGGTTTTTAAAGATAGGTTACAGCTGTCTCTATCTACTGATCAATAGAAGCAGTACAGCTACATTATGTTTCAGGATAATACAATTAAGTTACATTCACGCAGAGTCCGTTATCAAAGTAATATTTGGATAATAAGATAATTATTGAAAGTCTTTAAGTAAGTTTTACGGAGTCTCTCTGTTTTTCTAAATCCAGAGTCAATGTCCTTTGTTAAACATTAAATTAATGCCATTATAAAAATTTATGTTGTGGGAAAAAAACAAAACATACAAACAAACAAAAAATACTTTATCTTATCTTTGTGACTTTCGAAAAATCAAAAACAAACAAGTCACAAACGCAAGTAGACAACAAATGTCTATAACTATACTGCTAGCCAACGGAAAAGACAACGGAAAAGGCATAACAACAGTTAACGTTAGGGGAATACAATATGGATGCATTCTTGATTATGATTACCACACAACAGTCTTCGAAGTGTAGCAGCATTTAGTAAACACTTCAAAATAATAGTTAAAATAGTTAAAAAGTTAAAGCTGCGTTTATCCCATTAAGTCACTTACTTAAGATTTTATTGTATTACAATGGAAATTTCTCATGGAAAAAAACAGACGTTGAACGTTAATGAACCACTTCATAATTCATACGCTAAATTACTTTAAATTTACACCCGCTACCTTCTCTGGGCTCCGTATAAATCTCAGTGCGAAAACAAAGATGCTGTCTGATTGGTGATGTGTAAAGGATGAATTAATCAAAGTGTCAAAGTTATGGTTAAGATAAAGATAAAGTAGTTTCACAAATGCAAAGTGTAAAAGTAAAGTGTCACTATGGCAACAACAACATTCGTTAATACTCACTCCGAAACCGTTATCTTCTGTTTCAGTGCCAGAAATGACGAAACATATTCGGTCAGGCTCTGAATGAAGAGATGGTACGAAACAAAACAAAAACAAACAGGGGAATTCATATTTACCACCATGTTCACTTTAGCTGATAACATAAAAATATATGATCATGTCACAACCGTCGGACACTGTTTATATTCCGCCTTCTGACACAAAACACGATGGTTAATTGCCTTTTCTGTCATAGAAAGATGATCTGACCTGATGCAAAACAGAACAGTTCTGACAGTTTCCAACCGTTGCGTCCGCGGCGATTGCCACTGTTTTAGACTGACTGTCCCCTGGCATCATGGTAAGACAATTTTCACTGTAACCCTCACAGCCGTTGCCTTTTCTCGTATAAATTGACGACTATGTCTCCATTACACAAATTTTACATCGGTCCAAAACAACTTCACATTTTCGCGTCTCCCACGTTGACCAAGGACCCAAGCCAGGACCCCACCGGGGCAGCTTCGTGAAATGCCGGTCAGGATAAAATTTCTAATTTCTTGCTAAATTGTTAACACATTCAAATTATGGCGTGTATTCGATCAAATATGAGTAATACAAGTGTAAAATTATGTGTTTGATTTTTTTGTCGGCCGAAATGGGATGTTTGCTGTCATTCGGGTTTTGCTTCAGGCACTGCATTATGGCATATGGGGGCGTTACCGCGAGAGCAGTTAGAAATACAAAAAGGCTACAGCATGTACCGGTCGGTCAGTAGGGGCATGTTCAGTTTCAGGTCGTGTACTCGCTGTTTAGTTTAGTTTAGTTTTTATTGTGTTTTCAAAAATGTTATACTTCTCACTTTCTTGTGCCACCCTGTGGTCCTCCCCAACTGTGTTCCCCTTTAGGTTGGAGGTTAAGGTTGGGGACAGGTTAAGGTGAAGAGAAACAGAACAACGGAAGTAGTTGGCATACCACACTTTTAATAAGTTAAACACGTTTCGTGTAAGTGTTGAATTAGCTACAGTTTGACCTTACATGTCACTGCCACAGAATAGATTTTAAAACTGTAAATTTTATCGGTAGAGGTATCTTTCCCTGGTGGTCTAGTGGTTAGGATTCGGCGCTCTCACCGCCGCGGCCCGGGTTCGATTCCCGGTCAGGGAACTACCTTTTGAGGCTTGAGAGAGACCTTACTGAAACTGGAGCATATACTTTGAAATCCCTAACCACTATTTCGCTCTCTTCTTGGAAGACTTGCTTGAAGTAATATTGGAACTGTTGCAGAAATCTGAAATGCATACAATTGTGTGAACCCTACATGTAGTTGAGTTGCGGCAAATGGTTCTCTTTTTTCCTTCAGTGTGTTCATTGTCTTTCATTTCTATATATGGTCAGTAGAGGGTACTGTTGTACAGATTAACGTGTTCCTCCTCGCTAGCTCGCTCTCTCTCTCTCTCTCTCTCTCTCTCTCTCTCTAACACACACATGTGCACTAACAGACAACTACGGTGCTGGAGTACAAGAATAAATTGCTTAAATAATGCTTCCTTCCTTGGTTTAACTTAAGACATACAAACATTTAAATTGGTGAGGTAAAGGTCAGACATAAATCATAAAGAGTTTCCAAAAAAGAACAAAACACAAATACATTAACTTTTAGGCAACAGTTGTAGTATACATGTCTGATTTCCACTGCAATTGTGCCATGCTCTGAGAGCTGTGTTTGTACACATTTACACTGAGCCATGCAAAGCCTCAATATTATGGCCCTGTCGCCTGTCTTTGAAAAGCTCAGGATCTAAACAGAGTGTTCCAGTTTGTTGTGCTCCACAATGGTCCTAATTACCGTGGCAGCAGGATGTCCAATAGCTGAGAGGAACCATCTAAAGGTGCTGGGATATGCTGTAGGTGCATCCTGATAGAAAGGTAATAACCCTGTAACTTCAGATGAACCTTAGGAATATAGCCTCAAGGCTGAAGAGCCAACTCTCTCCAAACAGATGCAGTCAAAGATAGCATAGTTTCTTTTAAGTGAAAAGAGGAGTGTTGCGCATGCTTTCCTCTCTTCCTGTCTCTTTCTGACAGATAATCTCTTCTGTTAACTGACATGGGTTAGGTAACACTTTGCATGTTGCCAGATTTGTCTTGATCACCTTTCTTATCTACAGGAAGCCTTTGTCTGAGCTCCATCTTTGTGTAAACAAAAATGCTTCATCTTCTTAATCCCTTTCTTATTGTGTAGCTGGATTTTCTCCTCTCCTCTTCGTTCCTTGTTAAACCACTGTAGCAAATTAAACAGAGTGAGGTGGAAATAAATTTGCTGTCTAATGAAAGTAAAAGCCACTGAAGTAATGCACTTTTGTTTATGCTAGCCTAATTACAGAAATAAATAGAGATAGTAACCTTTTAAGGTAATACAAAAACTGCTCACCAGTCAATCACAAAGCTAAGTCACAATAAAAGTGACAGTAAAACATGTGCACATTTAGATTCACACCTACAGCAGTTTAGGGTCTCTAATGCACCTGGACTGCATATCATTGCACTGTAGGAGGAAATGCAAGCAGACACCAGGAGAGGATGCAACATATGCCATATGCTAATGGACGATATTTTATGATTTCGCAGAGTAATATAATTTATTCATCATTGATATAGTTGCTTATTTCAACACAACTGTACCACTGTTAATAAGAGTAACATATTGTGAAAAAAGTTGGAGATTGTAAATTATTGTGTGTAATTTTTTCTGAATGTTTGATTTTTTGTCTTCTCTAGATTGAGTTTTGACTTGACTGGGGTGCGAAGTGGCTGATGATAGTACATTCCAGAAGGGTGGATGGGTGGGGGGGTAAGAGTAATCTGATGCTGTGTGTGTGTGTGTGGTGTGTGGTGTTGCTTTTGTCAGCAAACTGGCATTAATTAATAAAACTGTTTTGCATCTCTGAATGTCGTGCAGACATTCAGACCGTACATTAGCAAGTGAAAAAGATTTTTTTTAAAAAAGCAGTGTGATCTTGGTGGCCTACATTTATTCAGCAATACAGTGTCTTACACACAAGCACACAGAGAAATGCAGTGTGCCCACAGCTGACCAGCTATGAATCAACTACAGAGAAGTAGTTGACAAGGAGGAAAACCCCTTTTTCTCTCTATACCCACCTCTCCCTCTGGCTCACTCCTTGTCTCTCTCACAGCATTTTTCTATGACAGCACCAAATACATAGATGCCCTGCCTTCTCCCTTTTTTTTCTTTCTACTCTATTTCTCTCTGTCTTCTCACACTCTTCTTCTTCTGAGGCTGTACCTCAGGGATTATGACAATGGTGATTTTGTTTTGAGCATCTGTGTCTCCTTGACTTGTTGAGAAATGACTAAAGAGTAAAGCCCAGACTCAATATGTCATAGGTGTTGAAATGGCTAATACCACATTGGCATTACTGTTAGTCAGGGCTCTGGCTTATGTGCTACACTCCACTGCAGACTGAAAACTAGATCTTAGCATTAGCCCCCAGAAAGTTATTTTAGATGCCAGATCACGCATCCTTTCAGATTCATTATGTTTCATGATTTCAGTGTAAAATTGATGGTCAGTCCAGGGAACTAAACTTAGTAGCAATGGGAAAAAAAGTAAACAAGTCAAGTTTACTTGTAAACCTCAATATTACATAGGCTTCGATGCTTTAGGACCCTGATGCATATGAGGTAGGGTCTGGAGTATTGCAGGAGAAAGAGAAAACAGTGTTGTAAAGAATATCCATAGCAGGAAACTAAATTCGAAGACTGTCAGTGCTGGACACGTGCCCCATTCATCAAAGTTAAACCTGCTCTAATCAATATTTTTAGATTACAGTGAAAGGTGTCGCTGGTAGAGATGAACCCACACAGAATTTTACCACCCTCATTAACTTCATATCCAGTGACACCAGACAACTTTCTTCATCTAAATAACTAGCTCTGTGCTACCTTTCCACGACATATGGAATATTACGTTTTTGATAAAGATGAGCTTGAACACAGGGTTTTACTTGTAATCTTAGTTTTGTACGTTGTATTTCAACTCCATCCAGCTTGCATTCAGGTCTGTGCTTACAGGTTTTATTTGATAAATCTGTAGATTTAGGACTCTTGTTTTCCGTGCTTGCACATTCAGTTTCATGATTCAAGGATTACAGGTACAAAACACTGTTTCCAAGCCCACCTTTGTGAATGACATAATATACTGACTCAAATTCAAATGAGTGCTAAAGCTGGTCCTTGTCTCCTGGATGTGTAGGGAATGATCTAAGTCTATATTTTAAGGATAGCAAGTGAGATGGCTTCCCTAACAGTGTCTAGGCGTTTATTCCAATGAAAGGTTTTATGGTGGAAAAATGCTTTTGCCTGAGGATTTTGTGTTAGTTCATGGGGTAATGGTTTGTTAATAATGGCAGCGATAGACCGCGTAACATTTAATATGTTGGAAAGTAAAGGCAACGAATGGAAGAAAAGACTGAAGTTATATGTTTGAATTTACAAACATGCATCAAGCCTGAAAGTTACAAAGCTGTGTGTTAAAACCACAGTGTCAGATATGCAAAGGAACAGTCTACTCTCTGCTATCATGGAGGTGAAAACATGTAACAATGATGACAGTGATGTTAATAATATGTTTGTTGAAAGACAAATCCTTTGTCAGGGCATGATGACAACACCACGCCAGTTGAAGACTTCAGACAAAAAAGTATGATTGAAGAGATCAAGTTCCCCTCCTAAGCCTTTTTTCACATTGCAAGAATACATTTAGACGTTAAGAGTTTATACCCCCCCGAAAGAAGAAATTCAATCAGACTGACAACTGACAAAAATGAAATCACAACTCATGCTCCAGCTGAGATGCTGACATGACACACATTTGTTTATTGTTACATTGTAAAACTCATTGAAATAGCATTAGCCCTCACCTGCCAGTGCTTTTTAACCATAACCAATATGTACTAATGCATTATGTTTGTGCCATATCAATGCATGCGATACATGACTGCCTTGAGTAATAATGTAGCACAGTGTAATGTAAAAATGGAGCAGTGCCTCTTTAAACAGCATGCTCATACCTTTTGTTATTGATCAGCTCACCAGCTGTTGTAAATGATCACTAATCCATGTTGACCTTGCTAAATTGGGCTTTGACATCACAGATATTCTTTCTTCAAAAATAAAATAAATGTTATGAATAAAAAAAGGTGCAGTTTGTCAGCATGAAATCCTATGAAACATAATACAAAATATAAGGGTAATGGGCTTAGGGTAGAGTAATAAAAGAACATATTTATACTGCTTATTAATACAGTCTTCCAGCAACGCTGTATTGTAAAGCCAATAAATAAAACAAACAATACTGGTCACACAATTCAGTTGTTCTTTCCTGAAACTAGAGGATTTCACATTGATTTGGTGACAAAAGACAACATTGTAGCACCACTGAGTACGAAAGCCAGCTCACACAGCCTAGACCCATCTCTGAATAGTTCTCTCATGTATGATGCATTTCATTTTTTTTCTTTTTTTTTTTTAATATGACAACAGAGTATTCTGCTATTGTCCAGCTATTGAGGAAGGCCACTTTGATTATTCCCAGCCTGTTTTTTTATCAAGCCTTAGAGTACAATTATGTTTTCTTAGTTGTTTCTTTGAAACATCCCTTTTCATTATCAGACCCCAGATTTCCAATTCATCAAGAATTGCAGTGCACACTAGGGCGTATCACATGTTGTTGCGTGGCAGTGCTTGAAACCTCGTCAACCACTTTTCTCTGTTGGTCTGCCATCATTGGCCTTTGGTTTACTGGGAGATGTTGGGTGTCCTGGGTACAGATCTGTTCAATTACATACAGTATATAAACAAAGCTGGGATTTTTCAGGTTTTCAGTTTCTTTTGGACATGTCAGTCCTATTCGCTTTAATCAAGATTCCCATTTTGCTAGTTCCTCCTCATAATTCTCTCCTTTATTTGTACTGTCCTGATCACATTCCTGTGTAATGCTGTCAGAATCACGTTCTTGTATCCAGATGTCCGGCATCGCAGGGAGAAGAAAGGGCACTGTAACTCTCTTGCACTTCCATTGAAATGTCCTTTGTTTTTCAGTGCTCGCCACACGCTTAAAGCAAAAACACTGTCTTTTCAAGCATGGACGTCAAATATAGTCTTTTGTCTATCTAACTACCGATCTGTCTGTGACACAGACAGAGTCACTTCGTATGATTATAGGTTTGAATTTGAACAGGACTGGCAGCACTGCTTGCCATAGAACTTGTGGTTGCAGACTCCATGCTGAGGCACCAGATAACACCAGTTGAAGTAATCCCTACACGCAAGGTCTGTGGAAAAAAAGGAAAAAAAATGACGTGTCAAAGTTTGTTTCTACTCTGACAAAGTGTTTTCAGACTATAGATAACAAGAGCAGCAGTTTTAGTTTGTCCAAAAGCATAAAAAATGCATTATCTAAGAGCTTTAGTACCTTTCTTTTCAGGTTGTGGGCAGAAGTTGGTGTTGCAGGCCTGGGACATTGAGGGTTTAAGATGGAGCGCGCAGCCAGGAGAGGGCTTCCCCTGAGCCAGACATTGGACTGTCCTGGCCTGCACTCCGCCTCCACATGTCACTGTGCACTGTAGAGTACAAACAAACAAGGCCTTGCTGATGAATACTATGAATGCCAGGCACCACATATAACATATTTAATGACCCCTCTCTTGGCAATCATGAATCAATCATCAGGTGTTGATGACTTCAAAAAGTAACCATAAACAATCTCTGCAGAGACAAAATGCAATACAGTACATACAAGTTAACCTACCTGAGACCAAGGAGGTGAGTGCCATTCTGGTCGAGGTGGAGGTTGAGGGAGAGGCTGGGGTGGATAGGTGCGATGATGCGTGCTCCATCGGTGGATTGGTGGGGTAGTGCGGACAGGGCACTCAGCCAGGATACAGGGTCTCTGGAGCTCGACTGTGGGCTTAGGAACATGGTGACACTTCTTGGCAGCAAGCTCTCTGTATTTTCCTGCAGTGTCCTTTATTATGGAAACAGAGAATATTAATGTAAGCTACTCGATGCAATTGTATTTATAACATGACACCCTCAAGAAAACCATTCTTTACAATAAAATCTATAGCACTGTATCTATCTAATATATGCAAAAAAATTAAAACCTAAATTATAGAAAATTGAGATTTGAAGAAATTAAAATTTAAAGCTGTGAATTGTCACACTTAATTTTTAAGTTACTAATTAAACAATAAGGAACCACCATTCTGCTACATTTGAGTAAACACAGCAAATACAAATACAGACCTTCTCTGCACATTTGATGAAGCGTGCCTGATAGCCACGACCACATGTTACTGAACACTGAAAATGGAAGAAAGAAAAAATGGAGAGAGAAAACTTATTTACATTTGCAAAAAAAAAAAAAAAATTTACATACTGCAACTACTGCTTTATTCTTTTAATTTTCATATTTTCTCATCAGTCTTCATAACAGCTGTAAAGAATTACCTCTTGCCACGTGGAGACAAACCACTGGACTTTTCGTTGTTTCTGGCAGCGTTTAATGAAGCAGGCTTCTTGACTGGCAGGTTTTGGCAAGCCTGCACACACACTGTCTGGCAGAGTGTGTGTTTGGGCACCTGGGTTGGTGCTCGTACACACCACTGTCCTCTTCCTCAAGCCATTGCCACACTTACGAGAACACTGCCAAGTAAAGAGAGACATGGTAATGATGATACTTTATGTCTTTAAATTATTTAAGCTTTAACGTTCTCTCTCTGACTGGAAGATCTGATTATGGCAATATTATTAAAGATGTCAGGAAGGAACATGCCGACTGAGGCAGAAAGCTGAGATCAATTAAATCTCTACCGGAGCAGTGTATGACATTCACACATTTGTTTTCCTGAGAATCACATCCAGGTGTCATTACAGAGAACATTTTATTATTCAATAACAATACAGTATTGATAATGAATATTGGCTAAATGGGATCTGTTTATAAGTACATTTGTAGTACATGTAATTTTAGAGGTAGCCTTTCCACTTTCTCTTGACTCAAAGTGAGGATTTGTCTAAATGAATTCAAGATTTGACATAATGAAGCTATTACATGACTTGAACATAGAGAGACATGTCTCAGGCCAAAGATCTTAACAAGCCAGCTACGCACAGTCTACCATATATTCACATTCTCCACACAGTGACTTATTGTGCTTTACTTCCTTAATAATTCCTTTGAGGAAGGCCCATAATTCCCCCAATATTCATTCTGATCCCATGCACTTATGGCACAGTCTAAATCAGACTTCTGAAAGTGTTTCACTTCATCCAAGAAACGGGGGGCTGTGACGCACTGCCTGTGCCACAGAGGAAGTAAACTGGACACCACCTGTGGCAGGTAGCTAGGAACATTTGGGGTTAAATGGGAGTTTAACAGTGAACCGAGTCGCCACACATTATGTACAGGATCTGGACCGAGAACATGAGAGGTTTCAGTGGGCACATTCATAGTTTAAAGCCACTGAGATCACTGTCATAAAATGTAGTGGAGCCATCAAGGCTAGGTTTCACTTAGCAACAGAGTGTGTAGCGCAAGTGTGCAGCTTCCAACTCTTTTTTTCCTCCTGTGGATAAATGTTTTGGGTTGCATTTTATTTTGCAGTACTAAAACAGTATGTCATTCATACATCGATGTAAACACACTGAAAAATCCCATTCTTGTATGTCTGTGACAGATCACTTTCACACATGCTCACCTGTGACCATGGCCCAGTGGTCCACACTGGTGGACAGCTATGTGTGTTGCAGGCTTGCCTCCTTGCCGGGGTGGGCTGGGCACAGCGAGAGTCAGCCAGGGCGTCTACATTGGCCTGGCTGGTTCTCTGGACACACTGGACCTGCCGCGTCTGCTCTCCTCCTCCACAGCTCCGGCTGCACACCCCCCACTCTCCTACAGACCAGCTGGGACAACACAACACAAGCCTGCTGAGTCAACATGCACAGCTCCTCAATCACCTATTCAGACAGGCCTGCGGGAATTTGCCAGTGACACGATAATTAAGCCACTTCTCTTCTGCAGTGGCACTGCAGTCCAGTCTGCAGCTTATTCTTCTTCTGATCTTTCAAAATAGAAACGACTGTAAATCTCAAAACATACTGTATGTCTAACAATAGCCTATTAATAGACTTTAAACATCATCCTAAACACCTTCATACATCTTCTCATGTCTTCATATATTGCTGAAATCAGACATAGTGGAGTATTGCAGCCCTAACTATAGAGTTTAGAGGTTTGTTCATGGCTCACTGGCTTCAGAGCAAGTCAGAACAGCCGAAACACCAGGCTGTAATTTAAACCCCGCTGCACAATTTAACCCCCCCCTCCCCCGTCGCCTTGCCTAAACTTATCTCTTAGCTCTTATCACTGCTAAACCCAAACATCATCACATATTTTCTTCATAATTACCTGTTTGTACTGTATACTCCTGACAAACAGGTTGGCAACTACTAAACTTGGTTGCTTCAAGATAGTGTATATATTAAGCATCCTTCACATTAATTAATCTCAGACACATAATCCTCTGACCCAGATGAGTGCTCAGTTTAGGACAGTAGAGTTTACATTACTTTTAGTGCATTTTTTTTTTTCAACACTGCACCCCGGCAGATCTTATGTCTTAAGTCGCCTAATCCCCGAATCTCCTATCCCTTCTCTCTTCCTCAAAGCTTCATTGCATCCATCCCAAACGACCCCAAACTCAAGGTGCAGGCAGCTCAATCCCTCATCACACACTCTGTCATCCCCTCCCTAACTTCACCCCAATGCACCCACCCAGCCTCCAAAGATCTACCCCAAACAGCCCCGAAAATGTTGCTGTCAGCGCACAGAGTTGTATATATTAACACTCTAAACTTTATTTGTAGTAATTTGGTGCATCACTTGCTTGGAATGTTGTATAAGGAGGAAGAGAAGAGTATAGCTCTATGAATGCACCATTAAATCTAAATAGATATGGATGGAGAAATTACATCTGGTCACACATATGTCACGGCTTGTCAGGGGGAAGATACACACTTTAGGATCATCAAAGGATTATTTGAGGGAGGATGAGATGAATATACAGAAGAAAAATTTCTATGCAGCTGTTTACTTTAAACATGTAACCTAGTGATCAACACGTACATGTAACACATTTGACATGCTGACATGATATATTATTAGCCTTTGGCACAGAAATAGGAACTAAACCTTCATGGAGTCATTAAATATATAAAAATCAAGCAAACAGTAGATTAACTAAAGTCACAACAATTTTTAGCTGAGACATATTTGGACACATTATGCTTACAGTGTTGGCTGCAAGAAAGAAGAAATTCAATATATCTTGTTTTATATATATTGCATGTATTTCTTAATTTGTATATCACCAAAATTATTTGAGCACTAAAAACGAACAGGATTTTTATGATGTAACGTACAAGCTTGTAGTGGTTAGCTTATATCATGGATTTATTATGTAAGAACATTTAACAACTTGCCACAGTATGATATCATACTGGCACACTTTATCAAGTTTTATTCGGGCTCTCTTACACCACTTAGTTGCATCTCAGATATCAGTTTTTGCACAGAAAAGTAAAATATAGTCATCTGACCTACAGTGAGCAAAAGGTTGTAATGTAGTAGCTGATTAAAGTGACACATTAGAGCTTTGATAAATACTGAAAGGCATTCCCTTGTACCACAGATTTATCACCTTAGTTACCTCACTGGAATGGTCATTGGGATAATATACTGATTGATGCCATATCAAATTATAGACCACCTTGTGATCTTTGCCGTGGCTGCTATCAGTAAGTGTTGTTGGAGGATGAGTAAGCATCATACCCTTCGGACAGAAGCACACAGGATCAGATATCCTGTGGACAGAGTGTCAGATAGCCTCTGTGGTCTAAATGACGCTGTCTAGATGCTCACCAGGGGCATTAAATAACCTCTGACCGGTGTTTATGGCTGCGTGTGTTTGTACTTTCACGTGTATATGTCAGTGTGTGGGTGTTTCTCTGCTTATATTAGTGTACGTCCGCACTGCGAGACAGAATGATATCATGCTCTAAATGTGAGCGGGCATCGGAAACCTTTTTCCATGATGTAATGCCTGCTCAGTCCAACTCACTGGGTGCAGACACAGCAAAATTAAATAAATGCAGGCCCTCAGAATAGTGTGACCTGCAGAGATGGACTGATGACCACAGCCAGCCAGTCTGGTCTAGAATGCATGTTTTGGTCGCTTCAGCACATGTTTTGTCTCAGCTCACAGTTTACGCACAAAGGAGGGTCCACACACTGTAAGAAAGCAATGCACTGAAAAACTCATCCAGATGCTCGGTGAAAAAAAATAAAGAAACATATGTACATATAATAGGACAATATGTTTCAGTTTAGTTCAACAAAAAGGTTCTATAATATTCCAGGCATGCCAGTACTCTAATGAAGTAGGATTAAAAAAAAAATCCAAAACAATACAACACTATAACTGTATTATACGCATGTTATGAACCTTTCATATGAAATTTAACACATTGCTGCAAATGACTGTAATCAGAGTGTAAAAGCATGCGTCAGTGCAACCTAAATGTTTAGATTCTGACCAACAGGAAAAAGACGGATTACCTAATGTTATTACCGTATAGTTTTCTGCTGTAACACGAGAACTCTGCTGCTTTTAATATGCTTTTTATATTTGAATTTGTAGTATGATCATTTATGTAGTTAGTGAGTTTGATGGGATCTTGAATCTATTAAGAATTAATTGAGAGAAGATGATTGTAATACGGATGATAAAAGGCTCAGCTAACTGGTTTAAGACAGTAATGCATTAAATTCCTGGATACTTCAACAACATCACGTTATTTGACTGACTGGCAAGTATTACTTTAGAGGAGTTGTAATTTACTGGCAGGTGATGTCATAACTAAGCAATAAATCAAAGTTGTGCATTCATCAGCATTATTATTGCATAATGAATTCAAAATATGTTTTGTGAAAACACTAAAAATTTGTTGCACGTTACAGAATACAAAACATGTAAATAGCAAAGTAGCTTTGTAAGTGCCTTGCCAATACCTGTTTTGGCGTGCGCACACACACACACACACACACACACACACACACACACACACACACACACACACACACACACACACACACAGGCACGCTTAAGCAGCATCAGCTGTAGATAATGAAGGAGATAGGCCCAAGAGATGAGTGTAAACAGTTGTGAGATTACTTTACAGCCACTATTATCAGTGCTTCCTCAACTTAGTGTAAACACACATTAGTGAGTAAATGCTGATAGGGGTAGTGTGTGTAACTTTGTAAGTGGTAGAGTGTAAGAGAGAAGGGAATAGAGGAAAGAAAGCAAAGTGGAAAGAAATATCAGAGAGGTGCGTGAACATCTGTGATAAGCACGACAGAGCAGGGGAGTAGCTGTGTTGGTGTACATGAGAGAGGGAGAATGTGAATTTGAACATATTTATAAATGACTTTTAAAATATACAGACGGTGAGACAGACAGTGTGTATGTTTGTCATAAAGCCACAGCCTCACAAATCCCTGCTGAGAGATTGGAAGTGCTGCAACCAGAGCACAACTTAGATTGAATGACAGCTATCCTTGGCTGGCTGCTTGGTGGTATAAGTGTGTGTGCGTGTGTGTATGTGTGGCGGGACAGGGTTGGACAGGTCACAGAGAAAAAAAGACGTCACATCAAAGTGTCCAGGCCATTAGGGTTATGTTTACAGCTGAGCCTGAAGCCACCCAGGTAATGGACACTGCAGTGGAGGTCTGGCAACCAAGCCTGCTGTTCCTCTGTGCAGTGTGTGTGTATGTAGGGACAGAAAGGTCTCACAGACTGACCTCAAAGGTTTCACCTAGGCCTCTGTGTGTGAGAGGGAGACGTAGGGGAAACAGAGACAGACAGTGAGACAGACAGAAATTGACCTTATGGCTTTCACACAAAGGGCAAGAAAGAGGGGCCAAGGGGACAGAAAGTGGTCTTTCCCCTTGGGAAATTGAAGCATCTGTTGTACCTACAGTATCCTGGGAGATGAGTAAGCAGTTAAGTACTGACTGAAATCTGTGGAAATGAAAGAGTCACTGTCTCTGGCTACCGGATAATGACAGTGTGATCACACACTGTAAATGTCTAGATAAAGCTTGAATTGTTTGGCTTGTTGGCATAAACCCACAGTGAGCAAGAGTTTCCTGATGTCTTCCTTGATCTGCAGTATGCGCTCTTCTCTCCTGAAATGTTTACTTTCCTTTCTCCACTAGGATCCATTTACCAATAGGACCATAATTAAATTTTCCGCTGTAAGCGTGGCATAGAAACATAATACACTACATGAATTTGGTTCGCATACATAGACAAATACATTAATATGTCCATTTGTGTTATCTGATTTCTACGAAGGTATACATGACAAACATAGTTGAGACCATTCAGTGAGCCTTGTTTCAATGTAAAACTGAAATTTTCAGGGTGCATTATATGAGTTATTGAAGCTCTATAGGACATTTTTATGGTGAAATATTCATTTAGAATTTTTATCAGTGCTGTAATTGATTCTTACAGGAAGTCACAATGCTTTTTATTTAACTTACTGTAACCCAATGGTTCCCAAACTC
Source organism: Seriola aureovittata (assembly GCF_021018895.1). Lineage (NCBI taxonomy): Eukaryota > Metazoa > Chordata > Actinopteri > Carangiformes > Carangidae > Seriola > Seriola aureovittata. Next base: position 18,878,308 of record NC_079370.1, on the reverse strand, counting down.
TTTCTGTCATGACCCCTTTGGAGGCTCAATATATTTCATGCTCCCCCTCGTTGAGTTAATTGATTGCATATTTAGCAAACAGAAATACAGGGGAAACTCGCAACTAGCAAAAGACCCAAGTTACATTTTATTCAAGAACATGTTTCTTTTCATGCATGTTTCTCATTAGGTTCTGTTGAGTGAGTGAAAAATGCAAGTTAACCTCTTCCCAAACTGCCAAACTTTTTTACAACCAACTTTATTTGACAATGAACTCCAGAGTAAGATTTGCTTCTTCATATTTTTGATTTAATGCACGTGTTTGCTTGATGAAAATCATCAGTTTTTCTTTTATTCCATGCATGCTGTCATTTTGATTTCAGAAAGAAATCTTGCTAAACCAAATCTTGCAAACCTTGCTAGCATCAGAGCGCTCTTGTTTCTTTAATGGTCCAAATTAATCAGATTAACAGATCTTTTCAGCAGACGTGTGACTTACCGCAGCAGTAAAAGCACAGTTGGAACTAACGATGACTCCATTCTCGAAATTAATGCAATACACTACAGCAATTAAAAATCTTATTAGTTACATCTGTTTGTTTGACAGGTCAAAATCTGTGAAAAATGGCTATTCAATGCAAAGAAAATTAAGCATTTTAAAAAAACAAAGCAACTGAGCAATTCCATCTACAGAGTAGGGCCACAAGATGTGGTTGAAATCTTCAGCAATAACAAGTAAGCTGGAACTTGCATTCAGAATTTCTGATTACCATTCTGCATATGCAACAGACCATACATAAAGTAACAGCACTTAACAGCAGTTATGTCATTTGAAGTCAGTGACAAAGTTTCCTATTATTTAAAATGTTATCTTTACTGAGCTTTAATTCTAAATTAAGAAGTAACTAAAATGTTTGTGTAAAATCCTCAGTAATAGTAATTACCCCAATAGTCTACAGTTAATAATGTAGCCTTTAGGTAGAGTACAGCAGTAGCCATCCTAGCATAACATTTTGTGGACTCTTTTGTCCAGAGAGCCTCAGAACTCTCTGTGTGCAGACATTATTAGCCTGGGTGGGAATCATCTGTAATGCTGGCAGTGGTATGCTGTGCTCACAGTACCAGTTTTTCTTGAATGTGACAGTGAAAACAAAGCAGAAATGACTACATAACACAACAAATTACTACACAAGATGACACAATGAACCACAAACATGGCATTATTACTTTAAATGTCTGACCTAACAAAGCCCTGGAGGACATGGCCGCCTGTTCTGACACATTTATATATATATTTTCTGTCAACACGATCACTACTTTATGTCAGTGAATATGAGACAGCTCTGTGGTCATCATGCAGAATTTCCTAGGATACCTGTTCCAAAATGGAGACATACACAAGCTGAGCAAGAGGGAAATATTCATGCACTGACAATTCTATGAAGAGGAAAAATCCCCTTTTGAACAGCTGTTGGTTACTATAAAACATTAGATAAATGGTAACGTAACCGGGATCCCATGATTTCAGTGCTGATTACATAATATTGGTGCCCTGTAAATACTGGATCTCTGAGAAAATCTTTTTGCAGCAGCAGGTTTTTTAAGCAGGTGTTGGAACACCACCAGTGGAATGGAGATTAACAGAGGGATGACTTCATTAAGCAAGAGGGGAGATCCCAAAGAAAAGCACTGAGAAAAAGAGATTCTGGAGATTCTAGAGATTCTAGAGATCGAGAGAGAGAGAGAGAGAGAGAGAGAGAGAGAGTGAGAGAGAGAGAGAGAGAGAGAGAGAGCAGGAAGTTTGAATATGACCATACAAATGTCTGCATTAGAGCTAATAGATTATTGTGATCTTAGACTTTTGACTCCATTGATTTCAGGGTGGGGTGCAGTAGGGACACTTACTGTGAAACTGTCTTGATGAGAGGGTGAGAAAGTTTGGGTGGGAGTAAGCTTCAGAGTAACTAGACACCACCACTGTTCCTCTCCTGCCTTGCCATGTCTCTTTTCTGTGTGTTTGTGTGTGTGTGTGTGTGTGTGTGTGTGTGTGTGTGTGTGTTTGCGTGTGATGGTATGTGTTTGTGCCAGACAGCAGCTGATGGCCAGTCATTTCTGCTCTTGGCGACATTATGGCAACATCAGCATCATACATCATGACTTTCTGTACGCTGTAAATGTTAAATTAAGTATAACTGCATATGCATACGTGCACAGACAAAAACTCTGTAACTGATGTAACTGCACCACAGAATCTCATATTTCTGACACCACAGCTAACCACTGTTGAAAGTTATTTGCTTTGCTTTTGACTGTCTGTCTTGCTCTCCTGTTCCTCTCTATTTACTTTATTCCTAAACATTACAAATAACTGTCACATTATATTACATTTCAGGAGTTTAGCAAACATCCTCATTCTGTAGAAAGTGGCCAACATTAGAGGCACTAATTTCCAGAAACAAAGATGAAACAAGGCTTTTATTGTGCCTGTCTCTGGCATGGCCTTCTAATATCGAATAGCACGAGTTCTTTAAGCATTTTAAGTGGCTTGGCTTGGCCACAACATAACAAAACTGTTTTACACGCGAGGGACAAAGTCACATTTGGACTTTCAACACATGCAGCACTGACCGAGATGAGGTCAGTGTCTCAGCGAAACCCTCCTCTACTCAAAAATCAAGACACAACTTGTCAGCAGTGTCCACTTCATTTGCAAGAATTTGGCTGATATTTCAGACCATTACTAATAGTGTACAAGGGAATACTCAGAATAGACACACAGAGGAATTGACGCTTCAACAGCAGCTGTCAAAGGCCTCCAGATAAATGCTCTTGTTATTCCTTGAGAGACAGGCATCTGCTATACTCTGTAAAGGTGGTGCTTCATCTGTGCAGTGCTTGCCCTGCTGTAGGCTCCCAGCTGCACACGTACTGTGCATTTCTCCAAACTTTCAAACGTCTGCGTGGTACTTGTCATTTTTGCATGTTGTGATGCAGTTAAGAATTCCCTCCATTTGGTTTGTTGTTGTGGACGCTGTTTTTGTGTGGTGTTTTTTTTTGTGCTATTTTGACAATGTTTTATGTCTGGCTAACAGTTGCAGCCAGTGAACTACAAAAGCAGAGAGGAAGCGATAAACAATTAACAGGAGTCATTTATTTTATTATTTCAAACAAAGTGTAGGATAATTGAGCGTTTGCTAAACCCTTATACCGGACTTTGATTGTCCATTTATAGCTTAGCAACTGTAACTAGGCACAACAGGCCTGTAGAACTTTTGATGTCTCCACACGATGAAACCACATGGAGCTGTAAAGATTTCAGACGTTGGTGTCTTTTTCTTGGTTTTGCAAAACCAACCCAAGAAAGGAAAAGTGCAAAGAATCAATGATACCGTGTTTTTATCTACTCTAAGGTAAGCTGCAAGTATTAGCATGTCTGGCTAACTCACTGACATTAGTAACCTTAGACAGCAATATATCCAAGGCAAAGGAGGATTTCATACTACATTATTTTGCGGGGTTACAGTTTGTTATAAAGCCCTGTTCAATGTAGTGCATCCCGTGTGTAGTATTTACCAACTATATCAAAGCAAGTGGATGCTACTATCAGCATACAGGATAACATAAGCCACTCTGCCTTGCTCTTGATTAGGTTTGCAGACATACTGATGCAACATCAGTCAAACTCATTATCAAAGATTGTATGTTTTCTACATAGATTATCAAATAATGAGGATGCAGAATTTTTGCCTGGGGCATACAGCTTTAGCCTTAGTCTTTATCACAATATGATGTATGTAGCCTTCAAGCTCATATTTGAGAACCATTTACAGGGTTCTTGCTTTAAAATGGGTCAGGTCAAAATATTAAAAAAGTGAGCAAAAGTCAATTGTTAGGCCGATTCGTGTCCACCTCTGTCTGAAATCAATATCCCATTGTTTCAAAAATTACAAAGAATTTTGAGTAGCAAATCTGCCAAAGTTATCGTTGTAAACTGCAAATGGGCTGCGCCAGAAAGCCTGACAGGCGTAGCGACAGTAACTAAAGGGGGGCAAGGGTTAGTTTTTTCCTATCCATGTATTCCACAGGAATTTTGGACAATACCAAACTGTGGGAAGGCCTCTCACAACATCAGACTTAGCTTGTCTGTTACAATCGGCGGCCAAAGAAGTAACCCATTACATTGGTGACCTCCTCTTTTGCAGGAGGTATGTCGGCCCAAGAGATCCTGTTTGCGTGATATCTTAGAAATTATTACTCCAACTGCACTTGCAGAAAATGCACTCAGGGGAAGTAATACCTCAGCAACAGCTGTTGTAGGAATGACACACAGCATTTCCATTGGTCACCGTACTGATATATGACGGGTATTTAAAATGTTCTGTGGCTAATAACCTGTTGAAAATGTCATACAACATTTTACACATTCTGTATATCCCCAAAAATGGTCAACCAACAATTCATGTCTTTTATACTGTTGTGTGAATATTGTTCCGTGCCCTATACATGCACATCTGGCTTGATAAATTTTCATGAAACCTTATCATCATCAACTAAATCTCAAATTACCCCCTCATTAAAAAAAAATGTTATCCCAAGAGCGTCTTTCACTGATTTTTTTTCTGGCCAGCATTTTACCATTCATGATAATGTCCAGAGTAGCACAGACAAGGGAGGGACATTCCCCTGTGTGTGTCTTTATGTAGTGTGTTCATACATGTCCTGACTGTCAGTGGGTGCACCACTCCCTATGATGTCCGCAGCATCGGACCATGTTGACTGATCTTTGATCCTCTGCCCTGGCCTTGTGTGTCAGGGGTATAGACACTGACCGAACCAACTGAACTCAGCCAAGATCCCATGGAACCACACCCTGAAACCACAGAATCATTAGTGGGCCTCGCTCCCACTCTCGCTCTGTCTGGTATTGTCATTCATCATAGGAAATGTGTTAGTGCCACTCTAAGTGACGGCAGTGGCATTATACAACATTGAGAAAAGCCCTCTTGGCCACAGCAACCTGGAAGGGAAACTCAACCTTTAACATTTCCTACTTTGGTTCCCAACTGCAAATTATTCTTGAGCTTGTTTGTGGTGCAACCTTGTGGGACAATGTTTTCTGATAATTACCAGAGTTTGGAAATGAACCAACATGTCCTACCAAATAAACTTGCAGTGCATTGTACACAGCAGTGTTTCTTAAACTACACATCTAGAACTAAAAGGTCCTTGGTGGGTTTTGATAGGGCCAGGGAACTAACATTTTGTTATGAGCTTGGGTCCCACAGTGATGCTACATGTGAAAAGATTTACAAGTCCTTGGCCTGCTGTATTGAACAAACACAGAAGCTAACTCTTCCTGACATTTGGTGAGGTATCATTCTGAAGTGGATGAAGACACGAACAGAATATCCAGTGGAACTTCCCTTGTCTTCCCTGTGTCTCACACGCATGTTTTGGCCAAAAGTTATTTTTCATTACAAGAGAGGAAAATGTCGTCATGGTGGAACAGGTGCTTTACTGGGCTGGGAAAGGGTGGAGAATATAGTCAGTGGTTCCTGACACCCTTCATTCACTTTATTATGAGGAGATAGTGTGGGAAGTTTGGAAGAGTTGACTCAACCAATAAACAGCTCTTTTTGACACTGCATGCAGAACAGATGTGTAGGTGTTGTAGACCAATAACACATGGCAGTCAAGAGGAGTGAGGGTAAAGGAAGGTGAAAGGGACAGAAGTCAGGAAGACAAAAACTACACCCGAAGTGGTGATGTACAAGAAAAAGAAAAAAAAAGAGACAGGGACAAAGATATTAGGACAAAATAGGGAGAGTACTAAAAATGTTATCCACAATATAATCTCTTCACTAGCATGTTGAGCTTGTGTAACTACATCAACCGATTTGGCTGATGGCCCCTAAACCTGATCATCTGTCTCCTCAAGTTCCCAACATGAACATGCATGTACAGAATGTTGAGCTGTGACAGCCAACAATGTTTTTGGCTATCACATAGCCTACAGGACACTTTATGGCCCTTCCAGGGAAAGTCAATTGAACAACTGAATAACTGACATATCCTGAAGTCTAGAAGTCTAGATGGACCAAATATTCTTTTTCCATCCAAAAGTATGTATCAGGAAAATATGAGGAAATGTCTGCACACTTCAAATAGTTTTTAATGATGTCCAGATTGAGAGCCAGCTAAAAAGAGTGTAGATATATTTATGAGGTCATTCATAAACGTTTGAAGCCACAAATAATCATTGTGATTTGTGATTCTATGAAAAAAACAAATAACTATAGTTATGTGAACTGCATTCACAGCACCAATCGTAACTACTACTACTAGCATACACGACAATGATATATGAAAGAGCATTGGTTCTGACCTGGCAGGACATGGTTGGGTGTTGCAGGGCATCAATCCAGTAGCTGGTCTTGATCTGGGATTGCAGTAGGATGTGTTCACCTGCACTCTCAAGTCTTTGTAGCATGCTGACTTTGTATTCATCTGGCCTGTGTGGGATAAATATCAATACGTTCAGGCACATTATCATAAATGGAGAATATCATTTTTATATTGAGTTACAGTCTATTCCTAACTGCCAATTGACTACTATAAAATATCAGTAATAAAACAAAACTACAGGCTCACATTTACTGTGCTGGATTAAATAGTTATGAAGAGACATTATAGATTTATTGGCATAAATGTAGAAAAACAGCAGTTTTACTGATCTTGAAGGTTCATTCTTGACTTTGGAAACAGCAGCTTCACAAAACATAATTTGGAAATTGTCCAACTACAACAAACCAGCATTGTTGTGTGTTAGTGTGTCAAGCTGCTTGTCAAGATGCTATCAAAAGGTTTGCACATAATATTCCTACATTGTGTGAACATGTGACACCTGTTTATAACGTGAAAGCAATATGATACTGGTTTCACACTGACATACCTTCTAGGTGGTAGTATGCATTGTATGTTGATGAATATTTAACTGTGCATGCTTTTTCACTGTACTTTCACTTTACCCTTTGTACATGTGATGTGCAGAGAATATATTTTGTCTCTGTAAGCCATAAAAACATTTGTTGAAAAGTTTTAGGTTCCTCTATTTAAGTTATTATTTACTTTGTAAGAGGCTACCAATCCTGTTTGAATTCTGACTTTTGTGTTTGTGAATTCTGACACAAAAGCAGATCTGACTGTTTTTAATTTATTTGAAACATGAATCCCACAGATCTCCTGGTTGGTATTTGGCTTAAGGCAAGGTCAATCTGCACATCTCAGCTCATACAGGTCAGTTAGTCAGTCACACTCTTTAATAAAGCAAACGACCTCCAACCCATCACGACCTACAATCAAGGCACAAAGAGGTAGAGGTGGTTAGGGTGGACCGCAACAGACCAGGGTGGGGAACTTTAACCTGGGGGGGTCAATCAACAGGAACTCTACACTGGGGGCTTTGTTCACATTCATGAAGCCAAGCAAGTGCACACACACAAACACACACACACAAGCACTCACAAAGGGAAGTGTGTATGAGTAAACACTCATGAGCACTCACACGGAAACACACACACACACCTTTATCTCCTGACCTCTGCCCGCAAATCACCCTGCCAAGGACTGCTCATGTCATTACAGCAGTCTTTGCATGCGTTTCTGTGCGTGTGTGTGTCTGCGTGTGCGCTAGTTTAATACTAGGCCTCTGGTGGGACAAATGCCATCGGTCAAAGTCGTGCATGTGTGTGCTTGCTTGCTTTAAGGCTATCTATGTGGTGTGGTTGTGTGTGTGTGTGTATGTGCATGTAATAGCAGGTCTCCAGTAGAACAAGAAGAGGTCCCACCAGTCCGAAACAAGAACTACTAATGTCCCCTCACTAATGATGGGATTACTCCCCTCTCCATTTAACCTGTAGCTAAAAGCCTTATTATAGATCAGAGAGGCCAGACTGAGCTGTGGATGCTTGTCCATTGATCTACAAACTGTCCTCTTAATCTGTGGGCTGCTCCAGATTACTTGAAAAGAGGTGATTTGTCCTTTTTCATCAATGCGATAGACTCAGACTAGGTTCAAAAACACAAACAAGTAGTACCTGTTTTGAACAAATACAGTAACATGTCACTGCACAAGATCTGCTTTGACAGAGAAGATGAAATGCACGATACTTCATTTAGAATCTATCTATCATTGTAGTTTGGAAAAGCACATTTTGATCTAATTTGCAGCACAAGTGTAATATGATAATGCTACTGAAAAATACCTTTTGGCAGTCATGTTTGTACATACCTCCGGCACAAGTTGCTGAGCACTGGGAGCGTATGATGGCCCATGTATAATTGTGTTTGATGTGATTCTTCTTCTCATCAGATTTCTTCAGAGTATATTCCCAACGTACTCCTGGGTTCCAGCCCTGCAACAATATCTACAGGACAAAGAATATGGTAAGAATGATGAAATGAAAGACTGCACAAAATAAGTAAAAATGTATGCAGGCCCATAACTAAGATGTAAAGAAGAAAGTCATAATCAAAAGAAGGGTGGGAGGTCTTATAGAGTATATTAAAAATTTACCGAATTGCACGTAATTAAGTGTGATGATTACTGATCCCTTACCTCTATGATCAGTGTGTCATTGGTGGGGCCAGTCGATAAGAGGCTCTCTGGTCTGTTATAGGGTCTCTTGTATTCAAAAATGGCTCCAGCGATGGGGTGTCGGCCTGGCCAGTCCACTGTCCAATGTCCGTTCAAGTAGTAGCGTCTCTGGGTGTCCCTGACAGCCAGGTATGAGCTTGATGTATTCAACTCCATCACACGGATACTCCGAGCCCCTGCTGGGATGGTTAACACCCCATAGTACTCTGAGAAAGACAAGAAAACATTTTAAACAAACACCAAAAGCTGTAAAAAACTAACACAAGTAAAAAAAAAAAAAACTGCATTTCAATTACATGGATTATGACAACAAAATAGTCTTGTGTATGAGCTACTGATAAAAGGTAAGAAAAACAGTTTCAGTATCTGGTATATGAAGCGTGAACTCAACAATTTAATTCATTATAACATACGGTTAGTATAATGCTGCTTGGTGTACTGTCCTTTGTAGATCTTGCAGGTGGAGTTGTTTCCTTTACACACCCCACAAGCATCAGGCACAGCTGTGGAGCCCAACACGCGGTCACAGCCCACTCTCTGTGGGAGAAAAACAATCATGGCTTTTGACAAAAAGTAGATTATGAATATAAAATGCAACTTTACATCATACAATGTAATAAATTACAACAGTTGAAAGCTACCATCACTCATCCCTTTTGTGATGACAGGTCGACATTTTCCTTTTCATTACATCTGAAGTACTTGTGAAATAGCACAACAAGGGTGTCTATTGATGTTCTCCACTGCCAAACCTGTTCTCAAAATTTATAGCTCAGCCTCAGAGATCCCACACATGATATCATCTTCAAAAAACTTTGCACGCTTCCTCACTCTTCAACACAACCATGTTTCTGTCTCACTGCTTGCCTGCTTTAAAGTATTACCTCACACAGTCCATCAATACAGACGTTGGAGCTGTCCTGTGAGCACAGAGTCCCATCCTTAACTTTACTGGCCAAGGCAAAGAAGAAATCATAACCTTCAGCAAAGCAGTACAGCTTACATACATCTTGATCTGGAAGAAAAGAAAATAACCAGAGGGGCCAGAGCCAACAAGCAAATTCTTTAGTACCATGACATACCATAGTTGGTGAAAACTCCCCACAAACTTTCTCTTTTGTCATTTCACATCTTTTTTCCTAAGTAATTTTGAAAATGAATTCAGCCATTGTCTCACCATCCACTCTAGTGTATGGTCTCCAGGTGTAGTACCATCCTCTGAACTGTTTGCTGTTGAATTCGGCACACTGTTGCGCTCTGTAGTCGATGGCGTTGGGGGGACAATCCTCAGTGTTACAAAGCTTGTACGACCTGGAGGAGCCCTCACAGAACTTCCCTCCATATGCAGGTCTGCAGAGAGGAACACACGTGTCATGAAAATAAAGCTTTTCATTTGTCCTTGTTTATTTCAATATTCAGTGTTTCACTGTAGAATTCTTTACTTTGTAATATTCTGATTTCCTCTCAGATGTATGTGATCTACAGAGTGAGCAAGTCAAACTGTCTTATATATGTGAATATCCTCCCGTCAATGTATGTGGCTGTGTGTGGGTGTGTCTTTTTGAAAGCTTCTCCAATCACAGGTGTATAACTCGAGGCTATGTTCCTTTAAATCCCCTTCCATGGGACAATTACACCCTCTATAAGCCCTCCAATCACATTGTCACTTATATCTCTCTCGCTCTCAGATTCTCTCCCTTTATATCTTTACATTTCATCTTTCGCTTTTTTTAATCCCTTCTCTGTCATCTCTTCTACCGTCTATCCCTCCCCCCTTTCTCTCTCTCCTCTGCCTCTTTCCTCTTGCCTGTCATTGTCTTCCTTTCCCTCCACCACTATCCTTCCTCCCCCATCTCTTGGTTTTTCTCCACATCACTCTCTGTTTAATTTAGTCCACCACTTGTCAGGATCTTGGCATGACATGATAAAGAGGAGGCCCCAGCATTTAGGACAGGGCCCCCCGACTGACTGGAAGTGCAAATAATCCTGAGTGACTGATTACGGACTAAGTGAGCAGATAAGTGATGAAGCGACAAACCCATGTGAGGGATCTTCACTATTTTAATCACGTGTCTTAATATACTCGTGGCCTTGAATCGAGCAATCACAAACGGTACAGACCATCTCTGTACCAAAACGTCTCTCCATTAATCCTCTGTGTGTACAGTTGTGAATGTGTATACAATTTTCCCTGTTCGCATACATGCTAGTTATGGTAATTCCTGCATATTTTAGTGTTTAGTATAACTGTGTGCTTACATTTACCTGGTAAACAAACACTTGTCATATTGCTACAGCTATTTTAACACAAGTTAAGAGAACCTAATAGAATGGATCTTGCAAACTAGGAAATGGTATATTTATAAAGATTATTTACTATGTGATTTTTGCTTGGGTAGGCAAAAACATAAACGGTCAGTTTTTTTGGGGTGGGTTTCACTGTTATATTTTGATGGCTTAATTTGAAAATGTTTTGATCGTTTAAAATGCTACCACCTCACAAGCTCACTAATTTACATGCTGCATCCAATCTATTTAACCCGTATACACAAACATAAATTTGATGAATTTTAATCGGAGCTCAACACTGTAACAATTTCTTAGCAAACAAGTGACAAGATTATAAGATGTTACTGTGCTAAGAAAAAGGCAGTGGTGGGGAAGCTACTTTGAAAACATAGCTTTGCAAGCTACCAATTACTTCACCCTGGAAGACATTAAACTACAGCAAAGGGGACAATCTAGTTTGGTCAACTAAATCAAACTGACAATGTATATGTGATACGGAGTTATAACAAAATATAACAAAAGAAGTTATTGCCAAAAGTGCCAACTTGTTCACAGGTTATACAACCACAAAATAAAATACCCCACTATTCATGTGAAAGTGTAATGAATGTCAGCTTTGGTTTTGTAAACAATAACTGCTTAAGTTTGGCCATGACGATTGTTCCTCAGGCTGAGATTCAGGAGGTTTATCCATGATGACCTTGTAGCTGTGTGAGGACTGAGCAGCGCCTGCCCGTGGCTTTTGCACATGCACTACACAAAGGTCAAGTGTGTGGTGGTGGCTGTCTGACAAATGCATTGCCTGAGCATGCCTCCTGGCTCCCTTTCCATACTTAACACACTGACATGACAGTGGTATTGATCTTCTTATGAAAGCAAAATGTTCCCCTAACTGTAGAACATTTTATGCTGTTCTCATCTTTGCTAAAAATGGACTGTTGTGCCAGTTTGTTAGGGCCTGTTTATTGAGTATTTCTCTACCTGGGGTTGTTGCATTGCCTCTCTCGATAGGTGACTCCGCTCTCGCAGCTTCGCGAGCAGGCAGACCAGGATGACCACTCTGACCATTGGCCATGCTGAGGCCTCGGGCCCTCATCACCCTGTTTTACACACTGGCCCCTACGACACCACTGGAGAAGACGAGAGAAAGAGAGAGGAATTATGAGTGGGTTAGAGGGAGGCTGAAGAAGGGAGGCATACACAAACAAAGAGCAAAATGTTTTAAATTGTCTATGACACACAGACTTTCCAATGGACCCTGCCCTTTATCTTCTTTATGATCACTGTCTGTCAAACCATAGCAGAGGCCTGTAAGAAGCAGCTTTCAGCTTTAACTGCTGTCAAAAAGGTCATGGTACAAACTTGGTTATGTACTCATAATCTCTCAGTGAAACTCCAGTTGTGCTGCTTTTTGGACAGTCCCCACCTTGAGCTGTCATCAGCTAGAATTAAAAGAGGTAAGTCAAACACAACTGAAATATGGAAAAAACTGTCTCATACCTGAGAAGGATATTCTCCTAAAATAATACACATATCATTGTCCTTCACCGTCATATTTGCATGTTGTGTTGTTTTCCCTACACTGTATTTAACTTTTGCTTTTCACCTCATTCCAATTTTTCTTCTTTTTAAAAGCAGTAAAAGCAAAAATGTAACTACAAAAACATGAAACAGGTTGAAATACAGTACTGTTGCCAACAATGCACAAATCAACATAGTAATGTTTCTTCACTGCTGAAAAACATTCTTTTCAACAATTTTAGTTTTGAAACAAAAGAATAAATATCTGCCAAGGGCCTGAGATAATTTAACTTCTTTCCAGTGCAAATCAACTATAAGGGTGTGGTATCTGCCTTTTTGTGACTTGTTTATTAGTATTTATATCTGGTTTCAACATAGTTTTTGAAAGAAGTGAACCAGGTCAGGGAGATTTTTAACGATGCATTTTTTGACATTTTAACCATGTTCTCCCAATTCGACAAAGACAATTTCTCTCATAATCTGGTCACTAGTAACTTGACCCTACTGGTGGCTTGGAGAAAACACAGGGGGCCACCCTGACCAAGCAGTGTTCCACCCATGAACACTGCCAAGTGTGTTCCATGAGGTAACCAGGCAAGGCAGAAGAGGAATATCAAACTATACGGAAAGTTATGTGAATAAAGATTGTCTGTACAGTACTGCATGAATAGTGGAGGAGGTACAGGAGATGCCTCATACTACTGACTCAAGTTATTTACTGTATGTACTTCAAAAAGGCTGAGTCATTAACCAACAACCTATCACGTGTTACAAAATGAGCAGAACTTTACTGAAAGTCCCTTAATGTAACATGAGAAGACTTTGCAAAATGTAAACTCTCTTAAAGCAACATTATGTCACAAGCTGTTTCCTGGCACACCACTGAACTGGATTTGTACATGTCAAGATGACATCAGTCACAATATCCTCAACTGCTCGCCCTGGAGTGATCTCAGGAAACTTCTCAAGCACGTGCGTGCGCACACACGCACGCACACACGTGCATGAGTAATGATAGCGGGCATATGTTCGGCTGTTCTTGATCTCACTGTGTGTTCATGCCTGCACACGAGCCCACCGACACATACACTAGCACACACACATGCACACACCCCTCCAACTAATCTCGTGGTCCTTGACTACGAGGTAGAACAGCTGATTTCCCCTCAGTTTTCCCCCTGCGGCTGAGTGCCACAGATTCCTAAGTGAGCCTGTCATTGTTTGTGTTCAGTTAATTGTCCCGTGGAGAGAGAGGGCGGGATTAAACCATCAAGTTCAATATATTGAGAACCAAATGTCGACGAGGGGCTGTCAGGGGAGAGAGGGTAAGAGAGAGTGCGAGCCTTGGGGGAGAATCATCTTGAAAGAAGGAAAAAAAACAAAGAATAAATAAAGAGCACAGATTGCTTTTTGGCCCCAACCCCAATGGCATATTTTTGCCACGTCAGCAACAAACCAATTGCAGCTGCTCCCTGAGGTAAAATAATGGAGGAAGACTGTGGTACCTCTATCAAGAAGAGAGATTTTATTGATGCTGCACTCAAATGAACTCAAATCAAAAACACAGTAAATCCGATTCAAACTCTTAACCTAGCTTACAAGTGCATTTATTAGTCTGCGCTGGCTGCTGGGACACAATGACATTGGCGCGTAAAACAACGCTGTTAAAAGACGTGCCGTGTAACACAGTTCAAGGCCTTTTGTCTTGAAATGGCAAAACTGAGTGGAGGTATCAGCACTTTATACCACTAAACCACTCAATAAATGTTACTTTCATAACAGTATCTCCATCAATTTAGCCGGTTCACCTTATAAAATACTATCATGCTTTGTAACATTTACTCACTCAGAGTAAATCCCTTGGCGGTTTCCCTTGGAAGAGGAATGTATGTGTGTGTCTGTGTGTGAAACATCTCTTTACAAGCTCTACCCCCTCTTATAATAAATGTCACACAGTTGATAATACTAAGCAGCACACTTAAAAAAAAAATCAAGTAGTCCAAGTGATGCAAAATCCATTCTGAAAACTGAATTCACATATTTCACTATTTCAGTCTGCACTTTCAAACTTTTTGTTAGAGTTGTGTGTAAGTGTTGAGGCCATTTTCTCACCAAAACTGCTGAGATATGTTTGTGACAGGGTCTTGTTTGGTACATTTCATTTGTGGATGTATTTGGTAAGATGTTGCCATGGAGCATGTATTAGCTACAGTCAAACTTAAAGAAAAAAACCCCCACGTCCTCTTTTGACAAAACAAGGCAAGGTTTTCAAGGCGTATCAAATGTAAGATCATTTTGCCTCCTTCGGCTAAAATGGAACAAAGGTTATCTTAGGGATGGTATGATCAAAGGGTAACTCTACCTCCTGAATAGGTGGTGAATTTAGAAAAAAAAAAAGATTAATGACATCCTGAAGTAAGAAGTACCTAGCTGCATGTACCTGCTAGTTGTTGGAAACATCATTGGTATTACCACTTGAATTGTCTCAAAGTTGATAAAAAAAAAAAAGTCTTATAGAAGTGAATGGAGTCTCATGCCAGTCATGTGGTGCCACTTTTGAGGTCACAAATCCTGTGAGTGTATCACCAACCCTCATTTAAACCACACACACACACACACACACACACACACACACACACACACACACACACACACACACACAAACAGAGACAAAGAACACAAAGAAAAAACCCGTGTTAAGTCACCATATCAGGGCCACAGGCAGAGCCTTCTGCAGCTGGCATGAATTTGGTCTCACACTTCCTCCCAACACGGTGGCACCACAGAGCCTTGCAGATATCCTGGAACGACATGAGAGAAAGGATAAGTCACATGGCACTGCTAACATGTTTTCTTGCTCCAAATTTCAGAAGTGGGATGATCAGTATCCTTCCCAAAACATCTGTAAACAAGACTAGCAATGGGAAGAACAATAAATTATGATAACATTGTTATTTTGCCTCTCGAGAGCTATTAAAACATGTTGATGGAAAGTTGGGGACTAGGGATTGTGTGAATAATGATCTTCTGGCAAGCCATCAGTGTGCAGCAACCTTGTATCTCCAAAATATTTATGCTTCAGTAGCTAGGATAACAACATTTTAGAAAAGAAAAGAAAGAAGAAAATATATGAAATTTGGTCCAACTGTTGCAAGGCATTATTCCACAGACAATGCATTGCATCAGTGATACAAAAACAATCACGTCCATCGTTTTCTGTTGCAGAATGACAAAACAATTGAATGAAAAAAGCTGCAATCAGTATTTTTATATTAAAACAAAGAAATAGTCCCATGCATTAACATGCAATAACAAAGAACAACTGCCTTACTAAACTTACATGATGTCATGGCTGTGTTTCTCAGCAGTAGTCTAAAAGATTCAGATGGGAATATCGGGTGGTTTCCCTGCTCTCATTGCCTGAGAAACATGGCCTGCTACATTTTAACATCAGTTCTATTACTATCTGAATGACTTTATCAGATTTTGACAACTCAGTGCAGATGCTGACAGGCACCTCGGCCTCAGCTTGTAGCTGCAAAGAGCCACCATGGAATTCATCCCATGGCCTATTTGTCCGGCTGTTTTGCTTGCTCAGGCCTTTTGTTGCAGTAAAAATGGTAGAGAGCGAGCAAACGATGGAAGGAGTAGACAGGGAGAGACAGGGAGAGGTGATGGACAGAGTGAGACAGAAACTGAGTTAAATGGAGAAAGAGGGAAAAACACACATACGTACATATTATTTTGCTTTTTGCTAGGGTAACCCAGCTCTATCTGACCACAAACACCATGGAGAGTATCTTTTGGCTACTCCAGTGGTACTTTATCTTGACAACGCCTGCCAAAAAGTTTCATGAAATATGATTTCATTACACAATGAATTGCACCGCAGAGGCTGATACTTGAGTGTTTTTTATGAGTAACAAGTGTCTGGAAAGACAGTGAGCATGAGGGCTGCTTGGGGATTTTTGGGTCCTGCGCACCTTGCTGCTACCAGGTGCATGAACAGAGACAGTTTAAGACCAAAAAAAAAAAAACCATGAGGGAGCCATTCTTAAATATCCTATAGCTGAAACAACGCATTAATGTTTCAATGTTTAGGTGGCTAGGTTAAGGAGGATAGCATGTGTCAGTATCATGGGTTCAAATCCAGTTGATAATCACTGTGACATTTTATACCCTCTTTCCCAACTAGAAACCAGGCTTATATGTTTCGCAACAATGTTATCATATTCCACCATGGTCTTCAATAGAATAGAAATCTCAAAAGTAAGCTCGTAAATATATATATATATATATATATATATATATATATATATAGTGTATATATAAAAATGTTCATTTCATACGAGTTACTGAAATTTTTATAATAACTGCCCACTTGCTAAAGTCTCATTTTCTATCTTCCTGGAGGTAAGGATATTGGCCAATTTTTTTTAGAGTTTACTGACATAATCCATGTGTGCACACTCCCTGCAGGGCCGCACTCACCCGAAAGGGGTCCTAATGCAAAAATGGGCTGTGGCCCCCTGTTAAACCCACCACACTCACCTTCGTACCACAACTTTGTTTGATTATAAGTTGATTAAATGACACATGTATTTGAGGATAAGCTATGTGAGTGCATAATAACTGAAACATTCAAGGCATTAAACATATACTTGGACATAGAACCCCTGGACCAACACAGCATTGCTAATTTTGTTTATATTAACCAATTATCTAAATCAAATTATGACAAATTATTTGCTGTGCAGTGAATTGGGTCTGTGGAGATGCCCACTTTATCCAGTTGGCAATCTAGCCAGTGATTTTCAGAATACGTTATATTTTTCATACATAAGAGCTCTTTGCCAGAATGGCCCCAGAAGAAATCAAATGTAATTGTCCCATATATATATGACCATATATCCATATCCGTATCATAGTATAAATATCCAATGACTCCTTTTTTTGGAGGGAAGGGTGCCTCTTTGATTCAGGTGAGATTTAGGTAGGGTACCATGTTTGGACCCACGACCTCTTATCCAAATGCTAGAACACCAGTAACTTAAAACACCTTAGGAGTGTTATAAAACAATGAAGTAAACTAAATCCTATCTGGACTGAGGCAGGGTATCTCAAACAGCAACATCAGCAGTAATGAGAAAATGAGAGAGTGACAAGGAGAGATTCCCATTGGCAACTCTCCAGTGTATATTTAGTCATCCATCCCTGTGAGTATTTCATGGGCAACATTATAACTCTCACAGTTTGTTTTATGTGCGTGCATGTGAGAGAGCAAGTATACATCCACGCGTGTGTGTGTGTGTGGGTGCGTGCACATGAGGGCATGCAACCCTAAGCTGTTTCTCTTTTCCTTCCTCTTTCCTTTACTCTTTTTTCCTCTACCTCATTCTCCCCATCCCTTTCTCGATTTCTTTCTCTGTTTTTCCTAGGAAATAATTGCCATCAGATTTTTTTTGTTAAACTAATTAAGCACTCAGGTTCCATTGGGTGTGCTGAGAAAACCCCTGAGAGAATCATGGCACAGGATTTTTAACTCATTTTTAAGTCTGCATGGGTTGGCATTATTGAGTCAAAATCAATTTTACCTTCTTAAAATCGAGGGTGCAGAGTTTGGCCTTCTCCCCAAACTGCCATTTGCACTGTGTATCTGCATCGTACAGCTCGCCAGGCAGCTTCTCAGGGTATGGATACTCCTTGACTGCTCTGGGTTCATCTGATAGGCACAGAGCCTGGGCAGAACTACAGGAGAAGAGGGGTAATAAAAAAGGGAAAAGGACCCAAGATGAGGAAGGATGAAGGAGTGAGGATGGCAACATAAAGAGGTGAATGGTGGTGAAAAGGTCAGGGAAGGAGAGGGGAAGAGTATAGGGGTAAGAATAATTATTAATATTAAAACAAGTTCGAACAAGCAGACATGAACAGTCAAACAGACGTGATAAAGTGTTATGCTTCATTAAGCTGGTAAATAAAGCTCCCTAATGTGCCCACAGAAAATCCACAACAGAGAGCATCAGTCCATGATATTCCATTGTTTCCAGTGTTGGAGAGTACCGTAAAGTGTTGCCATGGAGACATAACAAGTTGCCAAACTCAAACCCTGAGAGTAATGGCTTTAATGCATCAGACACTCAATTATGACAGACATAAAAAAATCCTTGCCCATATCACTCATATCGTAACACCAGTGGGGGGTTTCCAATGTTAACTGATATCACTGGTTACTATACAGAGATGTTTTACAGCTTAAACACTGCAGGCGGGGGAATATAATACAAAAATATGGTGGAAAGAGCATGAAAAGGCAAAATATGTTGGAATGATTCAACGTGCTAGTGAGTGGTCCTGATTGCTTTAGCAGAGTATGTGTGCCTGTGTGTGTGTGTGTGTGTGTGTCTGTGTGTGCGTGAGATCTTCCATTGGTTTATGGGTCATATGTGTCCACAGAGAACAATGGCTGTTCTGGAAGTGTAATTTTTCTGATATTCTACATTATTCACATAATAAAGTTTCTGGAAAATAAATTACATTTACAGTGTACACACATCAGCAGGTGAACAAGTAAGGTTCGTGGGCAAGCATGTATGCACGCAGGCACTCACTCACACATAGAATTACAAAAGACATAAAATTACAAGCCCAATGTAGCTAATTTGCAGGATCTCAGGACACATTCCCTGATGGCACTGCAAAAGCCTTGAAACTAAATGTTTTTTTTTTCCAGCTGTAAGCACAGTACACCACAAGATTATCATCAACTGGAGATTTAAAAAAAAAAAAGGGATGTGAAAAGCAACCATTCTTTTCTAGGATTCCCTGTAGATCTCCTGACTCATCTCTTCCAGACAAAAAAAAATTACGGGGCATTTTCAATTCCCCATGGTCTGTTGATACATTAAACACAAAATTATGTGGCAAATGGAAAAGTCTCAAAGGTCTTGATTACATAAGCCAATTACAGGACTGGCAAGAGGAGCAGTGGTCACAGGCAGATTGTCACTTGAAAGACTACTACTGTATGAGAGTATTCACTTAGCAAACTACAGCTTCAAAAGTCATCATTAATTTTTATCAACATCTCTGGCAGTTTCAATGAACACAAAATAATCTGAGCTTCACTAAAAAGGTATTTAAAAGACTAGTTTAAATATTTTGGGAAATACAGAGAGTGCTGAGAGTCAGACAAGAAAATTGATACAACTCCCAAGTCTACAGTGAACACGAACCTGGATAGCAGCTGGTTAGCTTAACTTAACAAACAGACAGGGACAAACAGCCTGGCTCAGTCTCGAGGTAAGTAAATTGACTCATGAGCACCTCTAAAGCTCACTGATTGAAGTGAAAATTTAAGTGTGAAAATGAAGTGAAGTTTTTTTTACAAGGGGTTATGTGCTGAACTATTTCTTGGAAGTTACTGCTTCAAGCCATGAAATAATGAACATAACCCCCACTGAAATGATAAAATTGTATTTTTTAAATTTTGGTATAAAAAGTTATGAGCTATATTTCTTCCATGTTACCTATCTTTATACTAAGCTAAGCTAAGCTGCTGCTGGCCTCAACTGCACACTTATCATTCAGATTTCAAAGTGTTATCAGGCCTCTCCATCAAACCTCTCAGCAGGAAAGCATATTTTTCCAAAATGTGACAAGACAAGCACTTTTTTAAGAAACACAGAGATGTTGGCTATAAGGTGTGCAGTAGGCCAAACTGTGTCCTTTGGGGCATGCTCAACTCTGGGAAAAGAAATGGGACCACAAGAGAATTTTGTAACTTTCATGTATCACTGACTTTTTAATAGCTTTCACCAGCCCTTATACAACAAAAACAACGCTAAGTGGCTTTTAAGGGGATTTTGCCTCTCCTGCCATGAAAGCTGTCAATCCATTTTAGGCACGACAAAAAGCTCAGATAAAGTATCTGACTATACATACAGTGTTGGCACAGACCTCTCTGTCATAGCTGACTGAGGAGAGGCAGATTTAGAGTGGGTGTGACGTAGAACTCTGTTGGCTGACACAGCGCTCCCCTCCATAGCAGATTAATGTAGAGACATTTAGGAGAGTCAGTTGACTCAGTGAGACACATTTAGCCAAAAACATTCATGTATGATAACATTCTGTTGATTGCAATTAGGAAAACGTACAGCACTTCAGCATTTTTATCATTCGGTGATTATACAGGAGGACGACCCTTGGTTGGTTCAGTGGTGCAGAGATCCCCTCCACATGGCCTCAGGGGGTGATGGGAGTTTAATATAAAGCTGACAGGCCTAACAAGGGTGAGGTCACTCCAGCTCTAATAACTCAGCGAGGAAATACACTGTCTGTCTCCACCACTTTGAGAGGGGAGACCTGACAGTTCAGTTAACACACTGGTAAATTTAGTGGAGGGCACTGGCTCTGGGCTATCTGGTTTCAAGTACACACATACACACACACATGCACAGACACATAGAAGCACAGCCAGACACATGGACGCTATGTCCGTGATGCTTGTTTTTCACTTGGGTGAGCAGGCTGCATGCATGAAAATGTAGTTATTGCATGAACACACACACACAACTTTCTCCCTGACACACATTCACTCACATGTACCTCGACACACAATGACGTATGCAGCCTGTAAAGCAACACTTGCACTTGCAGAAAAGCGGCAACACATATCACTTAACTTACTTGCTATGTTTTGTATATTTATATATTTCAGCCTCTCGCAGGCATACATTCTGTAGGTCGGTTTGTCTCTGCTTTTGTAAAATAAAGCAAGTCCTTTAATCGTTATAACATAAGTGCAGTTTTTCACTTGGCACTCTTTGGATCTGAGTAGAATTTGAAACTGACGTATCTGCTGTTGACATGTTTTTTCTGCAACACATGTTCATCTATCAGTAACACATGTTGAATGATATAAACACAATGCATTTTTAAAGTGGCTATTGCCAGGGGGACTTTGTTTGAATAATTCTCTTTTATAAACTGATATAGTGCTTTATGTTTTTGCTGCATGAGCACTTAACAAAAGTTGGAATGAGGATTTACTCATTACTCATCAACATGCCATATGGATATGATATAGTTTATGTTTTGAGAACTTAATAAGACTCTTCAAGCAGTGTTACCATAAATGTCATTATCAACAATAAGTACTTCTTAAATCAATTCCCTTAGCATTGTTTCACTACAATAAAGGCATAGCAGTAATGCTAAAATATGGCTGCTTACTTGAGGAAGCGGCTGAGGTATTGGCGGCTGCAGGCAGACCAGGAGAAGATGCCATTGTGACCGGCTAATGTGGGAGACATGATGTTGCCCTCTGACTTCTTACAAACGTTACCCTCTCCATCATGGACCATTCCAAAACTGGGGGATTAAAAAGAGAGTGAAAGATTTACCAATACAATACATACAAGTTATGGTGACAGAGCTCCATATTAATGGCACAGCGCAATATTATTTGATTAAACAGTAGAAGAAATGTGTTTGGAGAAAGGGTGAACAAGAATAAACCGAAACATTGCATTACTGTGGCTACCTGAAGGATTAAAACTTTGTCATTAGCCTGCAAATCTTTGCACATATAGATCTTCTGTTGTCTTCTTTTAAACCATATGCTGACACATGTTACATATTAAATGTACATAAGAAGTAGGTAGAAACACATTTTTAGAAATCTTTTTGAAAATATGCTGACATGATGCACAAACAAATAGAGGGATGGAAACCCTTACTTGTGTCCGGATTCATGAGCGATGGTGAATGCCAGACCAAGTCCTGTGTCTTCATTAATGGTACAACTCCGGTACTTGCTGCACATCCCACTAATTGGAGCAAAACCTGCAAATTTGGTGATACAATTTTACAAAGTGGACATCACGGTTCAATTATTTGATCGGTCAGGTCCAACATAACCTGTAATTTGTTGATTCCAATGACCACTGTCAATCTGTGTTTACTCCTACTTAACAAATATTCAACTTTTAAACGTGTAGTGCATTGTCAGTAAAAAACTAAGAGGATTCTCTAAGAGAGACACATTCTAGTCTGAGCTTGCTGTGGACTGTATTCAGAAGAAATATCAAACACACCATTACTGGATTCAAATCCCTCGATATGTTAAAATATGGGACTCTGTGGGAACATTCCCTGATCCCCTTGCTACCTTTCACTTCACTTTAAAAACATTCTTTCTCTGTCTTCACTTCTTTCTCATATCACTCCTTCTATATTAAACTCCCTTTTACTATTCAGCTCCCTTTTTGCCTCTCTCTGTCCACTCTCCTTCTGCCTCTCCTCACAAAGACACTCACACACGGCACCCCTGGCTCTGAATCAAAACGGATAATACTCACGGGGGCCTCCCTTAATGTTTTTGTCTCACTGCCTCAGGGAAAATTTAGCCTTGTGTTTTGTTATTTTACGGCTCTAAGTCATTCGCTATAGAGTGCAAAGCTCCGAAAGTAATGTTCTCATGTACATAGCTAATGTGAATAATGATCGTAAACATAAGCAGACAGACTGACTGTGAGAACTGCCATTTAGTTCCATTTTTGTGCCAGGAAAGAGGTAGATCATTGATTTTATATACTGGTTTTGAAATATGGAGGAAAACATTGAGGGACAGGGCTGTAACAGTTATGCACATAAACTGTGTTATATACAGACTGATAGTACTAATAGCCAATTTGCACGCACACACACACACACACACACACACACACACACACACACACACACACACACACACACACACACACACACACACACACACACCTTTGAACTGGGCTTTCATAGCAATGACTAGGGTAATGTTAGTCTCAACGCTTTGAAGTCAAAACATAAGTCTGGGGTTTGAAGGTAGTGCATGTATACATGCATTTGTGTGTATGTGTGTGTGTGTGTGTGTCTCTGGGACACAAAATGGAAGTTTTTTCTCACAGTGTGGAAGACAACAATGTGTTGGCATGGTCATTACCACAAACAAGCTGTTGTTAGTTTGTTAGATGGTGTACACTCACAGTCACTGCGTGTGTGTGTGTGTGTGTGTGTGTGTGTATGTGCATGTATGTGTGTGTGTTTAAAGTAGTAGTATAACTCTGTTCTGCCATGGAATTGACTGTATTATTTATGTTTTTCTGGTGTTGCATTTGCAATAAGCTGCATTATTTTCTACAGATTTGAATCTTATGAATAAACTACTGCATGTTCTTTTGAAGTTCAATAAGACGAGATCCAGATGAATCAATCAAATTGTCCTTCTGATCATATATCTCCTGCTCAAAACTGATGATATTTGTTTTTATCTGCTATTACACTCTATATTATTCTATATTACTACATACATATGTGATCCTGTGCGGCAGAAAAGATCTGAAAGCTGCTGATCTTTTTAACATCTGGTTTGGCTGGTGTGATCCTGAGTCACACCGTGTGACAGACAACAGGGGCATCTTCCCAGAGAGAGACAGACGGCAAGAGAGAATGACATATTTCTATGAGGGGCAACATACAAAGAATAAGGACGGTTGGCATACATGAGACTTTGTCAAAATTAGTGACTTTCATGAAAAACACTAAATGCATTTGCTGTCCTTTGTATTTTCTCAAATTACACTTTCATGCATTTTGTTACTGCAGAATCTACTCCTCAATGTTTTTTGAGCAGTACAGCGATAAACATTGGAGCAAAGTCGTACCAAGAGTGTCACAGGGTTCATTCTTCCAAGAGCAGATGTCGAGTCCTGTGAGCAGGATGGCGTGGTCGTGGTGGCGTCCCTCTCTGCCTCCAAGAGTAGACTGCCAGTGGCAGAAGCTGTTCAGTGTGTGGTCTGCATGGTGGTTGATCACCAAGCCATCCTTGTGAGATAAATCAGATAAAAGGAGGTAGAGGGAGACACAATGTGGTTTTTGTGGAAAGAAGCTGCGAGTGTTGTGGATTTCAATTAATGAAATGTATGTCAAATTAAGGAAGTCTGTAGGCTACATGCTTAATTGGTTATGAAATTAAGCATGGAACCACCGCTACAAACGTTAAACATTTCATGTCATATTATGTTCTGTTTTACCCGAGCAACGTAGCATTGGGTTTAATGTGATGCTAACAAAGATGCTAGCAAAATAAAAAGTGCCGTTAGCGAGTATTTAGCCGGTGTTTGACTAACATACAGTTTGGCTCCCATTCATTGTATAGACCCCGGCTTCCCATTTATTATTATCCACCTCTCTGCAATGAACCAACACACATGAAACATTTGCTTCAAGCCAGAGTTGAATCACAAACCTTAAACCTTCAGCTACAAGCAAAACAAGCTAGCAAGCACGTAAACTTCAGCAACTGAACCACATATGCTAACCCATTATTCAACAGTTAAAATCAATTTGGGAAGAATACGTTAATCTCTTAACCTAATCAATACCACCACAGTTAGCAGCCAACAGTGACGTACCTTAAAAGGATAATGTAACTTACATTTTTGAGCGTTCACCTCAGTTGTAAATCATCCAACCTGCACCATATGATGTGACCTCGGGGTGCGTTCATAGCATGGTCAAACAAAACGACAGCAGCTATTCAAAATACTGTCATCCATAAACTAGCCTACCATTTGAACGTCAACATGATACTGGTCATAATTTAAATTATTTTCCAGGACAACACAATATTTAACAGGACATTTGATAGGCATTATGATAACTGCCTCTCAAGGAAGATTGAACTTTATTAGCATCACAGGTGGATAGAAACCTTGAACTACATGACTCTGGACAGTACCCCATCTGTTTCTTCATCCCTCTCTTTCTCTTTTTCACATGCTGTCATCTCCTGCTCTGCACCAGAATTTCCCTCCTGAATCTGACAAACATCCAAGGAAATGTATACCTATAATTAACAACTGTAAAAGTCCTCAGTAGTTAGGACGACCCTGGAAACGCTCTGAGACTTAAGAAATTTGGACCTTGAGGCATAAAAACAAATAAACACACAGTGTTTTGCATTCACTTTATGTCTGAAGCTTCATGTCACTGCTAACAAAGGCCAGGGTGCTTAAGGTAAGAACATTCTGTTATTGATGTTGTTGGAGTCTCTTTACATGAATGGATTCAAAATTTTCAAACCTTTCAACCACACAAAATGTTGCATCAAAAATCTGTTGCCATCAATCAGTGCTGTTGGAGAGGCTGGATTTTTGGACATGTGAATATTTTACCTACACTACTGACTGGCTTTGAGATGCTCACCTGCTCTTCGTCCAGAAGCACAAGACCCACTATCACTATGTTGATGTTCCCCCCTATTGTACCATCTTTGAAGAGACTGGAGACCTAGAAGACACAAACAAACACATGTTATTACATATTTCTATCTCTTTCTTCTTTTTTTTTGCAAAATGCTTTCATTTTTTGCAATCCATTCATCAAAGTCCTGTCACAATGGCACATTTCTGTTTACAGTTAAATATCTCTTCAAAGTGACTCTGACAAGTTAAAGACTTGTAATAGTTGGCGACAAGACAGGCTTGGCTGTTTATTCCAAACCTGATTCCGTGTCATCCAGTCAAACCTAGTCAGCATAGAGATTTTCAGAGAGATTTGGATGGTGTGATGATGTCAGTAAAAAGTGTTATTCTGTCATCTGAAGTCTTCAAACACAGACTCACCTTTTAAAAAGAGCTTAAACTGTTAAAATTTTGCATACTGTGTCCCAAATTCTCTGTAGTATCTTTCACACATACAATCAGCTAACAAACTTATGTGAAGAACTTAGCACTAATTTAGTTTAATTATATTTTATGACATTATGAGATAAATGTGGTTGATATTTCACACTATATTAAGTATACTGTATGTGGACGATATTAAGAGAAAGTCTGAGTCAAGGAGACAACTGACCTTGTAATTTCTGCAGAAATAACATAAAAGCCTTTTTGATAGTATCACTGAGGTATGATATCCACAGCTGCTGTTTCCAGTTCAGCTTCTTGTACTCACACTGATATCTGACCATCAATCATAACAGTTTAGGCTTTGAAAGTGGTTTCCTGATCTTTCGCTCTTCCTCGCTCTCAGTCTTTCTCTTGAGCCTTGTGAATAACCCAGGTGCCACTCACTAAGCATTTTCTTTTTTTTTTTTCTTCCGGAACACTCTCATGCGTTCCTGATGTTCCTGATGTTCCTGATGTTTGGTCTTCCTCTGCTCTGACTCATGAGAAGACACACGGCTGTGATTTGTAACAGGATTCAAGCGAAGTTCTGAGGTCAAAAAGGCAATCAAAACCACTCACTTAAACTAAGATATCCTGGAACACAGGTTTTTGACAGAGTTTCAGACTTACAGACTTTAACAGATACAGTGAATCACTGTGTTTTCACTGCCTCATAAAAGAAACAATCACACCAGTTTCCATAGAGCTTCAGTGTTTTGTGGTACATAATCTACAGTGTGTTTTTTTTTTAATTTTTAATTACAAAATGTTTTTGAAGTCTTTCCACTCAGCCACGTAAAAAACATAAATCTACGCAAACGCTGGAGCTGCATATCAGATTTAATTTTCAACACACATTTAATAAGCTTTTCTGAGACCCATGGGAGTTGGCAGGTGGGGTAGGGGGTTGGGTGTTTTCTGTGAAACTCCATACTGTATTTAGGTGACTCCTCTCAGGCAGGCTGTGACTACTCCAGCTTGGTTTCTACTAGTGGGAACCATGTTTTCAAAATAGATGGATTATCTTTGGATTTGTCAGTCAGTCACTAAGTAGCAAAACCAGCGTGACAGAATTTGCTTGCAGATCAGCTGAGAGGGACGGGGGGGCACTGTGAGTGTTGCGGCAATGATCTCACCCAGATATCAGTTTCATGTTTTTAGATGTGCTCCTTCTGATAAGTGAGAATGGAAGACAGCAATGTCCAGTCACTAAATCTAATCTGTGACAAAAAAAATATAAAAACAAATGTGGATTCAGGCTGTGGTCTGGCAAGTGCCAAAACTTAATTTGATGAAAGGAAATATGCTAACATTTGCTGTACTGTTGCTAAATTCACTTGTCAAGATTTATATGTTAATTCTTACATAATGCTGAAAGACATGGTGTAGCAAGTAGACAAACACACCCTGCATCTACATGCTAACATGCTCACAATGACAATGTTAATATTTAGAAGGCATCATTACATTGTTCACCATCTTAGCATAGCGCGTTAGCATGCTAACATTTGATAATTAGTGCTAAACATAACGTACAATGGAGGCTAATTAAAGTATTGGAAAAAAATCATCACATCCCATTTTAACCTCTATTGTGTCTAACACTGTAGTTGTAATTAAGTTTCTCTCACCATATTAAGCACAGTGAGAACATATGTGGTTATGTTCTCATGTCCATGGTTGTCCATCATATTTCTGTCCACCACCACCAGCGTCTCCACGTTGAGAATCTGACTAGCCTTGTTCTTCATCAGCACTGCCCTTTTGTTCCTAGGGATAAACTTGTACTCATCCGGGAGGATAAAAACATCCTCTTCAGGAGCTTTGGGCATGTCTGGAAAAACAGATGGAGAGTGACAAAGGGAGTTAGAATGAATTAACTTATTAGCTGCTTTGAAGCAAATGTATGCGTTAACAATTGAACAAGTTGAATGTATGTAACACACTGTGGCTGCAGAGTCGGCATGATTAGGAACAAACTGTGGGATAGTGGATTGTAAGTGATTGATGAAAGAAAAAACAATAGTACATATAATAACAATTTAATAGCAGTTATAATGTCCATTACAAATATACAATCCTTCCGTCCCACAGCTGATTATACTGTATGTTGCACAAGATTCTAAATGAACCTGTAGCCACGAGGCAAATGGCCGCCTTTGTTTGTGAGTGTTAACCTGCGATTCTGGCAAGTAGCTGACAGCCATTCTGGATGATTAACTAGACTCTTACTTTCATGACCTGATGTCATGGATAAACTGCAAACTGAGCTTTCTTTCTGTTGTTGACTCTGGCAGTCTCAGTGTTATGCTACTATTAAGTAAAGTTTGAAACCACAGAATGTGATGTACTGTGCATCAGCAGCACCTACAGCGAGTCAAATGTTCATGATATGTAACCATTATATGAAAGCTTTACATGCTAAAAGCAAATATATTTTGCTGTCAGTGTAGTCTTCAAAGAGATCTCGAAGCAATTTTATATTCCGTAGTCATAATACAATGTTAGATAATGATGGACAAAGGCCATTTATTTATTAATTACAACAAGTAAAAGCAATTCAAGAATTAAACTCTCACTGTTTTAATCCACTTTTCAAACTTTGTTAATAAAGGTAATTTTGAATGGTACCCAAAATAAGTTTTTTGGAATTTGGAATTATACAAATGATGACGTAAATTGCAATGAATTCACAATACCAGCTTATTATGAAGATTTATCAGCACTTATTTGTTACGTGAACATGCAACTCAGATAAACATAAAAATTCAAACTTCATCTTATGCCCAGTTCTGCCCTGTTTTTAACTCTCCTTTTGAAGCTGGGCCAACTCTGGGAACAATCCAACTCAGTTCTACTCTATGACACGAGGTCAATAGTACACACCAGTCAAAGAAAAACACAGCCTAAAACCATTGTGGCTTTCAACATTATCACCTAAAATCTCCACTTCTATGTTTTCAAGTTATCAAAACTATCACCTATCACTGCCTGGCTGAACTATAAAGGTTCGAAAGGTTGCTTATATAGGCGGAAAGCAGGTGAGCGACCAAAGTGCCTTTTCTTGACTAAAACACGGCACAGGTGTTCAGTGATGTCACTCTGTGGGAATGTAAACATCAGTGTGTTTTCACAGGGGACAGACAGCTGGGGTTCTGCAGGGTAATGGTGGTGGTACCAGTCCAATCCCTGCCTGCTGGCTTTCATTTGACCCCTGTGACACCAGCAATGTTAACTGATCTTGTGGTAATTTCTTGAGAGCAAACATTTGTGATAATAAAACATTTCCCATAACCTTTCACAGGTTAAGTCACTAATGAATTCAACCAAACACGTCGATGTAGTGATAATATTGTTCAGAGGTAACACGTGCCATCATGTGAAATACAAATCAAAACCTCCTCTAGTTGCAAAATATTAGTGACATTTTGACTGACGAGTCAAATCGGCAATAATGAAATCATCTCTCTCTAATTTAAAAAAGATGCTTAACAGACTTTAGTCTGCCTTTTTGTGAGTGACAACACATGTTGCTTTTCTCTTAAACACACAAAAGAGCTAATGATGTGTTAACTGCCATACATATTAACAAAGACTCAGCTTCTTTCAGTGTGGTGTTGCACTGTCAAATGAGGCATCGCTCTTGTCCTAACTACACAACTGCAGTCTGTGTTGTGGATGTTTTCTGCACTCATATGATGAAATTAGCATTCACAGCAGTTAAAATGAACATGGGAACATATTCTGTTGGAGTCACATCTTCCTGTTCCCATTATTCTAACCAACCAAAACCCTGTGAGGCTGACTGCTAAGATAGTTAATCGAAAATGTCAACAATTAGATTTATTATCGTATGTCAGTCTTTTTCTTTTCTTTGTGAAACTGTAAGTGGTGTGACAATTCCTCAAACTGTGTCTTAACCCCTCAGTTCAAACCACTAATTTAGTTATATCTTGACATTTAACATTTTGTATTATGACAGTGCCTAAAATGTGTAATGT
Source organism: Seriola aureovittata (assembly GCF_021018895.1). Taxonomy (NCBI): domain Eukaryota; kingdom Metazoa; phylum Chordata; class Actinopteri; order Carangiformes; family Carangidae; genus Seriola; species Seriola aureovittata. Next base: position 18,848,153 of record NC_079370.1, on the reverse strand, counting down.
GAGAAATATGACTAGGTGGGAACATTCTTCTTTAAGTGTCAGAAAACTAATGAAATTTGTGTGAAGAAATTGAAAGAATATTTCATGCATCTCGACATGAAGAAGTGGTGTATGAGTGTGCAGTCTGTACTAATGCTGCATGTTACATGTGGACCAGAATGAGAAATTGCCCTTACATACATTTCTTCCGTCTCCCACAGAAGTGTTGCCTCTGCTTTTCCCCATGTCTGTAGTCGTTGTCATGGCGATGGCTGTTGTGGTGATGGCCACTGCCATGATGCTCCGTCGGGTCGCCATGACTGTGGTTGTTATTGTGATAATCATGGATGTGCCTTTGCTGTTTTTGCTGGCCCCTGCCGTGATCTTCATTAACTGTCTTGTAGGAGGGGTCTGTCTGTGAATTTGTGGATCTCTTGGTGACAAAATGTCGATGTGATTTGTGAGGAGTTGAATCTGTGGATCGCTTCTGATGCACCCGTGGCTGATGACCTCTTTGCTCCGTCTGGGAGTACCTCTCACTCTTGTAGAGGATGTGTGGCTGGTGACTGGAGGGTGCTGTGAAGTTCTCTCTCTGGGAGAGGCTGTGGGACACAGGTCTCAGGAAGTAGTCCGCATCCTGCGTTCTGATCAAACCTGACTAGAGGCAAAACAGACAGTCCCATTAGTTTTACAACAGTGGCTCTTAAACCTATTTAGCCTTGGCAGATCTCTTCTGTTAATTTGCATGCACTCAAGTCATATGAGACCCAAAATAAACATACATCAATTTTGGGTGAAACATTATACTGTATTTTACAAAATGTTTATTGTTTTTTACATCTACTTGCTGAGCCTTTATTCAAGTAGCCATGTGTGTCAAAAACTGTGAAAAGTGATTGTTGATGTCCAACACCTCAACAGCTGACACAGTCTCTTCCACTGAAAGTAGCCTAAAGGGCTACAGTCATATATCATGAGAGGACAAAACAATAACCATCTCCAGCTATTCGTTTAGCTACCCAATCTGTCTCTGTCAGCAATTAGTCAAGATTTGACTCATGGGTCACTGTGAACCTGACCCCCCTAAACCACTGTGAGGCTCAATTACTGGCCATGTTTCTTCATGTTCAACATCTGCTTTGCAGTTCAGGGTCAGACGTCATCTCAGCAAAATCTAAATAAGGCTCAGTCAGCTAGAAAGAGTTTCAAACAAAAGGGCTGGTGTGAGGATGAAAGGAGGTGGCATCTCTCTCATAAACAATGTATATGCTTGAGGCTCTCGAGGTTTAGACATTCCTCACTTTAATAGCATGTATTAGAAATCTAGCAAACAAAAATAGCTATTAGCCTAATGTGTTATCTGAGCATAATATGCAACAAACTCTTTCTAAAAAAAATTTTCTTAGATGTAATGAATATTTTTTCCACTTTGAAACTGCTGTTATTCAGGGCCATATTTAAGGGCCCACTTTAAAGGGGCTATTTGTATGTTTTCTCTGCAGCTCTGGCTTTTGGCCAGGAGCGGGTGGTGGTGATTGTGGCTTGACAGGAGCTTCAGCCATCGTTGTCTTTATAATACAAGAGGTTATCGGAGCAACGCTACATCTTGAGGACAGATTGGAGGCTGCAGTGAATTGCTATGGGAAGGTAATGAGATAGGCTGATAGAGGCCAGGGCTTGCTGGTTAGCATGCTAACTCAAGACGTGATAGAGACAAGTTAACAATGGCGTTTCTTTCCACCACAGGAGACACCTCTTGGTGAGTAAAGGAATGAAGTTTGATGCTGAACTTGCAACGTTTCCTCTACATTTGTAGGTAAACAGCTGTTAATGCAAATGTTGGCTGTGGTGCAATTGCAAAACTTACAAATAGCTCCCTTTAAGTACCAATGCCTTATGCTTTCAATTTCAGGGGATAAGTTGTGGGAAAGCCCATTATAAATCTGTAAAGATTCAGCAAAAGATTTCTAAAGTTGACCTTTTTCTCGCTCTCTATCTCAGTCTCAGTCTCTTTGGGAGAGACACACAGACATTTTCAACTTTCATATTCCATTTTCAATAAACTTCTATCAACACAGCCGACTCAGACACTTGGAGATTATTTTCTCTTGCTCTTTGCCTCTTTCTTTGTCTCTCCTAGTCTCTCCAAACACGCACCACATCTGTGTTGACAGTCAACTGGCACGTAGTGCTTGGACTGTAACTGCGCTTGGCAGTAATAGCAGTTTCCCTAAAATACGTTTAATTGACTACAGTCTCCTTTTGTTTTTTCACTGTGAGTTGTGAGTGGAGTGTGAGGTCCTTCATCACCGCAGCCTTTTCTGCTGGCTGACAGAAACAGCCTGACACAGTGGCAGTGGTGAGACTGTGGCTGTTGGAAAGACAGAGATTAAACATGCGCAACTAAATGTCTTTATGTGTGCATGTGTAGAGATTTGTGTCTATCTATCTGTTCATTAAACTGGGAGTGTCTCTAGTTGCAAGTTTGCAGAAGCAGACCTCTAGTTTTTGATGTTACTTTAATGATTTTCAGCACCGATTTCCTCCATTTCATCATCACTTACTAACCCAGGCCTCTACCTCCGCCAGCCTGTTAACCACAGATCAGGAAACTAGAAGAAGAAAGTCCTTGGAAAATACTGTGACTGAATTTGAAAACTGTGAACTCAGTATGGATGAATACAGGCCAATACAGATGTGTCAGCTGTGACCACAATGACTGTACAGTTTACAGCTTTCATCACGTACTGTGGCAAAGAAAGCTATCATGCATTTATGTTGTGTTTGTGCATTATTAGTTCCACAGCAGCTAAACTGGCGTAGTCTCTTGAAGATTGTAATAATATTATTCCTGACACTTTGCAGCAAAAAGAGAACAAAGAGATTTAAAATCCTTGCATGCATCTGTGTGACTCCTGACGTGTTGAGCTGTCACAGCAGTTCATGGTCAAATGTCGGGTATGCTCGTTCAAATCCCACTGTTAAGTTTTATGCCCTTACCACAAGCCACTGTAGAGCAGTTGCTGTTTACAGGTGGTTCTGTGGCAGATAATGATCATTTCCCACCATACAGTAACTGGTGTTTGACAGACAAAAGATAATCACAAACAGTGAAGCAGAAATATATTTGGAGAGATATTTACAGCCGGAAACACACTTTTTGGGCCAGTACTTATTGAGATGATTACAATCTTTTAAGCCCTTTAAAAATGCACACTCCCACAAAAAAACCAATGCATGCTTTATAATGAGGTCCTCAGACAGTGTGCACATTTTGCAACATCAGCAACTTACCAGCACTGTCATTTCTATGCTCTGTGTTAAAATCCCCCAAAAAACCACAAACGTGGTTGTTCTGAGAATCCCAGACAAATGCTGTATCTAATTCTGACTGTGGACGATTGACCTTGATGCAACACAGCAGTTTGCTTTGGGGAATGAGTGGGTGGGGAATCAATTATTGAGAAAAAGACAGAGAGAGAGAAAAGAGAGAGATGCTTGCTAATGCATTACCACCTTCCACTGTGGCCTGCCTGCCAGCGGTCAAGAAATAGCTCTTGCCAGGAACCCTAGCCAGAATCGTTGGTTGCAATCACATGTGACAACTTGTGCGTGATCCTGTCATCTGCATGGCACCCGCCCCAGCACTGTGTAATCACAGACGATTGTCATAATTTGGTTCCAAGTCACGGTGAGGCCTCTGACCTGAACTGCGCTGCTGTCAACCTTCAAAACTTCACGTTAAGAACTTACTCTGTCTGGGTGGGTGGTTTGGGGGTGGGGTCCCGAGCGGGGTGGGAGTGGGGTGGGCTGGGGGGCTGATTACTGGGGCATTAGTGTAGAGCTATAGTAAAGCAGCTCTCCAGGGAAATTGGGTGTCATATGATGCTGATTTGGTATATTGATCCTAATAGTATATAAAATAAAAGGAATAAAAGAAAACTTTCTTTTTTTGTTGTTTTTTTTCATGAGGGGTTATTTTTGGTCAGCTCCTAGCTATGGCAGTAGAAGGAGATGGGACAGATAAAGAAGAGAAAATCCATGATGGAAAGAGACAATCATAGGAATTACACCTGTGGCTTGTGAACTTAACTGTTTAGTGAGGAGTTGTTATAGAAACTGTCTTGTTCTGATATATATTAAACTGTGGTCTGGAGTTGACAGGGTAATCTGGCTGACATTTAGTCTTAAAAGGATTTTCAACTGCCAACTCATGTAGTTACAAATTTCCAGACATGGCTTTGCTTTAACAGTTTTTACCTGCATATGACAACACTTCACTATTCACACTATTCAAAGCAGCATGCAGATATGTATGCATCTATACAGCAAAAAAAAAAAAAAATCACAGTAGAATCATGCAGATGTATTTAAAAAATGGCGCAACCCAAGCCAAAGTTTTTTTAACGATTCCACTTGAGGCGTGTCAACAAGCATGAACAGCTATGATTGCATTTCATGGTGACAGTGTTCACTCTCTGACTGCCACTTGTGTCTCTTCCCTGTCACCACCACATGCATGTTATGTTCTATGGTTTCTATATACAGGCTGGTCTGTCTTTTCAGCATTGGTGCTGAGATTTTGGGATTTATGTTGTCATCACATTGGTGCAAATGTGATATATTGGTTCTATTATAATGTATGTCAAAATGTTCTGTGTGACATGTGACACAATTATTCCCAAACAAGGGTCTGGAGATCTCCAGGGGTCATTGATGAGGTTTCATTACCAGTGTCACTGAGTGACTATTATTGACTGTTTAAGCTTATTTTCTACTGCATACTGCCAACTCTCTTTAGGCATGTACTGTATGTAATGAAATCTGAGTACATTGTGATGATTGATTCCATTTTCCCTGCAGTATGACGACTGTCTATAGAACTTCAAATTTGTTTCTAACAACACTTATCTTTTCAAATTTAGTTTCTTTATTGAAGTTGTTAAAGTGAGTCTTTTCTGTAGCTTTTTGTGAGGTCTTCACATGAAAATCTTTTTAAAACCCCTTTCATTGCAAAGGTGAGTTAGAGATGAGCTACTGGTATGGCTTGTGTTTGCAGCGCCATCATAACAAGAACCACATGTGTGCTTCTCGTCAAGATAAATCAATGCCTCTTATTGTGTAATGAACTCTATCTTTATGTTTTTTGAGAATAAGACATTCAGTCAGATGTTGATGTTGTAATATTTAACTTGTGTTGGTAGATTCTGTAGTCTTAAGACAAATTTTGTATGTAGTGTGTATAACAAGCTTTTATTTGTAGACAGAAACTAGACAAGAAATTGTAAAGAAAACCATGTGTAAAAGCAGTGTACTGTATGTACAATGAATTCAAAATGTTTCTGCCTTAAACAAAGCAACATGCATCCTCTTTGTCTTCCTTAGCATACCAGTGAGCAAATCCCACAGATAATCTTTCTATAATGTCTTCAGTCTGTAAACTCTGCACAGCCTCACACAAAACAACATGTGTATGTATGCAAAGCCACTATGTTCGGAGATTAGGTCACACTAGTGCCTTTCCTAAATAGCCAAAGTCATCAGATTACACACTGTGCACTACGAGGTGCAAATAGCAGTCATAAAATGCTGAAACACTACTTGGGAGGGCGCAAACAGCTGGACTCTCTGTAGTCAGACGCATCCAGACAAGCAGCGACAGGAATGAGGTTGGGGGGGGGGGCGGGAAAAAATGGTAGGAAAACGGAACTGAGGGGGGAAGCATTCAGCGCATTACAAGGTGCACCTGACTGCGTGCAGTATATGGTTCTCCTTTTCTTTCTGCCAAGCTCTGTTTAACTTGCTCTTCATGATGGGATACAGACTACTATATTTACTTGGGGTTCACATTTATCACTTAGGTTTTTGGTCCGAGCATGTGTTTGAATTCAGTCCAAGCATGTGAGAAGTACAGTGTGTCTCAGAGTTTGTAAAATGATCAGATTTACTTATTAGCCCTGGTAGTTTTATATATTGTTACCAAAAACAAAAAAACAGCAACACATTATTTAATTTGTTTTAAAAATCTGTTTTTTCAATATAGGCAGTAGAACAAATAGATTATAATTTTCCAAACCTTCTTTTGATCGATGACCTTCTCTTTGACAGACCAAAGTGCAGCAATAATTCTGCCTGGTCTTTGGTGCATGCAAACTGCAAACTGGTTCAATGTTGGCTAAATTTCTAGCAGCTGAAGGCAGGGATTCAAACTTTTGGCTCAGTGTTGACAGGGTTATTGGAAAATGGGAATGATACTCTGACAACACACTTCAGCAATAGACACCATTTCTTAATCAATTAGCAATTTCACTTCAAGCTGTACCTTAGTCATGTGTTGGCTGTATCCAGAACACATTACACAAACTGGAGTTTTATCAATTTGGAAACTACAATCTCATTTAATTCCAGTCTCAAAGACACATGTCCATGACTCAGTAGCTAATCTACTTGGTATAACTGAAGACACCATGAGTAATGTTAAAACTAGTAACAATCCTTTAAGATCATTGGATGTATCTTCTGTTGAAAATTGATCATAGCAACCTGCGAAGACCACACTGCATGCTTTTCAAAGCTTCATCACATCAATAGACCATCCCTCATATATTCTTGGAAATCCCAGAGGTGGGACGAGTGTGCAGCATTCTATTATTACTACTACTACGAGCCCCGAGGCAAGAAACACACCCGTCCTTTTACAAGAGGAAAACACATGACCTCCAAGTGATTTGTGGTGGGAGGACATTTAGCTTTTCCCTTTGGTACAAAAGAAAGGTGTGCATTAGAAGTCGGGGTAAAATTAGACAAACCGATAGAGATAGATGTGAAGACCAGAGATAATGATGTATGTTTGGATGAGAAAATGAGCTAGAAACACAGCCAGATATGTGCCCAATTAATGTCTACTAGTTTACAGAGTGATTGATGGCTATGTCATTGTTATAGAGGCAAATTTATAAGACATTAATTGGAATCCACAAAAAAGTTCTAGATGTGGAAAAGGCATTTAAGACGCAATTGTTACTGCATTGGATGCTGTGCCACCATCAACTTTAACCATGTACATCTGTACAGAAGGTTCTGTGAAATGTCATTGATGCAAGCTGGTAACTGTTTCCAGTTTGTAGATTCAGGACGGATTACCCTCCAAGTCCCTGTATTAACAAGACTAAGGCTCAATCCCATTTCACCCCTTGCCCCCTACCACATTCACATTTAGGCGTAGGGTGTCCCGATTCTTGTTGAGATAAGAGGGGTGAAGTATAAGGGCTAACTGGCCCTTCAAACGAAGATTTTTCAGGCGCACACTTCAAATGGAGTGTTATGAGATATTTTCCAGAATGCCTTGCAAATCACTGGTAAGTTGGCTTCAGAACCGACCCAAGCAACCAAAGAAACTCACAAATGTATTTTCTCAGGTCACAAAGAAAATTACAACAAGCATTGTATTGTCTTAGTTTAATGTTTTTTCAATTAATTATGGTCCTCTTCTTCATAAAAGCCACAAAAGAAATCGCTATAATATGCTGATGTCTTGGTAGCTATCTAGCTAATTGAAAATTAAATCGCTTTTGTCCATGATTTTCATTGAATAAATGGTAATGTAAACGTGATTTACCGTTATGGAGGCAAAGCAGGAATACACTGCTTTTTATGATGTATCACGTTCTTAAAGGGGTGTCTCATTTCGTAGGGGTAGATTCAAACCACTACCCCTTGTAACTGAGTCCCAAGGGGCAAGGGGCAAAGGGTAGAGGAAGGGGTAGGGGGAAAACTGAGGAATGGGATTGGGCCTAACTATCCACAGCCATGCAAGCAGCTCTCAGAGGCTTTACTCTGTTTTTTGAGCTCAGTGCTAACTTCAGCGTGCTAACATGCTGATAATAACAATTCCAACAGGCTGAAGTTAAGGACATATAATGTTTATCATATTCACCATCTTAGTTTAATGTAACATTTTCTGATAAGCAGTAAACAACAAAGTACAGCTGAAATCGATGGTAATGTCTGCAAGTATTTAGTCACACCAAACTGAAATGTTGACCTGATGATTGTGCTAAATGAGAAGTTAAGGGATCATTAAAGTTAGTTATCTTCTTGTGACTATAAAAGTCTGTACTAAACTTTGCGCAAATCCGTCCAGTAGATTTTGACATATTTTAGACCAACCAAATGGCGTCTGTAAGCCACGTTGCTGGCATGGCTAAAAATCCCACAGGATATCACATACAGGGAAAAAAATAATGATTCATGGTATCAGAGTTAAACAATGCCTGCATGTCACTGTACTCACCGCTCAACTCCCTCACCCCCCATAAAAGCCAGACTAAATCGGATTACGCTGCAGCATAAAGTCGACACAGAGGAAGACCTGTTTTATGATCTCCCCCTCCACATGTGTGTAGTCCACTGTGCACAGTCTCAAACCATTTGGCAGGTGAATAGTGCAGTCAGTGGGACTGGCCTGCGGCTTTTATTCCACCAATTCCTTGCCTGTAAGTAAGAGATTTTTACGGTTGAACTCCCTACTGTCATCAAAGTGGGGCTAACCACTATATGGGCTGCCAGAAGAGAGGAGTTGAAAAGGCAACTTATAGACAGGCTTTACAACATCACACTCCTTACAAGGGGGTTTCAGCACTTCAAAATGCCATGGAGGAAACAATGACCCTTATTGCCTTCATCTCTACATCTCTCCCTCTTTCACTCTGATCTCTCTTTGCATCCATCAGCGAGTCTGAGAAGACACTAACATACAGGCCGTGTAAGTCACTCTCAATTCAGATTCAATGTTCAATCTTTTACTAAGGATGACTCCATCTTTACACCAAAAAATGCGAAAGACAAAAAAAAAAAAAGACTCAATAAAGTCATATAATGTTTACAGCAATTACAGTGCAATTACATTATACTTCCATGGTAAACATGGTAGTAAGCTTTAGTTTTGTTTTGCACCAAAAGGACTTGTCCACGGTAGATTCTGCTAATTGTGATGTCTAGGTCAGGTTCAATTCTGAAAACTGCCTTATTGCGTAAAATATCTCAAACAATGAAAGAGCAAACAAAGGAGATGAAATGGTTTCATCATGTTGCAGTTTGCTCAAACTGATACAGATATTGATCTGGGTTCCTCTGGTCAATGTTTACCTGTTGCCTGACCAAAAGCGCAAGGTCTCTTATGAGCTTTCGAATGGCCCAGTAAACTTTGTTACTTTGTTTTCATAGGCATCTATCTGGAGCAAAGGGTATGTGTACATGAGTGCGTGCCACACTGTTAAACACACACACACTATTTCAAAAGCGTAGTTGTTTAGGTACTACAGGTGGATGAGTATGTAACATTTAAAGATAAAAATTGAATTATAATTACCCATATGCATTTTCTAATCTATATAAATCATGGTTTTAAGTGAATGTAGGAATGAATGAAAACATTCATCTTGTATTCAGTAGCTGACTTGATATGTGATCATGTTGTAAATGTGATCATATTCCTATATTGATAAAATAAATATGCAGTTCAGAGACTGATAGATGAGAGATTTTGACATTTTTTGAAATATGGTATCTTTAGCTTTTCCCAGGAGTCTAAATACCTTTGTCTGCTGATATAGCTTCAAAGTTTCCCAATTCACATCAGAAAAAAATCCAATTCCCATTGATTCACTGACCCAGTCCATCTTAGTCGGCCTCAGTCGTGAGAACCACGTTTACAGTCTCTGCAACCCTGGACCTTTTGGCTGAATCTTTTATTGGGATCTGGTCTGAAATGCAGACATGCACACACATACACACATGCTCTCTATGTCTCTCTTTCTCTCTCTCTCTCTTTCTCTCTCTCACACACACACACACACACACACACACACACGCACGCACGCACAGAGGAAGAAGAAGCATCCCTGGAGATGTGCCATTCTCTGTCTGTTGTTTTAGAGGGCAATTCTCAGACACAGCAGTGGTCCTCCACAATGAAAATATAAACAGCAAAGTCAGGCCTGGAATTTATTACAATTAAAACAGAAAAAAAAAATTCCAAGTTCAAGTGAAATGTGGTCGTAGTGGTTTTTCAAGGAATTTGTTTGGTTAAAACTGTGAAAAGACAGTGAATTTCAATGACCATATTTAATTTTGGCTGTAATGAGGTCCTTCAGATGCAAAGCTTATATGACCACAATCTTGAATGCTCTCAGGACACAATTCCTTCTTTCAAACTGGCAACCTCAAGATTGCATTGATATTTCAGTGCATAAGTAACATTACAGATGTTTCTCTGCCTTCTGCCCAGTTGCCGCCTCCGTATCCAGTGATTGTTGAGTTCTAAAATAATATGTTTACGTGAGTTCAAGACTGAAGGAACTAGTGTGTATTCATTAAATCCTTTGTTCTCTAGTCCAGACGACTAAGAGGGTCTAGTATAACACTTGAGGTCTTAGGGTGGAGCTGCCTCACTTAAGCTTACTTAATGTCATTCTTACAGTACTGTTTCCTTTATTTTCATGCAGCAAAGGAGGACCACCAAGGCAAGAACTGAAATTAGGCCAACTTTCTCCACCGAACACAAACAAGTCCGAGGGTAACAATTGGAATCCGTCCATTCAGCAATGTTGAAATAACGTCTTTTATCCAGGACAAGTTGGATGTATTACATGAAAAGAGATAGAAAAGAAACCAAACTTGCCCCCAAACACCACCAGAACAATTACAGACTTTCACACACTTCAGGCCAACCTATCACAAACGCAAGCTGTACTGTTATTAATAACTGATCTGAATGTGACACCGATAAATCTGCTCCGTTTTGGATTGGATATCAGCTTGTGTAGCTTTTATTATGTGGTATATCACACTAATATTATATTACATACATTGCCAAGGTTAGCTTGCTATCCAGTTGCCTTCCATTCACATGCTAGCACCCCACCCTTCCTTCAAAGACAATTCTGTTCAATTATGTTTTCCGTATTTTGCAGTTTGCACACGGTCAGTTTGCTATTTATGGTTCCAGCTGTGGATCAGCAAAGATTAATGCTCTTGAGTTGAGAACCTACTACAAAAGGTGCCACTCATGCTTAAGAAATATGAAATAAAGATTTATATTTGTGACATGCACTTCATGTGTAGGCCATGAAAACTGGTCTAACAGTATACTGTATGCTAAATAAGAAGATGAAATACCACCAAAACATTGTTTTGGCATATTTGGCATGTGTGTGTTTTTCGGATTTTCCTGGCTTGTAGACCAAACATTCTGTGGTGTTTGCAGACTTGACTTTTCCATTCATTAGTTATTCATTAGCTGATTTAGGCAAATGTGCAATATACACGGAATGAGAAAGAACTAATGATGCAGGACAGACTGAAGGAAGAAACTTGTGTGCATGACTTGCCAACTTAGCCAGTGGGTTTTTAAGTCAACTGGAGTCAAGTACAAGCCAATGTTATGACCAGACCAGACAGACAATGCACCGACTCAAGTGCAGTGTGAAAGGCAGCCTCACAGTAGCACGCTGAAAGGACTGCTTGATGGCTGTGTATGTGTCAAAGAAAAAGACAGTGTCTTGCAATGAAAAAAATTGTGGTTTTATCTAGATTTACTGGCTGTCTGTAATCTGATTTTCTCCTCCTTTCATCCCTCTTTTCCTTCTCACTCTTTCCTTTAGCTCATTGTCTGATTGGCATCTTATGTCTAATATCTTCTAACCCAAAATTACAGTACATGTAGGCCATTTTTGCTTTTGGTCATTTACTTCTTCCTAGCCCTGCTCTATTTCAGTGTTTTCTAAACTGTGACTTGAAATCCAAAAAGGGTCATGGATGTCTGTCTCTCTCCCTCTCTGGGTTTCAGCATGACAAGAAAACTAATGCTGTGTTTATATTATCAGGGTCCCAGGATGAGCCAAATGTAAGAAATTTGGCTCGCAGGCTCACTATTTATTCTAGGTCAGTAAGTGCAATTACAGTATTCACTTGGTAGATCAATCTAAATGCTGCCAAAACTTAACTAAAATAAAAATGTCCAAGACACATACTTTCAAATTACCTGACCCTGAGGTCGTTTTCACTGATGCACACACACAAACCAACCCAGCTCCAGCTCATCTACTCCCACCTTCTCATCCAAACCCTCCTGCAACCCGACTCCGTGCACGTTCAGACTCACCATCCCCATGCATGTAGACAGTGCCACCGAGGAGTTGACCCTCGACCTCAGCGACCCCTGGTAAAAGCAGAGGTCGTCCTGGTGGTAGGCCCTCAGGCTCTTGGTGCCGTTCTTTCCCAGGACCTGGATGGTGAAGCCAGGTGCAATCAGGCTCTCTGAGGCCTCCCTCAGCTCCATGTGGAAGTCCTGCCCCAAGCCACTCAGCCGGAAATGGACCATTTCCCTACTGCTATCAGTGTTTGATGAGTCCGTATCTGGGGTCAGGGATCTGCGTCGCCTTCTGCGCTGATGGTGGACAACTTCATGAGAGATGTAAACACCTTGGTGGTTGACCTCATATGGAGATACAATCTCATATTCTGGAGAGAAAGGGGGAGATTATTTTGGTGTTTGCAAAATTTATGACAAGTGAAACAGTGATTTAAATGCAATGGCAGGGGATGGGGAGCAAAAATTAAAGTGGTAGTTTAGCTGGTGAAAAGCATCCAGTTTAATGACAAAAAATCTAATGTCGGCTATGGGAGCTTCATGGGATCAAAGAGTGGAGGATATTGCTGAGAGAAATCTATGGTGCTAGAAGTAATAGACTATATTTTGTAGATGCAACTTGGCAAAAATAAAACACATCGTCCTTGTTGTCATTGTGGTCAGTCCGTACTAATTTGATATGTCAACATTATTTACTGGGTAGGATGGAGCGGGAGATCGACAGGCGGATTGGGGCGGCGTCAGCAGTGATGCGGACGCTGAATCGGTCCGTTGTGGGGAAGAGGGAGCTAAGCCGGAAGGCGAAGCTCTCAATTTTCCGGTCGATCTACGTTCCGATCCTCACCTATGGTCATGAGCTTTGGGTAATGACCGAAAGAACGAGATCGCGAGTACAAGCGGCCGAAATGAGTTTCCTCCGCAGGGTGGCCGGGCTCAGCCTTAGAGATAGGGCGAGGAGCTCGGTCATCCGGGAGGGACTCGGAGTAGAGCCGCTGCTCCTCCATGTCGAGAGGAGCCAGTTGAGGTGGTTCGGGCATCTGGTGAGGATGCCTCCTGGACGCCTCCCTGGGGAGGTGTTTCGGGCATGTCCCACCGGGAGGAGACCTCGAGGTCGACCAAGGACACGCTGGAGGGATTATATCTCTCGGCTGGCCTTGGAACGCCTCGGGATTCTCCCGGAGGAACTGGTGGAAGTGGCTGGGGAGAGGGCCGTCTGGACCTCTTTGCTGAGGCTGCTGCCCCCGCGACCCGGATCAGGATAAGCGGGAGACGACGAGACGAAACACCATTTACTTTTATATACTGCATGCTGTGTCAGCTGCTACCTTGGCTGCATCACGGACTGAAGAAAACCTTTTCCGTTCCTTTATGAATTCTCCTTGACCTGCCTTATATACTTTTGCTGGAAGGGTCAAGAAAGAGTTACAAGAAAAGGAAGGGTTCTAGACAATTCCAGCACAGGCCCTTCAGTGGAGAGTGAATCGTGTTTGACCTAGTGTTTTACTACGGTTTTTACTACAAGCTCAGGCTGGATAACTGCAGGTCATAAAGAGAGCTGGTGGCAGGTCACAGGCCCGCTCTCTTATACCAGTTAAATGTCTAATAGTGCTGTGACCACAGAAACTAACCTGCTTTCCTCCAAAGGTCAAATCAAAAGAGTAGCTGACTGACTCCTTGAGCTGCACCAAAATTGGTTTTCCAGAGGATATCATGACAGTAGACACCGCTGATGTTCATCCTTTGAGTAAGAATGAGCTGACCTATTAAAGGAGGGCATCCTGTGTCAGGAATGAGGCATGTAATTGTTTCTAAGGCTGGGGGTTACATTGCAGGGTTTCTGGAGAAAATGCCTCTTGCAAACACACATAAATATATAAAATACAACAAAATGTGAGAATTGTTTCTCCTCTAACTGATGCTGGGAGAAACATTGTTTTCCATTTACGTTTGTTACTGTAGCGGGTCTTATTAGTAATAGAAAGTGTTGGATACTCTAAGCCATTACACGAGCAATGATGCTCTTGATACACTTTGGGTCTATGAGTAACCAGCAAGCACCATTGATTTTGTTACAGTGTTGTAATGGCCATTGCAAATGTGCTCTGTCCTGCCATGGGAAAATGATACACGGTCATTTTATCAGCTAAAAGTGCACAGAAATAACAGCAACCTTGGACCTACAGTCAACAAGGGCCAGAGTCAGTTACCGTACAGTATGACCTGCTTTAGCAAGTCTGAATAATGAGTAAATATAGCACAGAGACAGACATGTTTTGGCAGTCAGTGGGAGAAACACGCAGGGTGACAGACAGTGTGTCATCACTGGCAGTGTGAATGCCTGAGGTTTGAACCTGGCTATTTGGTGCATTTTAGATAGGCTGACTTAAAGCTCCTACACACAATATGACATATACTTATTAGTGGATGCATTTATTTAAAGCACCTTGCAGTGCCATGGCTGCATATGTTTTAGCATGGGTGGTCATAGTGGGAAGCAAACCTCCAATCCTTGTAATGTTACAACTGTGATCTACCCAGAGAGCTGCAGGACTGCAAAGAGCAAACACTTCAGGTGCCTCAGGTCTCAAGCCTCTTTCTGCACAGACACCAAAGCACTTAGGCTAAACCAGAAAACGGTCTTCTCTATATGTTGCTTTGTCCACCACCCCCCAACACACACACACACACGTATGCACGCACACACACACACACACACACACACACACACATTTACACTTACTCAACTGTGTTTGTACCGCCCTAACTCAAAAACCAGCTGCAGTGACCCATATCTGACAGTATACAAACAAAGAGTCTGCAGGGACAGGGACAGAATGCACACACACACACACACACACACACACACACACACACATACACACACACACACACACACACACACACACACACACACACACACAAGATCCTGCAGTAGTTAGTTTGTTGGTTTTGTAGCTCCTGAGTGCCATTAGTGCTGATAGGCACTCTGACCATTGGATACCTTGGCTTAAACTTAACAAAAGATTGAACACGTGAACTCTTACCTCACCCACTCTAACTATCTTTATGAACGTTAAACACATTAACAGTTGTCAGAGCGCTGTCTGTGAAATGATCTGAAACTGAAGTGAGGGCTTCCCATCACTTCTGCTCCAGATCATCTCCACATGTGCCCAGTGAAAGAAGTTTTGACATTTGTTTATTTGTTTGTGTCCCCGCTTTTCATGGTAACTGAAAAAAAAAAAAAAAAAAGATCTGAAGGAGAATGCACAGCCAAAGTAGTTGCTGACTCAGCACACCACATGGGGTTAGATCCACAAAACAAAAAACAGATGAAAGTCTCGCACTTCCTGCTTGCACTAATTACTGAACTGACGAAGCAGCCGTAGCAGGCATCAGTGCATCATATTTTATGACTGACTCCACAGTGCCTTGTAACAACCTAAGTGTATACATATGAGGGAGTCGCTTTCACTGTGTTATGGGTAGGTTTCTTCTAACTGCTTATTACCATATCACTCAAAAGTTCGTTTCACAGAAACAAGTGAAATGATCTATTACAAATTTGAACTACTCCTTATTTTGCCGTGGACCCCAGCTTGAGCTCCACTGGAGCCGCAGACTCTGATGGCTCCGTGTCAGGGTGCAGGTCGCCCCCCAGCGGTGAAGAGAGGCAGCACGTAGCGCAGGTGAGCGCTGTTTGATGCTGCTGGCTGTTAGAGGGATGCAGTGGATGGTTTTACTTTTAATCTAATTGCACCGTACGGTAAACCGGATCATAGTGCACACTTCCCGACGGTGAAAACTTTAAGTCGCAGAAACACTGCTGAAATCTGTGAGACTTTTTTTCCCCCCAACACTCAACATACCTGTGTGTGGAGGTAAATTGAGAAATCGGAGTAAATCCGATGCTTCCCGATGAGATTCTGCATTGTCAGCCCCAGTACCCGAAAGCAGGCTCTGCAAGAAAAGAAATGTAAATGAGACTGCGCAGCCTATTCTGCAAATTATCACGGAAAATGATCCTAACTCGGCACTTAGTCCAATGAAGTGTTGACAACTTTATGAGCTCTGCATGCATGTGCGTACAGGCGCAGCGGAGGCAATACAACTGACTTACTTTGCCCAATGTGAAGAAACAAAAGAGATGGAAAAAGAGCAACGTGCAGTTTTTCCAATCTGCACAAATCCGTAAGAAAGTCATGTCTGTGGATCACCTTTACCCCCCAAAAACTGAAGCCTATAGGTAGAACACTTCCCAACAGTCCAACGGTCCCAATAAGCGCTTCAATAAACCAGTCCAGAAGCAGCAGCAGCAGTTCTGCGGGACTTGTGATGAATGAGGCATCAACGACTTTCAGATGCAGGCTTCTTCAGTTGTGCCACTTTGGTCTCCATTCATTTCCCAGCGCAGTATCCCAAGGCGCCAAATCGCATGAACTCAACTTCTCTCTCCCGGCAAGTCATTTTCCTTTATTTCACTCAGACAGTGCGACCAGTAGGTCTCTCTCTCTCTCTCTCTCTCTCTCCCCCCACACACACACACACACACACACTCTCTCTTTCATACACGCTCACTCACTCTCATTTTGACTCCCAGTGAAATCATGTGATTGTCTTAAATAGGCTGCGTCTCGGCTTGGCAATAGCGGTCTATGAAAGTCGCACTGAGTCTGAATCTGTTTCTCCCGGGAGCACTGAACACAAGGGTGCTGACGACTGTCTCTCTCTCTCTCTCTCTCTCTCTCTCTCTCTCTCTCTAGTGTCTGTGTGTGTGTGTGTGTGTGTGTGTGTGTGTGTGTGTGTGTGCGTTTTCAGGGGTGGGTGAGGGGGGCTGTAGGTAGCCCACAGCCTATAGCCAATCACATTTGACACCTGTGCTGAGGGACAGGTTTTGTATCCATCTGTTGACTTTGCAGGAGATATGTGTGTGTGTGTGTGTGTGTGTGTGTGTGTGTGTGTGTGTGAGAGAGAGAGAGAGAGGAACGAGGAAAGTCAGTGTGTGATGAAAAGAAGAAAACAGGTTGCATGTCCTGTTTGCTTGCAGGATAATTAGGCAACAAATTACATCTCTTTACATGCTCTGTAATGTTGCGTTTGTTCCACATCAGTGCGTTTGAAAATGATGATGCATTTTCAGAGTATGTATACATACAGGAATGAAAATGTTTATTTGAATTCAGTAGTCTGGATCTTGTAACCCAAACGTGATCTGCAGATTACACCCTGCAGCAGGTAATCAGTAATTTGTGATGGATTACAGTCTGAAATTTGACCCTGTTTAATCCCATCTCTCCCGTATTCCGCAGCTGCACTGATAGGCAGCGTGCCAACATTTCTTAACTCCCCACAATCATTCATGGAAGTGCTTAAGAGTGTGGGAGCCAAAGGATTGGGAGCGCTTGTTTCATATTCTGGAGCATTTCATCCTCCCCAAAAGAAAACCAGATGAGATTTCTGCTGTGTGGCAGGAGAAATAAATGTGTGACGGTTTACGGTGTGATCTTTTTGGCACTATGTCAGAATATCTGTATGAGAGAGTATATTGAAATGAAGAAAGTGCAATGTATTTTTTGCATACTTTTCTTTCATTTGTAGATTTGGAGCATGAAGATGACATCTATGCTGATTGAATGAAAACGTATTTTTGTTGTTTGTTGTACTAGCCAGCACAGTAGATTGTCATGCAGTTCAGAAAGTGTAAAGAAAACTCCAGTGTCATGTTTCAGCATTTCAGAGAGAGTGATGAGAGACACCCTCTGTGACAAATTACACTGAGCAATTGATGCTAGAGGAACAGAGGCTGGACCTAAAAGTGGGACAGGACTTCAGCTCTCTGTGACACTCTATCCCGAGGGTTTGTTTCTCTCTGGAGTGCAAAGCATTTCATGCATCTGCCAAATGGTCTGTGTCATGTTAGATTAGCGACAGTGTCACACATGAAAGATTTATTTGTTTCGAATGACAGGAAGGGAATAAATGAGACAATACAGTGATAACAAAACCAAATGACCAACTTTCCCCTTAGTGCAACTCCCCACAGATAAGAAGTTTGATTTGCAAATCATAAATGTTTGAACATTGTCAACCTGAGGGTGATATGCCCTTAGCTTGTAAAACTGATACATATACAAAACTTACTTCCAGATTTCTGCCCAAGTTTGCCAATTCTGGATTTAATCAGTAAGAAAATGCCATCATGAGGAGAATTCTTACCATATGTTCTGAGGCTCAGGTAATCTTTATAGTGTCAGCTGCTGCTGAAGTTAAATCACCCCTCCTCCTTTAGCCCCCCCCCCCCCCCCCCCGCCCCTTTACTCGAACACATGTGCACACGCTGCAATGCAATACTCACTCTGCACCGTTGTGAATGGTATTGTGGATGTATGGGAAACAGGCTGCTCACTTATTACTGTATTGGCCTGTTCTATCTATTTGTTCAACAAATGCAAATGCACAGAGCTGATGGGAAAGCTGCCAACCCTTTGAACTTTGGAACAGTCTGACCGCATAGTGTTGTGATGTACAGTAGTATGCTTCATTTTGTCTATGGGGGGGGGTGCGGGTAGATCGAAAACAGCAGGCTGAGAAATAAAGAGAAGACGCAGTATTGTTTGAAGGAGCTGAACATAAAGAAACCCCCTGTAGTCCAAACTGAGCTGGCTGCCGTGAGTGATTTGACCTCTGAACCTCTGAGCTCCTGTATGCCTCACAGTCTGCCTGCTTGTCTGAATGCTTGTTTGTCTGCTTGCCTTTCTCTCTATCAGCTTGACTGTTTGCCTGATTGCCTTGCCTTCAATATCATCTGGGCATCTACAAAGGCAAAGAGCTGGCACATAAAGGGAGCTCATTCAATCACATGTATTTTCAAATACATGTGGCATGTAGTCCAACTTACATCAGACAAGCTGGAAACGTTCATATTATTTTGCTGTTCACGCCAGGAGGAGTTTAATCTGTACACTTGTCTGAAATAAGGAATGCAAATGTAATGATGTTTTTGTCACAGAGATACTTGCACATACATAAGAAAACGCTTATTTGCTTTCTTGTCGAGAATGAGATGAGAAGACTGACAGCATTCACATGACTATACACCGAGTACGAAACTATGACCAGCAGCTGACTAACTTAGCTTAACACAGAGACTGTAAAGCTCACTAGATATTTCTTGTTTGTTTAATCTGCACAAACACCTAAATGTAAAAATTACCATTCCTGAAGTTTCTGCTGGTTTCTTGGCAACTTATTGTAGCCAAAAAAATAGTTTGACACGACCCTGTAAAACGGTGAATTGTCATTTTTACACTTAAAAAATGAGTAAAAATCAAACAAGATACAATGTGTTAACTAGGGGGCTTTAGATGTGCTGGTAGATTTTGTTAGCTTTGACAAAGCGAGGCTAGCCGCTTCCCACTGTTTCTAGACTTAATGCTAAGCTAAGTTAGATGGCTGCTTGTTGTAGCTTCATGTTTGCTGTCCAGAGGTGGAGAGAATGATGTTGATCTTTCCATCTATCTCTCGTCAAGAAATAGAATAAGTGCATTTCCCAAAAATGTTGAACTATTCCATTGAGTCTCACAATGCAGGTCTAAATGTTTCTTTCTGCTTTACTCTCTCCAGGTAGTTTTCCCTCCATGGTCTCATGTAATTAGCTGTCTAAAACTGTCATCAAGGCAACATGTGCGCGAGTGTGCATGAGAGTGTATGCTTGTGGCGAGCATATGTGACTTTGTGTGCAAACTCTCTTATGTGATTTACGTCTTTGTGCTTTGTGAGTTTGAGTGTGAGCCCGTACATGCGTGTATTCGTGTGCCTGTGTGTTTTTGCTCCTTATGTGTATGTGTGCCTGAATAGTAAGCTGACAGCAGCTGTAAAATTCCTCTCTGAGCATCACAGAGGGGAGGCTGATGGGAGCTGACAGGGAGCAAGAGTGAAGGGAGGTGGGAGAGGAAGATGAAGGTGAGAGTGGAGCAGAGGGGGAGATGGTGGTTGCCAGCTAGCTTGATGATTGAAGGTTTAGTCAGGCTTTGCAGAAATTCTGTACTGCTGTTGAAGAATACTAACGCCTTACTGCTATTGTACTGACCCTCTCAAGTCTCACCCATACACCTTGGATGTATCAGCTCAGAGTAAAACAACTGTTTCCTCTAAATATTTGCAGATGGTGTAGAAGTCCAGCTGCTGGAAATATTCCCAGTTATCAATTTATGGATCTTACTTTGTATTTTAGAAGACTAATATTTATATTACTGTATTTTAAGTTACGACTAATGTAAACTCAGAATGCATTATGTAGCATGGAAAAACCTTCACCATCTTGGTGATGGTTAAATAGAAAATGCATAAGCAACACTGTAGCAGGAAAATTTAACAAATTATCAGTTTTTGTTGTTATTTAAGTTACTATTTGTTGGAGTTGGACAAGAGAAAATGAAATAATGATTTGGCATTTTTTTAACACACTATTAAGAGAGAAGATATATTTTCACATGCGTGTGTTCATTCTTGTGTATTTGAGAGTTACATATGCAAAGAGAAGCAGATGAACTCAACTGAGGGGGACGGGGGAAATGCCAGTTTTGCATGACTTGCAGAGGGTATAAATGTGTTCGATAAAAGATGAAAAAGTGAAGAGAGCAGTGGCAGACTTACTGTTACCTTTTATATCTCTCTTGGCAAACCAACAGTGTATTAAACAAGAAATCCCCTCTATATAAACACAGGGACTGATTGTATAGAGTTTACAGGTGTACGAGAGTAGATGTAGCTTGTTTGGATGCCGCAGGGGCTTTAGTGGTAAAGAGAAGACTTCCAAAACAGGTTATCTGTAAATGAGAAGCCCAATATTTTAAAGAAATGGCATCTTTATTAGACTACAGAAATAATTTATATAAAATAAACCAGATTTAAATTGTTGGATTTTCTAGGATGCAGTCCCCTTTGTTGTTTCAGTGCTGAATATGACAAGCAACTGAACAATCAAAAGAATGTAATATTCAGTGGTTCAGTGATATGCTAAGGTTGAAGAGGAGTATCGTGAGCCTTGCTTGTGAAAGTCTCATGATGCTTTAATTTGAGAAAATAATAAAAAAACTAGGACCTGTCATTAATCTAACATAACGTGGCTGCATTAAATTTAATTCTCTTCAATAACAATTCTCAAAATCTTAACATGATGAACAAAGTCTTTCTTCACTTCACCTACTGTATCAAACAAAAGCAAGGACACACAGCGCGTGCTACCATCTGCATTGTCCAGGAATGACTATGCTTTGCAACATATGCTTTGTCTTTAGCAGTGTGACTGCAGCTGAACTGGATAAGAGGTAACAACACAGAGTCAGATGTGTGAAGAAACAAAGGACGGGACAGTTGCTCTCTTCAAATGTTTTTGTGCATGGAATCTGTCTGTAAATTACAGTTTTCCTTTAAAAAGAAAATGACCAATAAAGATAATGTACATTACTCTACAACAAAATATTTTTCTGAATTATACCGGCTGACAAAAGGCTCCCACATTGTCTGCATCTTTTGAGTATTAAATAAGTTGTTTTTAAGTCTTCTCAAAAAGTCTTCCTGCAGATATGTTACTCTGATCTTCTTATAAATTAGTCCAGTTCTATTTGTGGGTTACTGCAGCAATCCGTAAAATTATGGAGGCGTGGTCGCTTCAGTTATTTAGCACCAAACATCAGATTGTTGGTACAGTTGGTTCGCCAGCGCTCGAGTGGAAAGTTGCACTTGGAACATGTTACTGTACTGCTTCACCCCTCCTTTTCAAATAGCCTCCACTGAACTAGATAATGTATTGGACATGGCTGAGTGACTCAAGCATTAGTCTTCATAATAACCACTGATTAGTGAAGTTATTGTGCTGATGTCAGTGCTCTACATCAGTTGGCCTGAGAAGTGTTGCAGTGTGGGAGGTCTTGTTCTGATGCTGTTTGATCATGTGAGCAGTGATAGTTCACATTGGGACACAATGCTGGATGAAGCTGACATATTCCTGATTAATCTGATTTATAGTGGCAATCATTGTGTTGATATATTGCTGTCCAAATAGTGGGTTAGGCTATTAATCCAATCAGCTGCGCATTATTTTCCGCAACAAGTGTCCTATCAAAACACTGGTTCCGCTTTGAGTGCGTGAAGTTCTTTAATTACAACACTAGTAGAGTTAATAGTTTGGGTCACAGATTCCAATTTGAGGTTGTCAGTAATTGAGGTAATTGCAGTATTTTGTATTTACTTTTATTTTAAGAGATAAGGCACTGGTTGTAGCTAACTTTCCTGGATGTTAACCTACATTTCTATATCTCCTCATGGTATTAGGGGACAGCTTTAACACAACACCACTCTCTCTGGGTTTGAGGAGCCTGAGATGAAAATGAAGGGCTGAAGAATTGCGCTAATTATTGGTAGTGAGCTGTATGTGATCGCTGGGGCAGAAAGAGCATCTCTGGAGGGGTGAAACCTAAAAACAAAGTGGCTAGTCTTATGACACTCTGCAGGGGTGAGAGCCTGCTAAAGTTCACCACCTCTGTATTGTGTAAGCAGCCCTGTTATAATAACTGCCTCCATCCTACCCTGGAAAAAGACTGTAAAACTTTTATCAGAGATGGCAGATTAAAACTAGCCTGTTTGTAGTTGGATATAATGAAAACATTACTTGCAGCATCTTTCCGTGAGTAATACATGTGTAAAATGTTCAATAACTTGGCCGTAACCATTTTGCATTAAAAGCCTTTGCAAAGGCCTCTATCTCCAGAAACTTTCCTTGAATCTTGCACAGATTTAGGCAAAATGAAACGCAGGGCAATTTCAGCAGCCCTGCCAGTCTAACCTTCTGCACTGTACAGTAGCTCTATTTTACAGTGCCAGACCCAAAGGAAAGAGTTTCTCGGCACTCAAACATTTGCATGTCTGCAAACTGTTGGTGGGGTTTCACCCTGTGGGAACCGATGTCTGGCCAAGAGTCTCTGACCCACAGAACCCATAGTGTCCATAGTGTGGTGTGGAACTGGACCTGCTGGCAGGAAGATGAGGAAAAGAACAAACCTCCTCATTTAGCCCAAAGCCCATGCGTGCAAAATACTTGCTGAGTGGAGCAGAATTCACAAACCTGTCAATATGCCAGTTTGTATATTGTAGATAATGCAGTGAAATGTCCTGCAGGGGTTTTTTCTATTTTGATAACATTAAACTTTAGCTTCCATACTTGGATTTACTCATTAATAGACTGATTGTAAGTATAACTAAACTTAACTTGACCTTTGTCCCGTGAATAGAGAATCTGCATTTTTAGATCAATAAAGTATTAAATCCGCTTCAGATAACCACCGTACATTCTTGGTGGACATCTGCTGCACAGTTTAAATGCTACATCACTGTTGATCTACCTCCCAGAGACAGTGTGTGCTGCATATCTACTGTAATGCAGAGATCTCGCAGGGTGTTTAGACTTATACAGAGGCTACTACAGTAACTTCCACAGAACCGCAGGAGTTTCCAGGAACCAATATTGGTCAGCTAAAGTATGAAAAGGGCCAATGACTACGTTTTAAGTGTTCAGTGAAGTAGCTTAGTCAGGATAGTGTGGTGAATGATGTTCTTTAATGAGTGAGACAGAGGATCACAGATCAAGTTCATTAGCAAGAGTTTGAAAAAAAGAAACTACTCAGCTCTTGCAGATGTTAGCTCCTCACTACTGGTGCCAACATTGATCATTAAATCACATTTCAGATGTTAACTGCATTGTGCTGTAATTCTTCACACTTGTTCCTCACCTGATGTCAATAACTGTTTGTGCACCGTGAATTATAGCAAGTGAGTTGCACCACAGTGCTATTCAAAGCTACATTGAGTGAACTTGCTGATATGGATTAAAATTTCCTTCATTGGCACATAATGCTGACAAACCTTAATTCACCAGTCACCAGACCAACAACCCGCCTCACCCCCCAGGGATAATCAAAGTACGCAAAGCTCACAGACCACCCAGGAATACACACACGCACATTAGCACTGCATGGTGCAGAAACAGATTGCCCTTCTGAAGGTGATGTATTTTTCCACAAGGTCCTGTGAAATTAGCAGAAGCTATAGACAGAAATATCAGAGTAATGGTGGAGATTATGGCAGCTTCACTGCACATTTACACATGCAGAGGGTTTGCTATGTGGCACAATGGCTTAATTGATAAAGAAATGATTGTCCACCTGGATGCCAAAGTGTGTATCTGAACTCTGGAGCCATGGCTCCCATCCATAACAAATTTTCAGCCATGATTGAAGGGAATGCCTTGTGTGGTTGCAGGAGCTCTCCACCTTCCCCTATGAAGGGCCTGCTTTGTTTTTTTAGTAATGCTTAATTTCTTCAAAGTGCAGACAAGCTGAACAGTATCATACTAATGGGCATTCAAGCTGTGGTTTACTCACAGCAATGAATTTGTGTCCATGAGTGACCCTGTAAGAGATACAGCAGGTGATGTATAAAGCCATGAAGGAGGATCATTAGGAGTTCAGAGGAGTTGGAATAAATAAAACATCAAGACAGGTGATGCAATTCTGTGCTACTGACCCACTGACAGTATTTAGTATCATTTAGATATGTCCCTAAATAATACAGTATATCCTCAGGGCTCAGTGTCATTCTTTTGATGTTTAGACTTTAAAATGAAGCTTATACTTAATTTGGTATTTAAGATACTGTAAGTGGCAAATATTTACTAAGTGTGTGTGTCACTAAAATACAACCTACACTGACAGAAACTTGCTTACATATGTATTCGCTAGTGTTGCAATGAAACATTTAGATGCAGAAAGGGGTCAGTAGCCTCATATAGGTTTTGCAATATGGCTGGAAGGTCACTGGTTTGAGTCTCAAATTGGCGGGATAACCCCAGCCAGGAAAAGTGAAAAAGCAGCACTGAGATGCCCTTGACCAAGGCACTTAATCCCCACCTGCTGTATCCACACCACCAGGTGTGAGTGTGTGTAAAAGAAAGCATACCCTGTTTTTTATAAAGGTTTCAAAAAGGTTTGTGTCTGTATGTGTATGTGCACATCACATTTTAGATAACACGAAGGAAGGAGTCATGAAGTTTGAAACGCCTTCTTCCCAGTGGATCGTCCAGTAGCTTACAACAACCTCGTTTGGGTCACTCACCACACACCACACAGAAACAGCAATAGTGACAACAATGACACTCTCCATCCAACAGACAATCATCACAGGTCACCACCTCCGTCAGTGTTTGTCGCCATCAGTGACAGAATAGGTGACCAGCCGTAGCAGGAGCAAAGCTTTAGTTTGGTTTTGAAGTTCAAAGGTCCTGACATGCAAGTTGACAGAAACCGTCAGGACTGCCTGAGTGGCTGTGTCAGCGAACCTGAAAATATTTGTTTGGAAGCATCAAACACTGAGAGAAACCCAAAGGTGAAAACTATGGCTGCAGAATGAAAGCAACTGAAAACATTTGCCCTTAGTCACTATTTACTTGGTGGGGTGGCTTTCCCCATTTGTTCTTCTCAGTGTATCAGTTTTTATCTAAACTGGCAGAACTGAAATTGATTTAGTTCACAGCTTTCACAGTTATTTTTTCCTTGCAAAATCATTTGGTTGCGCATCATACATCAAAACAAGGTACGTATCCACAAAACCCCATAAATACATAAAAATATAGAATTTGTTTTTGGTATTTACTCAAACCATTAAATCTTGGAAAGTCCCTCTTTTGGAATGTTTCATAAGTAGTTGATTTGTTCAGTGTAACAATAAGCAATAAAACAGTCCCCCATAAATTCTTTGTGAATATATTTCTGCTGTCACTATTATGACTTAAAAAAAGGGCCTCCTTTGGAATGTGGCATGCCCTCTGACCCCATGGTGCAGGGAGTTTACATATCCATGTCTCCACTAGTAAAAACCACATTCCTACCTTCGATCTGGGTCAAAGATAAAAGATGACAGAGATCTGATGCTGACATGCGAGGCAGATCTGACATTAAGAGAACATTTTTTTTTGGATGGTTGGGACGAAATATAAAAAAACGATACAATCAAATATAACCACACATTATAACACACAGATGTCAAGAAATTTATTGCGCCAACTTTTGATCTGTGCTTACTTGAACTAGTCTTTCCTACATAAAGATTTCCAACCCTCATTGCACACCCTTCTGCTGGATTGCATCTAACCTGCAATTTGTGTTGGCAACATTTAGACACATTGATAATGCTGGTTATTGCTCTTAGCACACAATCACACAGGATGTGCATTGGCTTGAACTGGCAGGTACACAGCCCTGCCTTTTTTTTTTTTTTTAGGGAAGCATGTACAAGCAGAACTGCTGTAGGCATCTTCCTGCTGTGGCTAAGCAGCCACAAAGTTGAATGCTGTCAATCACTTAGCTAGCGTAGCTAATGTAATGATCGGATAGAAATTTATATAGTCCTGCTCCCCTTTTAGGCAAGCTTGTGTTACACAGTTTACATAGAGGGTATCTTTTTTTAGTCTTTCTGAAAAGCTAGTACTGAGACTATCTAGGGTAACCTGATCACATTTCACCGCTAATGTGTATCTGTTACTGTAACTGCTTGTAAAATTTAAGATCCTTACTTTAACACATACTTGCCTGCATTAAACAACTCCAGCTTCCATTTCTCTTAGATGTAGGAGCAGTATCAAACGCCCATGAGAAGTGAAGCCTGAGAAGCGTGAGAAAAAAAAAACTCTCACCGATCATTTTTAGTTGCATTACAAACTTGACAAACGTTTATTAGAATTATATATTATATTTCCTCAATTTTTCTTGTTTACCTAACATAACAAAAGCCTGTTCTCTGTTATTTTTCTGACTGGACAACAGAGAACAGAATTGGGGATGTAGGCTGTTTGCTCATAATCATAATGCTCATAATCATTCAATCATAATCAGGGCGCTTTTTACAATGCTGAGGCATTTAAACTGACTTAATGTATTAAACAATATTTCACCAGGCAAATTGTCAAGACCATTTATTCATGGCAATGGCCTGTGAAAGTTGCACATAATCACATATTGACCTTCTTCACTTGGTGGACATTTGAAGCAGTGAGTAAGACAATTCTCTGGAGACTGGAGGAGACGGCAAACAGACGGGTCACTTTCTATCACCAGCTGTGGAAAATTACACAGAGCTCAGAAATCAGAAATAAATGCTGTGGGATGTAAAAATTGCTTACGATGGTAGAAACATATTAAACTAATTTGCTTGAGCAACATGATTGGATTGTATGTGCTCCAATTCTGCTCATGATTGTATTTGAATCAGATGTTCTGTGTTGGGCTTTTATATTATTATATTCTTATTATATCCTTTGTGGTTTATATCCTCTCATTATATGCTTTGTCTAAATATAAGTTGTGAGTAATATCACAACCAGTAGAAAACAGACAAATGTAAGACAAACCTAAAAATATAAGACAAACTACAAGATGGCAAATTACAATAAGTTAAGGGAATGACAAGCAACTGGACTTGACGCAGTGACCTTGCAGTTTATAGTCACCATCTTAAATCGCCCAGTCCATCCAAATAGGCAATCTTCAAACCTCTGATAAAAAATGGTATCTTTACCTACTTACTTACTTCCTCCACCTCCTCTTCCTTCACCTTCTTCTTCTTCTTCTTTTGGTTTGATTGGTAATTGGCAACCAGCTTGTAGGTGCATTACTGCCACCTACTGGACTGGAGTGTGGAACGTTTTATTTACTTCCTGTGAAGTACTTCCTGTTGAAACAGGATTTGAAAACAAGGCCTGTAAGTAAACCAGTGGGAGAGTAGTGTGATGTTGTTCAAAATGTTTGTGATGGTTTTGTTGGCTGGAGCATTTAGCCTTGCATAATTATGCAGCATTTCACCAATGCACAGTTTTCCATGAAGTTAAATCCCACATGCCAAACAATTCATGGCAAAGCAGGTTCACTGTCTCTATAGTTTGATCCTGAATGAGCTAGGTATAGCCACCATCCCAAAAATGTACGCACTAAAAACTTTTCCTCACTGGAGATTGAAGGGAATGAAAACATTTTGTGAATGGTGGGACTCACACACTTGTTACTAAATTTGCAGCAGCAAAGAAATGAGGGCAGCGTGTCTGTGTTTTCAATCAGCAACAGAACAAACAGCTTAATGAAAAAAGGTGCAAAGACATTTTTTTTCAACTGACTACAAAGAGTAAGTACAAGTCGTTGTAGTTTGTATGGTGTGTTGAGTTGGCTGCCTGTGCTTGGTGTGATGTTGTAACCTCTTAAATAAGTAACTCATAAACCTACATATCATGTTTGTTTTTTTTTATATAATTTTAAAATGTTTGCATTTTGTTGACCACCTTGCCATTGTTATCATGACTGAACCATAAGTGTCGTGGCTGCCATGATATGTAACGGCAGAAGTTTGTTTTGAGTTCTTATACTTGAGTCAAGGCACTTGTACATTTAACCTTTTGAACCCAAGGATGTTCTACTCGGTTTGCACTCCTTGTTACATCCTATTCTGTTTTTAATCATAATTAACATATGATCTAGAACATAAAAAACATGGCTATTAATCTATCTGGAGTCTTTATTATCTATGAAGGACTTCATCAAAAGTTTCTGTCATATCTGTCATATACATCTCTTTAATCTCCTTCATTTAATAATTATTGAAAATATTTAAAGAATTGGAAGAGATGAAGAAGAAGAAGATCCTGTGTTGTAATTTCTGGAGCAAGTATTCCCATAATGCCCACATTACTTAAAATCTTAACGATACCCATCCCTAATCAAGATGCCGAAAGTCAGACCAACAGTATGTTGTTTGCCTTGAGTAATGTTTGTGGTAATACTGCTGTATATCCAATCCTATAATGTATTCACTAAAGATGACACAATGAATGCATTACACCGAAGAGTCAAAGCAGGCAAGACCCAGACAACCAGTCGGTCAACAAAGCCAGTCTACAATCAATTTGCTGTCTCACAAGCCTGCCCTTGTGTGAAAGGCAAAGTATTTTTGTGTGGGAAGTCCGCAAGAAGTGTCACTCTGTCCATATAGCTGAGACAACTAAAAGCCCATTATCTGAAAATGGCACACCATTAGTTTCCTGGCATGAAGAGCCTTTCACTACAAATCTCACATAAAGGAAGTCTGAAGATTCGGCAATGGCAGAAAGGGGAGAAAAATAAGACCTTTAACATGGCTGGAAAAAAAGAAGGAAGGTGGTGGGTGGATTTGGAGGGAGGGGGTTGGGGCACTGTGAATAAATCTGTCTAGTGTGTAGTGTCTCGTGGCACGGTAACATAATTGAGATTATTTGCTCTTTGACAAAAGCCCAGCAAAAGTCGTGTTTGATGATTCCAGTCACAGACATTGCCCTGAGATTTTCCGTGGGATTCCCGCACACATGTGAACCCCCTAACAATCCATAAGGAGAAATTAGGGCAGTGTTCTACACTGGGAAAAAAAACCTCACTCTCTTTTATGTGCTTTGTCTACACGAAGTTGTATGTGCTCTCATGTAAAAGTGTGTGCTTCTGTTTCATGGTGCCAGCACGTGCTTATATAAATTGTATGCTTTTGTGAAGATGTGTACAGTGTGTGAGTGTGTGTGCGCTTTTGTGTTTCAGGGAGACCCTCTTGCTCCCGTGGCTCTCGTTTATCCACTGACAACTGGTTTTCACTAACTCACTAATTGGAACACATTGGAAACAGCCTCCCTTGGTAGCAGCTGCATCAGAGGTACGTTAATCCTTGTCCACTCCAGTTTGGAGTCAGATAATAATTTGTCATGAGCATGAATGTACCTATGTAGAATGCAGACCCACTATACTGATACAGATTACACAATTATTTTCCTTTATTTAATTACTGATTTCTTCCCTATGTGAACGAAGGCTTAGATTTGTCATTACTGAGCAGATCATGGACGGCACAACCTGTCACCATACGAGTACCTTTAGAGGGTTTCATGGATTTCAAGCCTTCAAGGTGTTTGTATACAGATGATATTCAGAAGTGGTTGTTGTTGACTGGCACCATTTAGTTCCACTGCAGGAAGCACTGTCACATTCTTTGGCAGATATTTGGGATATTATGTGTGTGTAAGCAGAGTCCTTTTTGTCCAGGGATGACAAAAGCCAAATGGGTAAAAGGTATTTATGATTATTCTGTCCAACATGTTCTTATGACCATGATTTAAAATAATGAGAGAAACTCTAACCTCTAGTGATCTTGAGATGATGAATTTTAAAAATAATGAGCCAACCTCCAGCAATTTGAAAAAGAATTTACTTGTGGGCCAAAAAATTATCTATTTTGCACAATTTCTGTCAGACTTCCATTATTCCCCCAATGTTTTTATTTTAAACATTTTCTTTAGAGATCTATTGATGTACCTGTGTTATTTGTCCCTTTCTTGAAGCACCCTGTATTACATCAGTCTTTTTTCTAAAGAGAGCGATTGTCACTACAAAGAGTTTTTTTTTTTTTTTTTTGTCCTGGATCGTGGATTGTAAATTTGACGCAGCCACCAGTTTGACTGATGTGATGAGGAAGGAATGGGTTTCCTTGTAATGTAATGTATTGCACACTTAATTGAGCTTCACTTACTAAATGAATTTTTAGTTTTTAGCCGATATATATTCCCCATTACTTTTCTCTGCTATCTGGCGGACGAACAGAACCAAGTGAAAAGGTTTGGACAAAGACACCTGTTTGGTTGACTAAAGCCACTTGACACTTATCTAAAAGAATACTTTGTCTTAACAGGTGTTTTCTCAAGTTCTCCTTGCTCCACCGGATGTTGATTTGTCAGGCATGGGGTTACTCTTTGAGATGTGTCAGATGTCGATTTTGCTACAGACAGAGATGATCATTTCAGATGTTGTTAAAGATGATTGGTGGATGCTGAACAGTGGGTGACTTGAACATAAGCCAGACCCGTGTATTTGAACCCACATCACTTTAAGCAATGTCCCTGGGGGGTAAAGCTGCAGTCACCTATTATTCATTCATCAGATAGCATGAACAGACATTTTAAATCTCTGTTTTTTTTCCCCACAGTGCATAATCCAAATGCTGTCATCTCTACAAACTCCCTAACCTTATTTTACTGTATTCACTCTGCCATTGCCTCAGAACTATAAGTTATGTCCCTTTTTATATTTTTCCCTTCAGTCCCCTTTGAGCCTTCTTACCACATGCTCACATTCACAGCAACAAGATAGAAAGTGACAGATATTTATTTAAAACAAGTGTCAGGACTGTCCAGTGGCCTAATGGTTGAGGTGCATACTACAAAACTGCAACGTCCATGGTTTGATTCCCAATAGGGGAAATTTGTTGTATGTCACATCCCCCTCTCTCCCTGCCCTTATTTCCTGTCTCCTGTAGGCTGTCAACCTCACAGAGGCAAAATGCTAAGGAATAAGCTGTAAGATGAGTGTTAGGAGACAAGAAATGACAGAGTAACTCAGTAAAGGCCAGTGATTTGGTGTAGTGGTGCACAGTGGAGCTGTGCTCACTTTGTTGTAGTGCTGTAAAATTTCATTTCCTCAGTGTTTTCTTATCAACTACAAAATGTAAGAAAGACTGACTGTATATGTTGGATGGAAGGAATACAAGATAGATCATATATGATTTATCTTATATAACATTGAGTTTTTCATCTTGTCATCTCAGAACCTTAATGACCAAATTGCTAGCTAATGTTTATGACCTTTTTATTTGATCTGAACATCAGATTTGTGGTGTTACAGCTAATATTATTGAAATTACTATATTTTGTATAGATATTATAATTGATAGCCAATTTAGCAACTAGGGTTACTGACATTATTTCACATTGCATTGATCTCAGATACATTATGCTTTCATTTTTTAAATTAAATTTCCTTACTATCAACTTTGTAGTGAGCAACGCTGGCAGGTAAAGTAACTGTCACTGTTTAATTTTACATGAATATTAAATTTGTGATGATTATTATGTGATAATTAATGGTCTATGTACATCAGTTCACTGCTATTTTATCATGTAACATCCACTCTAGAATCATATTGTCATTTTTATTTTTACCTTACGCTGACAGGTAATGTAACTTTCCCTGTTTAATTTCCAAACAACATTAGATTTGTCTTGGCCAAAATTAGCAGATAAAGTTATTGTCATTTAATATTAATCTACCATAAAATCCTGCCTGCCATGTGTCTTGCAAATCCCTGAACAGAAGATGGATCCATACAGTTCGTCAATGGCCAAGCGGTAATAATTAATGAACAAGCAGCTGGGTCAAAGTAATCCAACCAGCTGGTCAGCTGTGAATAAAACCCTTAAAACACCTTTGACTAAGCATGAGCAAACCAAAGGTGTGTTCAAAGTACCTCAAACAACCCAGAATTATGAACCAGCATAATCAGTCCAGCAATTTGTTCACAGAAACAACCTTGAGCACTTTCTTGAGTGTGCAGTGGTTGACCACTGTTGAATTGTTTTATTTATATTTTTGATAAGCAAGACACTTGGGCACCCAGAGAATGCCTCTTTTTTTTTTTTTTTTTTTTTTTTTTAGTGAACATTGTTAGTTTGTCCATGAAAAGCATTTGTTTCACTGTTGGATTTATCATCATCATCACAAATATATACAAGAGAAATCCTCTCCATGCTCTGACAATTTGTCTGAGTAAGTGTTTCCTCAGATTGATGTTTTTCTCAAAAACTCTTATAACTGTTGGACCCACACAGGCTCACACTACCATGCATTCCAGTCTAGTCCTATAGGCGCCCACTCCAAGTGCTTACCTGTGCCAGGTTTAGTGAATACCCCCAAACCTCATCTATCAGACAAAGGCTGGCATTGTTAGGGCAAAGGCTCCTCTATGACTGACAGGCACTGTGGGAAGGGAAGCTATGAGAAAGGGGTGTTTGTGTGTGTGTGTGTGTGTGTGTTTGTGTGTGTGTGTGTGTGTGTGTGTGTGTTGTGTGTGTGTGTGTTGTGTGTGTGTGTGTGTGTGTGTGTGTGTGTGTGTGTGTGTGTGTGTGTGTGTGTGTGTGTGTGTGTGTGTGTGTGTGTGTGTGTGTGTGTGTGTGTGTGTGTGTGTGTACTGGAGGTGGCATGCTATTGTGCTGCTGGACGGTGCATTGCGGAGCACCCATGGAAAGTTATTTAATGACCTAGAAAGAAGTAAAGAGAGCAGAGAGTGTGAAACACAGACACAGAGAGACGCTGAGACCCAACTAGACTCAGATGGTATTCCAAACATCTCGTCAATCACTCTTACATTGTTTAGGTACCCACCCTTCATCCCTCACGATATGAAGCTGCTCACTTAGACACATCAATCAGTGACTTGCAGAGCTCTTACAGTTAGTTTGTCATTACATTGAAAACATTATTTTAAGCCGATCAGGGGCAGAAGCACAAATTGGGGAATGGTGTCTGACGTATAGGCTTTTACTGGGTTAGATTCAGTAATTTCATTAAGCCGTTGCCATTCAGAATTTTAAAATACAGTGGGATAGAATACAGCTCTTCAATTCAAATGAAAATAACCGTACTGAAACTCAGTAGTTAGTGAGGATCTCCTTAGCTGCATTTATTTGAATTGCTTATAATTTTTTTGGATGGTGTAACAGAAAAGGCCAAACAGGCTCTGAGAAAATACTGCTGCTAGCAAGCTTAGCCTTAATGGTGAACGCCAACAGAAAGTCGTTTCATTGCTTTTACATGACATATTGTTTTTCGCACATTAGACAGGCAAGTAAAAATGCTTGCTCCAGTAATCAGGTTGTTGACTTCCATTTCCTTGTTGACAAGCGGGTCTGAGCAGGTAGTCTTCTCTTTTCAGCTGATGATGAGCAAACCACATCGCCTTTACATTTAAATGAAACAATAAGAAATATGAAATTAATATTTAATCATCTTGTATAATGGGCTATTATTGTCATGGGGAATTAGGTTTGTGTGTCTTCAGACACTTTTAAGATCTGTGAGCAGAGTATCAAATTACTAGTTGAATTTTCCACTCGGAATGAATGATAATTGCTACTCTGAAGTTGGAAATTATGGTAACTTCCACATGATGTGAATGTGGTATTTGAATGTAGTATCAAAATTGGTGCTGTATTAAAAGAAACGAGTCAGAACTAGAATGTAAAAAAGTAGATTGTAGGCAGATACGTGGTATTTATTTTTTGGGTCGATATTAGCAGCTATGAATGCAGCTCACTAAGGCAATTTATTTTACTTAAACAGAGTTGAATCATGTAGTGCTGCATTATATTGTATACTGTGTATGGTTGTTTTCCCTGCAGTTGGCTTTGTCATTGCTTTTATTTATGAAAAATGGGCAAACGAGTGAAAGAACTTTGCAATTCCTCTACCTCCTGTGCTGTAGACGGACTGACTGGAAACTAAAATTTCATGCTTTGAATTCTGCAACAAACCTCTGTCTAACGAGTGGAAACCTTTACGTGATAATCCAAGAGTGCATTTCAATCAGCCTAATTAGGATGGTAAAAAATCTAAGGTCTGCGCCAAATGTTTGAAGACTGACAGCTTCTCTTTCTGTGTTTGGTGCTACAGTATACGACATAGAGGCAATAACACACACACACACACACACACACACACACACACACACACACACACACACACACACACACACAGGTTGCATTCCATAATGGCTGAAAAAGCTTGCTTTGCTTTCAAAGGAGAAATTATTATTCTGTGATTGTAGGATAATTAGAACTGCTGTACTTAAAAACAGACTGACAAGATGAATGACCGGCACCTGCTTAGATGTTATGCATGCGTGCACAGTGTCTGCATGTGCAATTTGGAGATTAGTGATAATGCGTGATACATGCCCTTGGTGTAAACTTATCAGTTAAAACATTTCCACCTTGGCATTTAAATGTAATTTAGGTCATGTGGTATTGATGAGGTTTTGATATTTGAGCCAAACTGGGGGCACGTCAGCACCTGCCACCAACTGCAGACCATCAGTCACATATTAGCAGTTTGTGTGCACTTACTGTCCAGCATTTTTGCATATGTTTCTGTGTGTTTATTTGTGATAAGAGTCCAGCCTTGTAGCTGTACATCGTCTGTCCACTAGAGGGAGTAAACAGTTAAATGTTGAGAATGGATAATACCTGAATTATCAGGTTCACAGCTGTTACTGCCTTTTCAACAACAAGGATACAAAGCACTCATTGTCTTACCCTGATTAAAATATTAAAATTCACTTGGTTTAAGATTACTTAAGCCCCATTTCTTCAGAAAACTGTCAGTCCAAAATGTCAGGGTGCTGAAATTTTGCCCTGCAGCACAGATCACCAAAACCATATTCACTGTTCACATGGGGTAAAGGAAGTTAATATGTGTTGGAAATATTAAACCCTCCAAAGGAAGCAGAAGAAATCCAGAAAAGGATTTGAGCTGAATGGGGGGGAAATCCCTGCACCATTCTCCCTGTGTCACACATGCTCGGTCCATGAAGCAAAAACTGCAGGGGAAGATGCCTTCCATTTCTGCTATATATCCTGTGAACAGCTGGTCAGGGGCTGCTCTTACATTGAGAGCCGCCGCAAGCCACATAAGGCTCCCTGTGGATTCACATTAAGCTGCACCCACCGAAATATAAGCCATAGAACGGATATCAGCGCAATCTTTCGCAGGTCATTAAAGTGTGTAATATGTATACAATTGCACTGCCATATTTGTGCACTAATCATCACATGCCAGGAAAACTCTTTCCTGAGACGCATACACAAAGACAAAAAAAAATATGATGAGAGCAAATCATTTTTTACCCTATAGTATCTAGCCACATATTTCTCCTGGATTGGGCAAACTGGTAGTAGGAGTTGTACCTATGGCTGTGCATACAATACAACAGCCTGACGCAATGTCTGAACTCTCACTGAACTCTGCTTGACCCTGAATCTTATGAGACCAATGGTCAATCCAAGAGGAAGGTAAGTTGCTTTGTTTCTCCTCCTTTCTCTGTCTCGAGCTTTTCTCTGTCTCTCTATCGCTGTAACTTCTGTTGTTCAAATGACAGAACACCTGCAGCTGAACAGATCACTGTGTCTTCAAATAAACATTGTGCCCCACAAAAAGTGAAGGGTTTGCCACCTTATTAAGCGTGATAGTTCAGAGAATGTCTGTAATTCAGTTTTTCCTGGAAGTGTTTATGAATCGTGCCAGGCTATGCTCTGGCTAAGTAATCACCCAGCGGGGGACCATATTATAGAGCTCATTCTTTCAATTAACACCGATAACAACAAAGGGGATTAACACTCTGAGGAGAGGCTTCCCTTTTTTTTTTTTCTTTTTTTTTTTTCTCTCGAAAGGTATTCCTCTACTGATTTAGTGAGTATCCCTTTTTCTCTCTCTCTCTCTCTCTCTCTCTCTCTGTTCGTGCATTTGTATACAAATGTGTGTGGTCTAAACAGCTCTGTGTGTGTCAGTGCCCATTTGAGCTTGTGCACAATATGAGCATGTGTTGGTGGAGCTTGTGCGTATCTTTGTCCATGTCCATCCCTATTGTCTTGGTGCATGTGTGCAACTTTACAAATTGCAAATTTACAGTATGGATGTACTTGTGTATACATACGCAGACTCTAAACATGTAGTCTCTTTGTGTGTGTGTGTGTGTGTGTGTGTGTGTTCCAGAACAGTCTGGGGCAGGTGGGTGCCAGCTTTGATCAAGACAAGTGTTGCCTGAATGTGACACTTTGACAGAAGTTCACTTTCCCCCTCGGAGGGAACAACGCCAAAACTAACACAAAACATGAATCTGACCTGCCACACTACAGTGAGCTTACAGTACTTGCCGTCAGTGGTGGGCAGAAAGATTTTTTTCTAACTTACTTGATACCTTCAGGCTCTCTGACAGTGAACAATTGATCTACCTTTTGTTAAACTGGAAAAAAAAAAACGAACCTAAAAAAAACATGAAGGAAAAGTTAAAGCTCCATGATTGACAAGGAAGAGTTATTGCATCACGATATATGATAAAAACCATCTGAGAATAAGTAAAAATACTTTATATTTAGCAGAGATTGTAGCAGAGTTTACTATCATGTGTTCTACTTTACATTCCTTTGTGTAAAAAGATAAAACTGGATTAAACTCTAGAAAACAGATACAACAAACTGGAGTGATGATACAGGGAGCAGGATGTGTGCCACTGTAACTCAGAATATATGAGTTTAGATTTGGTGCAATGTGATCTCTGGCCCTTTTTTATTAATACATTAATACATATTAATACATACATTTATTAATACAGGCTGAGGAGTTGTACAATAAGATATCATGTTTGAGTGGTTTTTTTTTTTTTCCTCTGGTAAAGTTTCTCTAGTGAATGTTTGCTTTACAAAGCATATCAAACTGATGCACCTTTTCAGACTAATATTTGTATGAAAAAAAGCATTGCACAAAGAATGTGAGATTTATTTTGGAATAAACAGTCCAGTCTCTCCCTCTAGTGGACATTTTCTGACTTTTCAGCAGCATCCTCAACACATGAGAGACTTGTCTTTCACTTTTTACACTCACAATTGCATGAATGTAATTATTTAATAATTAGATATAGATTCTTATTACACATTTAAAAAAAAAAAAATTCTATCGCAATGCATTACTGTCATTATTTACTGTCTGGAAATGTTGATCCAAAATCAAATAATGTATTTCAAATTAAAATTCTTGTGGTCATTTCACTGTGCACACTGTCTTATTTTTACCATCAACTTCATGTGATAATATACAAGCATTTCCTATTAAAAACAAAAGCTTTTATCTCCTTGGATAAATTTAACACAGTTCACTCTTTAATAATTACTCCATCAGTCGCCCCCGCCTCCCTTTAGAAAAAGGGAAAAAGAGCATCTGCATGTCTACAATATAATGTTTGACAGCGGTGGTGAGATGGTAAGTGGCCCCTGATGGAGAGACAGATCCATATGAAGTATACAACACCAGTCAGAAGGTCTAGTGGGAATCCTTCCTCTTTGACCATGCTAGAGTTTCTCAATCAATTTCCCTCTGCTCCCTTTGACCGAGATCAATAGCCATCATTGGAGAGGAAGAGATAAAAGAGAACAGTGAGATCATCTCCCATAAACTCACAGGGGGAAATGGAGAAATTGTGTCTTTTTGGTAGTCTGCCCTTTTCACACAAGAAAGTCAATTTATGTGAAAACTGAAAAATGAAGGAACTGACTGTTAAGAAATTAATTCTGTACATGAAGAGGTGCTTTAACCCCGCATTTTACAAACATACACACCAATACAATACCAATACAGTATGAAAATGCATGGACACGCAGACAAGGACACACTTTCGTCCTCCTTCACTGCTCCATCTCACCCCTTTCAAAACAAGAACAAATCTATCTCTCTGTGTTGTAATATATGTGCCTCTTTCAATAACAAACAGATGATCATTACTTTACCTCAAGATGAATATTTAATGACACACACACCCTCAAAAATATGAAAAATGAAAACTGCTAGACAGGCAGAGACAGAGCAGGGTAAAAGGGAGGATACAAAGCGCTTAAGCCTCCTCATCATTACGATGGCCCCTGGTACTCAGGGCCACCAAGGAATCCCTTAATTCCTCCAGCATTATGCGCTTCAGACTCTTTCATGTCCTCCGTATGGGAGACGGCGAATGGAGATGGGGGGGGTCGTCGCTGGAAAAATTCTAATATGTCTCTTGCTATGAAAAAATATGCACATACATTTAGCATTTAGATTCTCCAAGGGCAGAACAGAGGAGATGGGCACATGTCAGCTACCATATTGTGTGTGTGTGTGTGTGTGTGTGTGTGTGTGTGTGTGTGTGTGTGTGTGTGTGTGTGTGTGTGTGTGTGTGTGTGTGTGTGTGTGTGTGTGTGTGTGTGTGTGTGTTTGTATGTGGATGCACGTCCTTGTGTGTATGCACATATGTTTGTGTGAGGAGGCCATTCTTAAATGGTTCAGTCTTTATTTATCTCCAGTTTGTGTCTGTGCCCTGCGGTTACCATAGTAATATTAATGATTCGGCTCTTCCGCACTGGAAGTGAGAAAGGTCATGTGTTTCTATCCGGCCCTTCTTAATATATGCTGTGCTAAACTGACGGGTTGGGTATTGGTTAAACTGACGGAGTGGTTGACTCATTGGCAGAGGTTAACTGGTTTCCTGTCTGGCTGACTGTGTGACTGACTGGTTATTTGAAGTTTAGACTGGCTGCTGGTTCGGCGGCTGTGAGGGAGCAAATTAAATGACTGGTAGACATGTTGGCATGTTGACTGGCTAACCCGATGAATGGCAGGCTGGCTGGATAGCTGACTGGCTTGTTGACTGACTGAAGGATTAGCTGAGTGTCTGATTGACTTGTTGGTGGAATGACTGTCACTCTGACTGACTGCTGAGAGGCCTGTCTGGGTGGCTTGTTGGCCCACTGTCTGACTGACTGGATTGGTGGTTGTTTGACTCATAGATTTTAAAACCGACTTGGTTGGGGCCTATTGTTTTGCCAGCTTGCAGACCCCAATACACCAGCTAAACGAGGAAGATAAAACTAACTTATCCAAATATACACTATATAACATCTACTTAAATACTTTTAATGATCTGTGAGCTGCTTTGTTATTATTTCCTCTTGGGTTAGCTTTAACAAGGGCTAAATGGATAGCCATTTCTTAACCGTTTTTCTTATTCAACAATCCTCAGGGGACATTTTCTGCCTAATAGTTGCTGTATTAATACTTTTTATTGTAAGATTAATTGTTTGCTGGAATTTCAAGAATACAAATTATTTTTCAGTATAAAACAAATTAGTTTCTATGAATCTATCCTTAGTTTGTCTGTATCTCATTGTTTAAAAACTTGTTTGTCGTTGTACTGTGAATGTTAAATGTAATCTTTTTTTTTTCCCAGTCCACCTTTTGTGCTTTTTCTTCCAAACTGTTGTTATAACCACCCTCTCACCGACATAACTCCATGATGCACTCCCATTACATGATAATAGAATTCAGAGTGACTGCAGTTTGGCATAGATAGAGAAGTGGGACAGGCAATATTTCACTGCTGTGGCCACAGGAGGGCACAGCAGGCTCATCTCTCACCCTGCTGCTTTATTAAGATGGAAACAACTCAAAAGGAGGAATGATCTTTATATCTCTCTCGTCCCCCTTCTCTCCCTCTCATTCCGCATGTATCTCAAGCCTTTATTGAAATCTCCCCTCTATTCAGATGTGTCCATAATTAATTACACAATTTGGGATCATTATTCACAGACATACACACACAGTTGTGTACCTCACCACAGCTGAAGACTTCATTATCTATGGAACCTGCCTCTCAGATTTTCCGCGGGCTTTACACGGGCCTGCCTCATCAGAAGTCTTTAAACACTCACCATCTATTCAATAACTGCAGCCACTCTTTTCTCTCCAAGTGATCACTGATTACTAGAGCATCCACTTTAATTGACAGCATCATGCAAAGCTGTTTTTAACAGGGTATGAACAGATGCACTGTTTTGATGCTGTCAGATGAAAACATTGTATCTCCAAATTTTAAAGTTTGACAGAATCAAAGAAAACTGATACATTTTAAGACCCGAGGCTATGCTTTACTATGTGTAATACAATATTGATCAAATATGTCAACATCATAATAAATTTAATGAGATTGTGTAATGGCGAAGAAGACAGAATAGCCTGCATCTTTTTTTTTTTCATGCAACTTTATGTCACACTCAAATAATCTCAAACCCAAAACAGTGTTGCAATGTTATAGGATTTTAGAGATTTTAATTTATAATAACATTTGTCTAACATTTCATTTTAGTGTCTCTTGCAACTGACACATCAAGAACAACACATCATTTTTTTCAGGAAAAAAATATATTTAGCTGCAGTGCATCTTGAAAAATTGGCGATTCAAGCTTTATTAGCCTTTTTCTGGCTCAGCCTGTTTCCTTGAACTATTTTCATTTTCTCAGTCAGATATGTTTTTCCAAATGTAGCTTAATCACATATCAGAGGCAGAGTAAGGTGAAGTGGTGGATTGCAACTGTGTACGTTGTAACCTAAATCACAAAAAGATCACAGCAAATGTAGCATGGTTCACATTATGCACTCAAATCTTCAAAAGTCTGGCAGAACCGTTTCCACCAGGTATTAAAGACTTAAATCTGCAACTGATGATGAAATGCAACTTTAAAAAAGAGGAAATAACTTAGACTAATAACTTCAAGAAAAGTATTCCATGTTTAACCTACTTCTACAACTCTTGTCTTCTCTCACAACTTAATTATAATGTGATTAATTTTGTCAACAATAATTACATTTTTCATGACAGAATTTTAAGTAAGGGAAGATGCAAAACATTATCATAACACTCCCCATTAAGTTGTTTGTGTCTGTTTGTTTATTCAATTAAATATTAACAGCCTGCAACTAAAACTGATTAGCAGTTAATTCTCTCTCACAAGTGGTCTCACAGATCTGGAGGATACAACAAACCAGACGTGTCAGTAGAGCAAAAACAACCACATGGTGAAGCAAGCAAAGTACATCTGGGTGAGTTTATTACAGTGGGGATAGTGTTTGCAAAGACTTATTTATTTCAAATTGACTGTAAAAATGAACTGTTTGAAAAATGAATGCACTCAGATTTAATTTGGGCCTCCTACGGCCTTCCAAAGCACATTGTACACATTGTAAACATTGTATATTTGAATCTGGAGCTCAGTACTTTACTATCTTTGCTCTCTGCTATTACAGCTTAATTGCTGCAGTGCAGTTTGTGCATGTATTCTGCACCAGAAAACTCACACTATTAATATCATCCATGCAAGAAAGGGGACATGTGTCGAGATTATTCTCACTGTATGGTGCTCATAAACATCTGAAGGCCTTTCATCATGCAAGGTCATGATGCAATACATTTCAAAACACTAAAAACTGCTCAGCATGAAACTGCTGCAAGAGAAAAAACATGAAAGCTAGTGTAACCAAAGTCACATGGTTGTGACATAAAACTGGTGATTTATCGGTTTGACAGTCTAACAAACCGGCCTTCACCATACCATTTACTGTACATACTGACATGTACAAGGAGGCTGAGCTATTGCAAACTGTGTTGTAAAGGTCTAGAAAGTTGTGTTCTGTGAATATAAAATGAGCATATATCTTGATGGCCACACTTTTAGTTACGACCATATGATTGTGACAGCTGTCTTTCTCAGGCTGTGGGCTGTGCTTAATGTCCAGGTACAGCTGAACATCTAAAGCCTTCGCATACATACATTATTAGCCTGCCCTCATAAACCATCAAGGTAGGGGTTTTTAGTCGTAATCTAGGTAAGCAGGTTTTATTTATGGGTATGAATAATTGAGTATCTATTAGAATATCCCTCACTCATGCATTGATGGAGGTACACATTAATATTTTAGAATATTAGTGAGACCTGGCTTTACGAGTTTTCTGTCTATATCATTTAAAAGTCCATTTTTCCTGACAGGTCAGCCTCATGTCACTTTAAGACACGCATTTGAATGACCACGGTGACGAGAACATTAGTGAAATCCTTCTTTACATGACATCCATTATATTTCCAAAGGACCAACCTCATATCACTGTAATCATCCATTTCAATCACCATGTTCACAGGGTTCAAATATCAACTCAGATATCATGTGTAACTGAGGTTATTTCAAAAAGTGAGTGGTTTCTTTAAACTTTAGAGTAAAAGGAGTTTAGATTTATGTTCTTCTTTGCCAAAGGGTATGTCTACCTTAGGCTAAAACTAATTTTATTGCCTGGTGGTATATTTATTAACTGGATATGAAAACTGTTTAGACTGCATAATGACACAGTGTGTGTAATTAAATTGTGTAATTCTGGACTTTAATAGCAGAAAAAAAAAAGGAAGGAATTTTTTTTGTGGTTTCCTGTTCCTTAAGTATCAAATTTATGACAGATACAGCCGTGATTCTGCTGTACCATACAATATTTATGACAGCAACAGGTTTATTGCAATATAAAGTTGTGCTACTTAAGGCATTACTTTTGCAAGAGCCACTGAAAAGAAGGACATGACATGCAGCTCTTGCACGCCAATGACTAGATTTTTTTGGGTGTAGGATGGAGGATTGATGAGAACTGGTGGTCCGGTGTAGGAATAATCTTTAATAACCTTGAGATTTGTCATGGAAATGGTTCATGTCTGTGTGTCCATTGTGTTTAAGCATGTAGTGGAGATCAGCGTCAGGCAGTCGCTACCAAATATGTTGTGAGTGAACACATAGAGGTTATTACTCATTGGTGAAGAAGTACATTTTTAGAAATTAAAAAACCCCCATAACTCAGGTAAAGGTAGAGCAGGGTGTTTGAAGGAAAGTGATACAAAAAAAAGTGTATTTCAACTGTTCAGCATGTGTAACAGTATAACAGTTTTCTCACTGTAATTTCAGTGTGTAATTAATTATTTCTTTCTTTTTAATTTCTTTTTAGAATATTTTGAAGCATCCTTATATTGATAATATAAAACAAAAAAATAAAGCTGCTTTTTATACAGTACAGACATAAATTGAAACATATAGACTATAAAAAAAAAAAACACTCAAACACAACAAAAGCGATCTTTCAAACATGGTGTGTGAATTGCAGTGTGTATTTCAGTGCTGTTTTGATGTGTGCATGCTGTGTCTGCATTGAAACTATGTGTTTGTATGTCCCTTCATTTGCCCATGCCTGCATGTGCATGATTACACATAGGAAGTAGGGAATGTGTGTGTGTGAACGTGTATGTTTGTGTACCTGTGTGCATGTGTGTGCATTCGAATATATGCCTGCCTTTATGTGTGTGTGAGAGATGGCAGCTGCTGTCACCCAGTGGGGCTGACAGTGGTTAAAGACAGTAAAGCTGTGTGTGTAACAGGCCTGCTGTCACTTCCTTCCCTGTGTTATTTTACTTCTCTCTAATGGGCTTTATTTCATTGTCAGCTGGCAGTCTACCTCCTCCTCCTTTCCTCTTTTTATTCCTCCTTTTATTCATTCCTTCCTCATTTTCTCTCTCTTGACACATTACAGGTTGCCTTTGGAGAACAGCAGAGGGCCAGAGACCCCCTGCCAGCCATAATAATGTGGTAAAACAAGCCGACAGGTAGAGTGTGTGTGGGTGTGTGCATGGATATGTGTGCACATCCACATTTGTTTAAGTTTGTGAGTTCACAGGCATGCACGTGTGCATCGATGTGTGTGTCCGTTCTTGTCTTCATGCACATGCCATGCATATGTCTTCCTCTGTGTGGCTTTTTCTGTGTCCTGGAAAACCTATCAAAGTCCTCCCCATTAAAAAGCCTTCTGTGGCACATTATTAGCCCCTGTTACAAGGGCAATCTATCTAAGCTCAAACTAAAGGGGAAGGA
Organism: Seriola aureovittata; assembly: GCF_021018895.1. NCBI lineage: Eukaryota > Metazoa > Chordata > Actinopteri > Carangiformes > Carangidae > Seriola > Seriola aureovittata. The sequence continues at coordinate 18,803,552 of NC_079370.1, read as the reverse complement.
GAGGGGAGGAGGGTTGGGCATTGGAGTGGTGGGGGAGATTCCTGTCAGCTCAGTGAACATTAGCTGTCCCAGAGTGCTTGTAGCCTCAGCAGGTGTGCTGACCCACCAAGACCCATCAACCCCCTGCTTCTCTCTCTCTCTTTACTCTATCTTCTCTTTCTTTCATATGCACACACCTACACACATGCACACGCACTGACTCAGTCCAACACATACGCACGAATGTCTGTACACATACGCACAAACATTCACACACACATAAAAGCAGTACCAGCCATTGAGACAATGGCTCTTTTAAATCACCTGGAGGGAGATGTGGCATTAATAAGAGTGCAGTCTTGAATTGCTTCCGTATGAGATGGAAAAAAAACAGCAAGGAGTAGGAAAAACAGCAATGCCTTATTAGCGGCTGTGGACAACACCTGATGTTTTTCAATCAAGGGGGTTTGAATATGGATGTGTGACTCCTAAAGGCGCATAATGTAGGTTGATCATGTGAGGAATGAAATCTGCTAACAGAATATAACCTGGATAGATAGTGAATAGTAATTTTCAAGGATGAAAAAAGAAAGAAAATGAAATTTAAAGAAGAGTCTGCCTAAATGACTGCAGAACAAAATTGGCACTTTGTTTATAATAGCAGAATCTGAGGTGACACAATACAAATCTGTGCACTGACTTGATGTTAGCATCAAGATAGAACTGTGATTGGTCCAGGACTCCAAGATAACTGTTAACTCTGGACTGTCTCTGTCTGTGCATTAGTTTAGTGTATGTGTTTTCTCTGTAACATGTGGTTCCTGATCTAACCTGACTCACCGCGGCTCATTTCTACCGTGCTTCCCTCATTATTCGACTATTTCTAAAAGTTTGATAATAAATCTTGCAAATCGTCTGAGTGGATTCTCAGATCATGAGGTCCGTCTGTAATATACATTTACAGCACAGGCGTTTGTCACAACCTGAGATTTAAAAAAAAATGAACAATACTCAAAGACACAAATTGAAATTCCCTGTGTCAATGAATTATTTGATACGACACATATTCACCTTGACTGCACTCTGCACTGCTCATATTTACCACATCCCTTTGCATTTACCAGCTTTCCGTTTGACTGCTTCATTTGCTTTGAAAAGGGCCAGAGCTTGGAAAGGTACAGAAAAGGAAAGGTTGGGCTCTTTATTCAAAATTCCTTTTGTATTGCTATTTGAGTGATTTTTTTTTTTTTTTTTTCATGCCACTTTATTAGCCTGACTTTTACTGTCTGCAACCACTAGCAGATTCAAAAGGAAAAGGAAAGAGGTAGGGTGGGGTAAGGTGGATCGAGACAGAGGAGAAGGGGTGGGGGGAAGGGGAGGAGGGTGGGGTGAGAGATGGATGTAAATGTGGAATAATGTAGCAGGAGTGAATTTGCATGGTCAAATGTCAAAAAAATGAAGCCTTCCCCTGAGCCTTGTCAAGGAAAATAACATAAGTGGCGCGCTCCAGCACTGGCATGCCATTAGCGGTTAGTTCTGCCTGTCATCAGTCACTGAGAAGAAGAAATGGCCGTCATTATCTCCAAAAAATGGACTGGGAAAGATGGATACACCCCCCTTCTCTGACAAAGAGGCATGTGCACATATAGCATGTGAATGTGCACACTCAGACACACAAAGACCGAGACACACCTGCATGTGTGTGTGTGTTGCTGTATGACTGTGCACATCAAGCACAGATAAAAAAAAAAGTATGTATACAGTATACTTTAATGCACCACAGACATGTAAAATGCAAGCAAAACATATGACTAGAAAACAAACAAACAAACAAACAAACAAACAAAAAACTGATCTCTCAAGAGTAATATTGTCAGTGAGAGGAGATTGTGAAGCATATTTGTCGGTGAATTGTGCAGTATGTGTGCAATATGCGAAACTTGGTGTTAGAGCTAAATCATTGTTTGCAGCCCCTCTAACATTTCTTGTCCCAAGGCTGTTTGCAGCTGATGATATTAATGCCCATTCTGGAATAATAGCTTCATTTCCAGTAATGTCCATTAATATGCTACATACTGTATCCCAACAGCAGACCAACAGCAGACAGGCCACATAATTAAATATGCTACTAGTGGAGAAAGAGGAAATGATAGTGGATGAGGATTGAGTACGAATGCATATAAAAAGACTCGTACATTTCTTTTGATATGCACACACACACACACACAGCTCACTGCAGGAAGGAGGCTCTGGCAAGCAATTATATAATAAGCTTAAAGACCATAAAATCTGCAGTAGCAAGGACAATTAGCCATTACATTCCATGGTACTGATAGCCACACATTGGTTTTTGAAGATAAAAAAATCCTCTCACTGTTACATTGTCTGGACACCATGTTGAATTGTCTTAACAAGCGTCGACAATTCAATTATTCTTATTTTTTATTTATTTGGTTTTTTTTTCCAAAGAGAAAAAAGGATATCTCTGTATTTGCATATTGTTACAATATCTGGCATACATTCAAATAAATCTGAGACAAGTTTACTTTGTTATGCAGCAGCTTTGTGCCATCACTTAATTTGTCCTTGAAAATATTGCTCTTGACATTCAAGAATGCAATTTCCATGTGGCGATGAGACAGGGTGGGTAACAATAGCAGAAAACTGAATATAGGTATGCATTGAGGAGAAGTCCATGAATTTTAAGACAGGGAATATATTGAGAAGCCTGGCACCAGACAATGAACGAGAGATAGAAAGAGAGAGAGAGAGAGAGAGAGAGAGAGAGAGAGAGAGAGAGAGAGAGAGAGAGAGAGAGAGAACAACCGAGCAAGAGATCAGCATGGCAGCTAATGTAATGAATAATATCTCAAGTGTAAATCCAGCCAATTGAACCCAGGGCTGCCTTCTCCCTCTAGCAAGGCTAAATGAGTTTCCATGGGAATGTGGATGAAAGGAGCGCAGACGTCTAGGTCAGGCATATTGGAGAGGAAGAGGCAGAAAGGCGCTGGGAGTATGAAATAGAGTCCTCAGGGTCTGGTTTGCAGAGATTTGCACTTGTGCTAAGCCACTTCAGATGTGAGTGGAGGGTCTAACAGCCTTAGACTTGAGCATCAAGGTATGTGTGTAGGTCTGTTGTTGAGCTGTGTAAGCACTGAGGGCAGAATATGCCCCAGAAGGGGTGAGAGAATTTCATACAAGTTATGCCTTCTGTGTTCAATTCAACATATTGTTGGTGGAGGGCAGCTGTGCTGAGCATAGAATATGGTTGCTGTCAAATCAAGAAAGAGAGGCAAGCCTCTGTGCATACACAATGCACACAGAAATGCACCAGCACAGATGTTTCACCACACAATAAAAGGCTTTTTGCTCTTCCTCTTGCATGTCTTCCCTCTCAATATTGTCCCTCACGCTTGATTTAATTGAAAGTCTGCACTGTCTCCCCTGCTAGGAACCTGTCTGCGGTACTTTAGAAGCTGTAGTGACCAAGTTCAAAGTGACACATCTAGGACATGTGAGCCGCACATTACCTTGACACAGTTGGGCTGTAGAAATTAGCCGCTGTCTGAAATATTAAAATAACAAGGGACATTTCATGTGATTGGGTGGGGAGATATGCCCCCACCACCCGCAATTCTAATTGTCCACTTTAACTAGTTTCTTTGAGCCTTCAGCATCAGTCAATGTAAAGTACTGGTTTGCAGATTTCTTCCCTCCCATTAGGGAAGAGGAACAAGGCATGGCTGTCCACTGAGCCCACCTCATTTATTATAATGACCTGCCAGGCCCAGACATGAACATATTAAAGTTATAGGAGAGTGGGACATGACAGGTGCACACAACCTTGTCAGATCTGTGTTGGTCTAGTTAGAGCATACAGATCCTCCACTCTGAAATGACTGACAGGCAGATGGGTTGTGAGGATGTATATTACTGCAAAAAGAAGGAAATGGCTGACTAATTGTCAGATTCCTAATAATGTAAATATTAATGTGTATGCATAGGTACACAAAAATACATGTAGATTAGATTTTCGTAGACGGTTGAGTTTATAAAATTATTAATATTTTAAAATGCTCGATATGCTAAAAACCAGCTGGTATACTTTTCAGCTGTCAGTGAACATGAATTATATTTAATGTTGACATTATTTTATAGGAAGCAAATGTTTATGACTGAGTAACTTTACTAAAGGTAACTATTTTATTAAAGCACAGCAGCACTCTTTACTTGGGAGTTAAATGTTCATCAACAAGAACGCATATCCTGATGGACTTCAAAAAATACTCCAGGTCACATATGAAAATGATGTTCTTTATTTTCACTTTTTAATAAAAGCATGAAACTTTACAGTTTGAAGCCCTGAACATTTTCAGAAATGGGGCCATTGCAAAAATGCCTTGTGGTGGCCATGATGGCCATTTTACTTTCTGTCATGATCAAATGATGTATTTTACATCATATCTCACACAGAAAAGGTGATGTCAATATCATGCACTAACAACTCATTATATATAATGACAAAGACAATATAGGTGGCATTTTAAATTTGTGATTCAATTGTAATTCAACTGAATCAGACAATGGGAAAACGTGAGTGGTAATGTGAATCCAGTAATCTGAAATCATTGCTGTGGTATAGAGGCAACTATCTTTATTAGTAAATATGACTTAACATGTCAGATGTCTTTATGTGTCAGACTAATAAATGTCTGTTTCAAATAAATAACGTCAATATACAGTATGACTGAAGCTATTCAATGTCCCACGAATACCGTTAAAATACCGGTCAAATACCGGTACCATAATCCACTTATCAGAGGTGCAGGGCAGACAGTTATTATGTAGAGACAGCACTTCAGTAAAGACAAACATACTTTAACTTTCATCAAGACTCACACTAGAACACAAGGCCTTGGTGTTTAATGGAGTCATAGCAAACAGTTCTGTAATCCCTATAGGATCTAAGTAAACAAATGTAGGTCTTCTAAGTCTGCATAATGGAGCATTGCCTTTACATTCACCCTTGGTCCCAGACTACTCTTATCTGCTAGGGCCTTAATGCCATGTAAAAGACACACACAAATACAGGAACACTTTGAGTTTCTTTTTTTTCCCTCCCAGAACTAACATCCAAACTGGACTCTATAATCCTCTGCCATTCTTTTAATCATCTGACACCCAGAGAGGGCAATATCTATTTTCATCTGGTCCTGATAGGATCTCTTTAGGATTTAAAGAGGGGCCTCAGCATGCTGCGCCCAGCAGCTCAGCTGTGATCTCGGGCTTTGGGGAGTTCTCATTAGGCGTTAGCGGCCCCAAGATCGAAGAAACCCAGTTCTGGCTAGTGGATTTTTAATCCTCCTATGGCCTGTGTTGGGAGATGGAGTTATTTAGGGCCTTTGATTAGCCTTGCAGCTGCACTTTGATTAAGAGAACTTCTAAAGATCAAGCTGCCAGGCTGTGATTTGGAGGTGGTGGAGGACGTGTGTGGAGGTGGCGAAGTGTTTATTTATGTTGTGTGAAGATGGCTCAGCGTGAGTATTTTTGTGAAGGTACATACCGTGTTATATGTGAGTGTATTTATAGTATCAGAGTGAATAAGTACCTTTCAATGTTAATGTGTGAGTGTCTTTGTGTATATACAATGTATATACAGTGGATGTATATATAAACTATAGTCATAGAGTATATGCAAGCTTGAGAGGAAGTGGGAACATGGGAGATGTGTTCGCAAATTAAAGAAAAACTGTCCATTTATGTGCTTCTGCGAAGACTTTCTTGAAGTGGATGGCCATGACAGACACTGACAGAGATAGAATGACAGAACAACAAAGAGAAAGAGACGGAAGATGAGACAGAGTTGGGGCACGGACAAGGCCAAAAAGTTTTAATGCCCATGGCAAATTGATATTTGGTGTCTCCTCTGTTCTGCCCAGGTTCAAACCATCAGGTAATAAAGCCAGGCTGGCCTGTCAGTATCAGGTTGAGAGTGGTACCATCCAGGGCCAGTTGGATGTCCTTCAGATGTAAAGTGGGGATTGAACCCTGCTTTGTACTCCTATGGTTCTCTGGGCCCTTTGAGGTGACTGTACTAAGATCAATGGAAATATGGAAATCCGGATAAAGGAAAACTCATGTTTGATACACTGATACATCTTTGTCTGAAGCCTCCCAAAAAAGACAAAAATACACATGTGCACAAAGGTGTGCACACCCATGCCTACACACCTACATACCCGCACACATGTATCCACTTAACCTAAAAGTAGCATAGTGGTAAATTGTGGAGATGGGTTTGCTATTTTTATTTCTATTTCTTAAAATGGGAAAAGGGCCTGCTCTACTGCTTTGTGAAAATATTGTGTTGTTGGGTAAAAGGAGAATCAGTCAAAAGAAAAGAAGGACCACTGGGACCTCCAGTGACTTGGAATGTCTCCTTTGGTATACTGCAGTGAGCGGATTTAAGCTGCATGAGGAATTTGCATGGCTCGCTATGTGAGAGAGAGAATCTCATGAAAACCTTATGAAGCCTAATGACTCGTAATGAAGGCTCTGGTTTGTTGTGGGGAAAATTCATGGCAGTTAAGTACCACCAAAAGCTCATGGGAGAAGATGCATATTCATTATATACAGTCTCTTTTTATACAAAGAAAGCGCTTCAGCAGCTTAGCACGAGGAAATTAAACATCTGGGGAGAGTGAGTATACAGATGCAACAGATTAATGCTATAGGCTATGTTAATAAACTGACACTGCCGAAGTTTCAAGTGATTCGTGTATTGAGAATAGCAACTTAAATGATCGCCACTGCCACTAGATGTCACACTAGACCACCAGCATCAAAGACACATGCAAAAGAAATGCTTCGTTGCTCACACCTCCGACCTCCGTTTGGCCTCGTGCAGACTGGGATTTGAGCCGATAGTCCCCGTGGCCAGGCCGCCTGTGCTCCGTCTTATCTCTTTCTTTGTCAGAGGCCTTTTCTTTTAGATGAAAACGTAGTTTCTACAGTAGAGAAAATTCTGAAAACTGCATACGGCACTGTGCCATCCCGCGTGTAGATGGTTCCTGTGTGTTTATAAATGTGAGGAGGGACCCACACGCACATGAACTAACATGTGCGCGCTTTCAGACAAGCGGCAAACTGTGGGGCTGAAAAATGAAGCCAACGTAAAGTGTCAAAAACTGCAGTTCCTCAAAGGGCCACTCGAGGCTGTCTCCAAAAGTGACTCCCATGTTAAAATGCACAACTGTACAGCAGAAATAAACATGTTAACAACCGGTTTTAGTCCGTATAAATAATTTCAACCCTTCCTGGCAACTGTATGGGAGGTGATTTTTGCTCATTTGTTTAAGTTTTGTTAAGTTTTAAAGTTATGCATATTTGAGGGTCAGCTGGTTAGGGTGACAGATGGGTGATCGTTTGCTTCCCACTAGTCTCGGCTCCTTACACGCCCCACATCTTTGCCCATTTTTGGACTAGGCAGAGTCAGGCACTACGGAGATGGTGACGGCCCACCCTGAGCTTCAAAACCGCTCTTTAGAAATCAGTAGGTGACATCACAGAGGCTATGTCTATCTTTATATACAGTCTAGGATTACAACACATGCAGAGGGGGTGTGCCATTAATCCAATATATATTTGTATAGAAACTAACTAGCTCTATTATTGTTTAAAACCTTATTTAAAGAACTTTTAATCATTGATTGTTTAAAACCTGGAAATGCTTATTGCGATTAAACAAAATGTATGTACATGTGGCAAAATGCATGATTCAATGCAAATATATTTATATATACCCTACCACACACCTGCAAAGTAGTTCAGACTACACAGCACATTCAGTTACTTTATACATTAAGTTTACACTATACTACGCGCATGCAGTTTATTGCTGGACAGTTATATTGCATGCAGTTTTGTCTTTCTTTATCAAATACCTTTGAGGGAGGCCGTAAAAGTTGAGAAACAATTACCCCACTCATCTTTATCCAGTTAGAAAGTAGGACAAAAATAATGTGAACATGCAGTAATATGAAAAAATACAAAACACTGAATAGTTTGAAAAACTGGGCTGCATAAATATAAAGAAATTATGATTTGTAATAAAATGGGCACTGGTACAGTAATTTAAAGAGAGGGATTATGGAAGAAGTCTTTCGGTTTGGATTTCTCCCAGTGCACAATCCTTTTTGTCTTTGTTAAATGTTCCCTTTATTCTGTAAGTGGATATAAAGTTCAAGGTTTTTCCTGATCTTTTCCCTTGTGAGGCACTTCAGTAAGCAAACTATGCATAATTAAACAACTAATTATGCAAAGTATTTATGTTTCTTTCAAGCTCAGTGTAAGTATAAAACATCCTGTTTTTTGTGTCACTAGATTCTGGCCACAACAAAAACCAAATAGAATAACAAGGTCACGGAGTAAGAAAAGAACAACAAGACAAAAGCCCAATCACTCTGGACACGTCATTTAAGTGTGAATTTACGAAAACAGCAATAAATGATGAAATTTTGTGGGGAAACAAAACCCTTATCTCTGTCAAATTTTTTAAATGAATGTGAATTCATTGTGTCTCAGAAACAACTCAGTTGTGTGGATGGTACTCACTGCCTTCCCAGGGTTCAAAGTCAAGAGTCACTTTGGTTTGTAGCGCAGGGATGTCACTGTTGTGGAGATATGAGGCTAAGCAGTGAGCAGGCCCTGCCACCTTAGCTTTGATTCCAGGGCTAAGTATGTACAGATATCTAAGGTGTTGACACTTCGCCCTCTAAGCCCTATTTCTTTTCCCTGGGATCAGAGAGGCTCACTGATAGCAGATTATCTCTGCGGCATTTTGTGGCCCAGTTGGCACCCTCATTTGTTATCTGCTCACAGATACACCGAGGTACAGTCTGTGTAGGTAGAGAGAAATGTCAGAATAAAACATCTTAGACATATTCACTCTTCGCTTTGTTATTCGTTGTATTGTGTGGTTGTCGGTGAAGTAATAAAGTCTAACAAAACCACCGTTTGCACTTCTGTGGAACTTGAACAGAGATACGAGTGGTAGCCTGTCTGCTGTTAGAATAGGTTGCACATATGTGAAGATGTATAAAGACGATGTTCCATATACCGTGACATTTTAACACATGTGATAAAACCTTCATTGTTTAAAGTTGCATTGCCATTATGATGTACATAATGCATCATGCACTGTAAGATTCAGATTCTGAAATGTCAGAGTGCACATTGTTTTTTAGTTTGGCTATTGTTTTTTTGTAATAACCTTCCACTGCTGACAAAAAAGATTTTGAAAATGATTCAGATTGTAGATCTGGATGTGTACTGTTTAAATCATGATGAGAAATGGCAAGTTGCTATGATATAATTGTTTTTATAACTTCTCTCAGATATAATATAATATACACCTACTGTGGCCACTAATCCTTGTTCATACTATGACTGAGTGGTTAACAAACTGACTTGGTGCATCTAAATGATGTGTTGTGCATGACTGAGTTGAGGCAGTGTGCCATGACAATAACAAGTTCATACTTTTCATGTTTTTTGTTCAACACTAAAACTGCTGCCACTTAAGGATTTGTCTAATGTTTTTCCATCCATCCATCCATCCATCCATCCATCCATCCATCCATCCATCCATCCATCCATCCATATCAACAGCCAGAGTAGCTACAGCAGCTCAAATGTAATTTTCCCTACCAGCTTCCCAAAGTATTTCTGGGGGCTTGCTGAGTAACGATGATCTCTTCGGTGTTTCCTGGATCTGCTCTGGTGACGCCTCCAAGTCAGTTCTTTTGAGACACCTCCACAGTGAGGCACAAAGGGGACAAGCTTACCAGGTGCTTGAATCACCTCAAGTGACACCTTTGGATTGCAAGGGAACAGTGGGTCTGATCCTTTGTTACTTTGGGATGACTGAACTAACTACACATCACATTCTATTGCCTTTTTACCCATATAGTAGCATGTGATTATATGAAGATATTATGGCTGAGCTCTTTCTTTCTGCTTCTACTTATACAATTCCTCACAATCATGACAAGACTGTGAGAAAATGGCACAGATGTCCTCCAAATATCGCTGAAATAGTCACTCTGCAGACCTCAGCTGCACTTTGATATCCTCTTCATAAATATCACAAACTGGAGATGTACCCATATGAAATTCCATCACCCGCCTTGAACATACAGTATTTGACTAAATGCTATTAATGTGAACACACATCATGCAACACCAACCCCTGTGTCCAAATCACTAGCCTCCTCTGCAGTATACCCCAAGGGTCTCAGTTTTAAACCTTTTTTTTAATCAACAAAACACTTGTAGATGGAATCATCATTGAGAGGCTGAAAATCTAATCCATTGTTCCCTGCCAAGGAGGAAAGCTGCACTGTAATACGTTTCCAAAGGATTTATAATGCTATGGCTTTTTGTTAGATATACCTGTACTCAGGAGTTATAGCTCCCAGCACAACCACACTTTATCAAATGCACCCAAATGCATCGTACCACTTCACTATGTCTGAACATTTTGTAACCTTTGATTCAGTCGCTCTCTGGAGTTTGTACTCTATATTTTTCACAACTTCCTCTGTGAAGGGTGAACAGCATGTTTGTACATCGGTAAAGTTAGTCTAAGATGAGAAACATGTCAGACCCAATTAAAAGGCAGCCCGGGTGTCGCCTGACACAAAGTGACAGAATTCAGATTCAGTAAACAAAAATAAGAGCATCCAAACATCCCAAAGTAGTTCATGCTAAATGTGTTATCTTTTTTTTTTTTTTTTCCATTCGCACTCTCTTCAATGTGTCCTCTTGCTCCTGTGTTACTTTGATATATGTGGTTGACTCTCTGGAGTGCTGACGAGCCTTTGATACTAGAAGGGCACAAAATAAAATCTTCCCTTTGAAAAACAATTTCAGGGAGAGGGGATCAGTATAAATAGGCCTTTTTATGTGCACCAGGGGCCGATGTGAATCTGATGGGGAACTTGTGATAGGCTTTTTTAAATGGCAATGCAAAATTGATGAGTGGAGGGGCTTGGGCTGTTGTCGCGTGGATGGAGATGTGACTGCATAAGGACATCAAGGCTTGACTCGCACACACACACACGCACACACACACACACACAGACGACTGTGCAGATGCATGCAAATGTGGACAGTACAGAAAAACACACACAGAGAAACCCGCATGTGCGTGCACACGTACACAGCCACACACACAAACACACGTGCACGACGACAAACACACACATGCTCTCTATTGGCTTCACACTCACACTCCAGTCAGGGTTGAAGGCTTAATCGAGATATAGAGAGAACGCTCTAGAGGAGAGGTGAAGATGGTCTGACCAGTCGTCTCCCTTTCTCTCTCCACTTCATCCCTCCATCCCTCCTTCTACAAGAGCCCACTATCCCCGCTATCTGTTATCTCCACACAGCTGCAGACTGCGCTGCTCTCCACCTTGTCCCCTCCCCACCCACCACCACCACCACCACCACCACCACCTCTTCCAATCTTGATGGGTATTGGGGAATGTAAGAGAAGAGTTTCCTGATAAAGCTGTCTAATGAACATACAGGAACTTTAGTAAGTTAAGCATCAAAACATCGAAGGCGGTTTGAACTTTGACTCCCCCTGCATTAGTGCAGAGTCCTTATCAGGCTTCTCGAGTGGAGAGATTAGCCACTTCCTAATGAAGCGGTGAAATCGTAAAGGTCTTACTCCAAGGCAGAGTGGATTGCTTCCAACATTTTTCACTCCGTTATCTCCCATACCCAGATTGCCATTGCAAAAAAAAAAAGAAAAAAAAGAAAAAAAAAAAAAGGTAAAGGTCCACCCTCCTCCTCCCACTTCTTGGGTTTCAGGTCACACACACAAAAATATGACATCAGATCATGCACATACCAAACAGAAGTAAACAATTAAATCAAACATGGAAGCAGAGAGAAAATACGTTATGTTGTGCACTTTTTTGGGAAACTGTATCTACCTTGCCTTGTCAATGCAGACTTCTTTTACTTTTTGACCCGAAGCAGTTGTTCGGAGTGGGGATGCATTATCTAAATGATCCCCTGTGTTTTAGTCAATCAGGGGGCTGCAGACAACTTATAAATCTTACATGCCTCCTCTTCCGTACCCAGTGAGGTCAGACACACATTGCATATTCAAAACCTGCATTAAGTTAAGACACCCACCCTTTTTCTCCCATTCCCTGTTCCCTTTTGCAAGCCCCGATCAAAACATACACAGTTTTCATCAACCATTAGATTATCATACAAATAGATGAGATTGTGATATATGCAAATGAACAGAATACGGAGCGATGATCTGTCTGCATAATGAATGTGGTCTTTGTTTAACGGTCATCAGGTTTACCACTGCTTACATTGGTGCCATTGTTGATGGACATGAGGATGCGATGATGATATTCTTGACTGACTTGCATGCCTTATTAATATTCTTGGGAGGCCATCCAGTTTTAACCTTAATCAGGGGATGTAGTTGAATACATTATGTTTGAGTGCTGAATTGATGTAATTGAAGAATTTAAACCTCTAACCTTGAGCTGTTTATGTTGTTTACTCTTTAGAATAGTGTTTATATTATTTGTTGTGTTTTAATCATCATGACAGGCACAGAACTTTGAACGTTTATCACTTAAACAACAGAATAATTACTGTCCATATCTATCAAATCTAATTATATCCCAGCAAATGATAGCAAAAAGCAAGCGTGTAGAGTGAGAAACCTTTCTAATGTTCCATCCCACTTACTCGTACTTTTGCATATTCTGGCCGATGCATTATTCACAAATTAAGAGCCGGAAATTTCGGTTTCCACCTTAAAAATCAAGCTTTTCAAACAGACAGGAGAGCGAGAGTACAAGAAGTGTTGTCAGTTCTGGCCAGTGTACAACATGCATCTCAATCCCTGTAATAGCAGTCCTTATTCTGACACATTTTAATAATTGATTGTTAAGTGATAAGCCTCGCTCAAGCATGAGAAATAGCCGGGGCCCAGAAATAAATATGAAAACCCATCACAGTATAATTCATAAGGTTGTGTTCGATCAGTGTAGGCGTCTCTCAAGGTTCTCCATTATTCATAACATAGCCTAATATGCTTCGTACTTCCTCTTTCTGACAGAAATCATTAATGGTCTACTCTCTTATGGTTAGATTCAGAGACAATGATTGACCATATGATTGGAAAATATGAAGACTAATGCCACATTATGATTGTTCAAATCAAAATATAATGTTATTAATTGTTTTATTTTGGAAAAGAAGCCTAATTTGTTTTGTAGTGGTGCACATCTGCCCCATCCCTCCACTTAGTAGTCTATTTCAACTCTACTGATCTTCCCTCATGTCGTCTGTGTCATTCCTCATTTACTCGTTGTTGCTTTAATGTGGCACTGGGACTCTTTGTTTTACTGTCCTTTTTAACATAACATGAACCAAACATCCTGCTAGCACATGTCTTGAAATGGCAGGGTTTTTCCAAAGACGCACTACTTATCACTACTCATTACACCAATCCTCAGGAGAGCTTCTAAGTTTGATTTGTATCCAATATCAGGAGGTGAACCCCTAATGAGATTTTTATGGACTTTTCCTTCTAACTTCATTAGGTTTTTATGAGTGACAGGCGGGTTGGGTGGTGGTGGTGGCGGTGGTGGGGGGGCTCCTCATGAAATCCCCACATGCATCGGAGAGCAAAAGGAAGAAGGGTCCGGATGGAGGGTAAGGAGGGATAGATGCTGTAAGAGAGAAAACAGGAATTTTTCGTGGCAGGAGCAAAGTCTCTCTAGAGACTCTCACAGATAGCCCTGCGAGAGGCTCCCATCAGGCAGAAGCCGAGGAGCCTTAAGTGTTTTATACGAATTCAATACGGCGGTTAAAAATACCAGAGGGAATATCACATTCATATCTCTGTCGCTCGCCTCACTTAATACCGGGATGGTTGGCTGGGTGGATGGAAAGGAGAGGAGAGGAACAGGCAGGAAAGGGGGTTCATTTGGCCCCCTCTCAGACTCTGCAGACGACGTGACAGTTAATTCTTGATGTCGCAGCTGCTGGGGAACTCTCTACTTTCTACACGGGCTCTTTATATAATGAAAGCGTCCCTCCAATGCAATTACATTAGGAGTAGTTTGAGTCAGTAACTGAGACGATATAGCTATTTTTCACAGTAGTTAGCTTAATTATCACATCCATCATCATTCACGCAAGTGAAATCTTTTTTTTTTTGTTTTCTGTTACTTCAGTGTTTCCTTTTGCCCTTTCAGTTGAGATTGTTTGTATAAGGGCCACAAACTATATTCTTGAAGGAATACAGCCACAGGCTTGCATACAGTGGAGAAAGACAATTAAATTCACTGTTGAAACAAACATTTAAATCTTAATACCCTCTGTACTATATTTCTTTAGAGAAATAAACACCTTTAGAGACAAAAATATCTGTGGGAGTTTGAAAGATTGTTGATCAATGACAGTGACTCAGCTGTTATCTTATCTGGCGCTGAGATTTGTGGCTTTTAACCCTGCATTTGGCTTGTGTTCTGTTGGGCTTCGTTCCCTGGAACACATCCTTCCTGCTCATCACCTATTTGCATTTTTCAACTGATCAGTAATGGAGCACAAGGTTTCGAGTAAGTGATTAGCTTTTTTTTTTTTTTTTTTTTTTTTTTTACACATGATGCTCCCAAAGGAAATTGTCAAATAAACTGGGTTGTACATTACATTGCATGAACTCATTCTGTTACTGTTTTTTCTTTATTGCTGCTAGATCTTTGCTCTGATTAGCTTACTGACTCATCTGTGTTGAAAAATAAACTTGCAAGAGGTTATCTTGTGTATTCTTTTTCTTATTCTTCTTATTATTCTTATTATTACTACTACTATTATATAATGTATGATGAACCTGTTGTACTATGTCAGCCATAATGTGTAAATTTATACAGCATATCTTTGGCACACTTCCTGTATAGCTATTACATGCAGGCTAAATAATATCAAAATTACATGCAGATATCGATAAAAGATCGTTTGCAAAGTTAAAGTAATACTTTCATATTTTTTATAAAGACAATTATTGCTTTTAAACTAAATTGTCATTATTATTGCTTAGAAGTGCTGAGTTTTTCGATTTTAAACTATAACTGAAAAGTCATAAAACACTTGCTGTTGGTGGAAATAACAGGGCTGTGTGGTTTGACAGAATCCTGGTGGGAGACAAGGAGATGGGAGATACATCCTGCATTTCTACTGATGTACTAAGTGGCCACGTTGTTCTAAGTACAGATCTGTGCTTGTGTGTGTGCGTATTTATTTATGAGCGAGAGTGATATAATACGCTCAGTATCAGTGCAGATTGCCTGGAAGCCACACTTTGCTTTATTTAACTCCCTCTATGGTGATTACACAAAAAGAAATGTAATCGGTCTCCGAGCATTGTGCCATTGTTTGGCTTTATCAATTAAATTAACCACCATTCCAAATCCTCCCATTGTGCATGCAGAGCAACTCTTATCAGCAACTGAATCATGGCAGTCAGGAGAAAATGAGCATCCTCGTTCTGTTCTCCAACAATCTAATAATGAAACAATGCAAAAGACACTCTGCATTTCTCTCTTTCCTCTACGCACTCTCTTCTCTTTCTTCCAGCCCATGCACACAGTCATGTCTTTTTCTTCTTCCCCTTCTTCTTCTCCTCCCTCTTCTCCTCTTTAGCTCCTCTTGGCTGCTCTCCAGTCTCACTTAAACCCATTAGCTCTATTACTGAAATTATTTCCCTCCCCGGCCATGTCTTTGTGCAGACAGAGTGAATTTCACACTTATCAGAAGCTGTGGAGAATAGAAGGGAATGGCTGTGAGTCACTGCAGTGTGTGTGTGTGTGTGTGTGTGTGTGTGTGTGTGTGTATGTGTGTGCGTGCGTGTGTGTGTGCGTGTGTGTGTGTGTGTGTCTGTGTGTGTGTGTGTGAGAGTGTATTTGGTCTGTGTGCATTATGCTCCTTGGCTGCTCATGGTTGCTTCTTAATTAATGCTTCTTTGTCCTGAAGGAGCTATAAGGAGAGAGGCAGGGACGTATGCATTGACCTCATTGTGCCATTTGAGGGCAGTGCAGTCTCAGGGTTTTGGGTAAACACACAGGCCCTGTGCATTCTCTGCGTAACAAAGGGGTCGATGTAAAAGTTTTGCCTCACCTCTCCCTTAGATTCTACAGTTTAAAGAGGGATGTGTTGTAGTAAAAGAGGACAGGACAGTTCTTATAAACTTAGACTGCTGTAGTGTTGCTGCACCAAAGTATCTTGACCCCAGGCTCGTGTGATTGTTTTAAAAGTATTATTTATGAATTATTCTGTCTTTCGTACTATACAGAAATACCTTGAATGTCAGTAGTGTAAATCACTTGTCATAAATGCATAATAAAGATGGTGGTGAAGAAATGACAGAGTTATCAAAATAATTATAGAAATAATTATACAAAATAATTTTCAACATAAAATAAACAAAGTAAAAGATTGCAGCTTCCGAAAAAAAAAAGATGTTTGTACTGGTTTAAAACTGTGTACAGCGCTACTGATGTTCTAACGCAGTAGTGACATGAAAACATGTTGTGAGAAGAAATAATTTATTAAAAACGTTTTTATTCTAAACAAATTACTTTATTAAGCAATCATTTTTTAGTAATCCATAGTATTTCATGGTGTCAACCCATCACAACTTTTATGAGCATGCCTAAAACTATCCTATACAGGCTGTCCTGCACAACATATTATTCTTGGCCTCCTTTTTGTTCCTGGTTTTCTCATAGAGATTTCAAAGGATGTAATTTATTGAAATGTTGTGCGCACATGTGGATGCTGGGCACATGTTCTCTTGACAAGACATTCTTTCTTTTAAATTTGAAACACTCAGACATGTGGCCAAACATTTTGACTTGACTTGTAAACCTGCACACACACTTTTTTATATCTCTTCATATCCATGCTGCTTTGGCCTTAGCATGGGGTCCCTCGCCGTTTCCTCAGTATAAAACGAAGGAATAAGCTTGTCGGGGTGGATGGGGGTGGGTGGGGGGTATGGGGGGCGAGGAGAGGAGAGGAGAGGAGCATGGGCCATGCACTGACATCAAACATAATGACAGGCCGGCCTTCCAAATAACTAGTTGCACGGCATTTTAAAGAACTTTTATAACTGCGCTCACATATGTATGTGTCAGCTTATGGTCTCATAAAGGACCATTTTATGCTGTGGCAGCCTGCACATGCGGAAGCTTCTTGATGATAGTTATTTTCATTTCACGGAACCGCGCTTAGGCTCTTTTACGAATAAAGAGATAACAGTGTCGCCACTTTAAGTAGTGTTTTGGTACGCACTTAGACCATCAGTGGTTCTGCGGGTATAGCCGTTGCACCAGGTTTAAGGTTTTTTTTTAATTTTTTTATATGGTAACTGCCCTGCTGTTGCACTGTTGCACCACAGCACAAAGAGGACATTTCTGCTTTTATTGAGTCTGTGGAAAGGGCAACAAGATTTTACACTGTTTTCACAGCAGTTATATTTTTTAATAATTACAACGGAAACGGACGACAATATTAACACACAATTTATACTCTGTAATTACTTTACCGTGAGTCCTCATGCAGTGTTCATGGATCTACTCAGGGGTTCACTGGAAGATACACTGTGCTATAAAAACAAAACAAAAAAAACACATCTTAAGATAAGAGAAAAAGAAGAGAACCCACTGAAAAACACACACACACACACACACACACACACACACACACACAAACACACGCACACGGAGTATATACTGCGTGTGAGATTGTACAGCGCTGTATGATTGATAATGTGATCTAGTGATCCCTCCTGAGTAGCGGCGCTGGGCTCAACAGCAGCAGTGGCTCCATGCTTACTCAACCATAACACACCCTGCTCTCACTGGGGCCCTCCTATATGTGTGTGAAGGAGTGTGTGTATTTCCAAGGGAGGTAGTTGTGTATATTATTGTGTTTTGTGGAAATGTGACTACACCTTATACAGGCAAAATATTGGTAAAAACTGTAATTTTTCTTAAGACCCTGAAATTTTAAACCTGCGTGGTGAATGCCTTTTTGTAACCATTTTCCTGTCACTGTTATTATCCACCACTTAAACCACTGCCCTACTGAGAGTGTG
Source organism: Seriola aureovittata (assembly GCF_021018895.1). NCBI lineage: Eukaryota > Metazoa > Chordata > Actinopteri > Carangiformes > Carangidae > Seriola > Seriola aureovittata. The sequence goes on along the minus strand of NC_079370.1, from coordinate 18,785,368 downwards.
TGCGCCTGCATGTGTGTGTGTGTAGGAGACAGAAAGAGAGCGCTAATTTCAAGCACCTCCTTGTCAGTGTTGTGTTTTGAATATCACCTCCCTCTTTCTTCTCCACCTCTCCCTCCCTCCCTCCCTCCCTCCCTCCTCTCCACTCTTTCTCCTTTCGCCTTCCTGCTGCTTGTTTCCTGTGACAGGGGAAGTGGCAGCTCCTGGTGACCCTTGACCCTTGGCGGGTCACCTAGGCAGATATGTGGGACGTTGAGGACTTTGTTGGAGGGCGACAAGGACTCTGCGAAAGGAAGGCCAGTCCTAATCAGATGAAGGAGGAAAACAGAGGAGGAAGAAGTTATTGTTTGTTATTGTGACTTCAGATGGTGCAGGGGAATGGCTTAGATAATTCCAACCACTCTCATATTCAGTAGTCAGGAGGGTTACTAATGCAAACCGTGAGCTGAATGCTGTTAGCAGCTGCAGACTAAGATCTACTGTTTAGAAAAATCCTCAAGTTACTTTCGCTTTTTACTTTATAAGGCAGTTTTAATTATATCATGTTTTTTATACTTCAGAATGTCATACTGAGACCGGAGTAAGCAAAGGCAGAAATAATACATAAGAAATAAGTTCTACCAGTGCAGATAATAAGTTAAGTAACTTTTAAGTGTAATAAAGCCATTTTTATATATAACAGACATTCTTTGCCCCTGGAGCAGGGTTTATTATTTTGCAAACTTGTGGACATTACAATTTATAGAGAAAACTAAATTTTGTGAGTTTATTGAAATTATTATGACTCAATTAGACTCTATTAATATAATAAATATATATTTTAATCTATTCAAACTAACAATCCTGAAACTAGAGCATTAATTCCCTTGGTCATGTATTTGTTGATACAGAGCAATTCATCATTCACATTTAAAATATATCACAATTAACAGATCTGCTTTAGCACCGTGTTTGTCATTAATTACTACGGTGAAAATGTTTTCTGCAGAGCTTTACCACTGTCACTCACGGATTTTATTCACAAGGACAGTCCCAGAGTACCCTCGTCATTTGCTGGATCCGCTGGAACGTCACCGACAGGATGCAAAACAACGGTTCACAATATACACAACACACCCCACAACATCATCAAAAACCCTCCTTTGCCTTTTTCTCTCCTATTGTTGTGCTGTTTTCCATGGGACCACGTCGTCTCAAAGGCTCAGCTAATGAATTCCGGACAATTAGTGGAATTGAAATTTATTGACAGAACAGCAACGAGCCAGCCTGCCTTCCTGCCTGGCTGCGTGGCTCTCATTGTCCAGAGTGTTCGGAGCATATGCTATTGAGCTGCGCTGCTTGCTTGACAGCAAAGGGCTGGTTCAATTACATCAATTGCTTGATGACTGAGGAGAGAGCAGCGGGGCCATGCATGCTAGTTTGTGATAAGAGGGGAACTCTGCAGCGCCGTGGCCCTCATTATGCAAGTCTGACAGTAACCTAGAAAACCTAGGAAACTGTACACAATACAAAGCATATGTTTCTTGTTTCTTTCTTCTTGTTTTAGAAAATTGATTCCAAGAAAGTAATGACACAGACAATGTAGGGCTGACCAAAGCACTCTGACAAAAACTGCTATACTGTTTTGGGGTGGGTGGTGTATTCACGCCAATGGATATTTCTTTTCAAGTCAGCCACAAATTCATACTCTGTCCAGGGTGGATAAAGAATGGAAGCATATGCAGCAAGTCACCCACATAATGACTACTGTGGGGTTTTACTGTTTTCAGTCATGGATGATTTTAAATAAACTCGTTGACATAATGTCACAACCTACTACTAAGCTTTCAACAGACTTTCTCCCTGCTGTTCTCACTTATGATCAAATCATTTTATAACATTCAAAAAGAAATTAATCTGATAACGCAGCTAAATATCCAGAGCCATTCTTTCTAATTCTTCTTTGTATATAATTTGGGGATTGTATATGTTTCATATATATATATGTGCTTGTATATATGTATATTTTATGGATTATTTCCCCCCAGAACAACTTGTCTTTGTCTCCTATCCTTTGATCCCAAACAAAGACACAACACTGTGACATTCAGTATTATTTATGGCAGGCTGTGAATTGACTCCTCAGCCCAACGAACTGCAGTTAGCTAGTTAGCTAGGAGCATTCTGTTTGTGTCAACAGCCCCCTTTGTGTGTCTTGAGTGATTTATTATGTAAAAGAGGGTTGGTTGGGGGGAGCAGGGAGGGTGACACTGACCTTCCTTTAATTAACACTGATGGAGACCAAGGTGAGAGGCAAGATGATGAAGATGGATCTTCCCACATAAATCATCCTTCCTCCAGGCTGGCGTGTGTGTCTAAGTGTATGTCTGTGTGTGTGTGGTGTATGTGTGTGTGTGTGTGTGTGTGTGTGTGTGTGTGTGTGTGTGTGTGTGTGAGTGAGTGTGTGAGTGTGTGAGTGTAGTGTGTGTTAACGTCATTTCTAACAGAAATAACCTTGTGGTTCACAGGTTAAATGAATGTTTGCGTAGGTGCAGAACCTCCATTATTTACCCCCGATGGGCTCCCCTTTGTGGTTATTTACTCAAAGGTTTAATTGATTAATCCCTCCACTCCATTTAATATATTTTTGTGATATTTCCAATGTTCTTTTTCTGTGCGCCTTTGGGATAGAAAAAAAATTAGTCAGGCATTTTAAATGATGATCAAACTGCTCCAAGCAGCATGGGTTTGTATAGCACTGAGACAGTAATATGTCTTGTACAGGGGGAATAAGGACTGCTTCTGCACCACCCGAGGTTTACTTATTGTAGAACCAATCACACTTGTTTTCAAAGAGCATATATATAAAAAAGAAATCACAGAGAGTGTTGCAAAAATGCTCAAAAACAAGCTTCCATATGCAGCTGTAAGACCCTGATACATCATTTGGTTAATGCAAAAAATATCCAATAAATCTTATATGGTGTCAATCTAGACAGAACATCTTCTCATCTGGAAATCTAATAACGGCCCATCTTTTGTGGAAACGCACTCAATCTGATTCCGATAAGCCAAGGTGTGATCATTCTGTCTAGCTCTACTCACCACTGTGAATCCTGTAGAACTCCAGAGGTGAATACAGGCCTTGTATGGCCCTGCCATGCTTATTCTTTCCTCAGACAGGTTAGTAATGCGGCCTGACTAGGTGTCCCGCCCCCAGTCCCACCTCAACCCCTCGACCTGCTGCTACGTAAACTCTCACCCCTGACACATCCTAAAGGTCCATATTTCAACATACTGGGCGCTTTTGCTGCGGCGCTGCTGCTTCTCTGTCAAAATAAATTGTTATAAAAAAAACACAACAAGATTCATGCATACACTTTCCAAACCTCTTTCAGCGCCTTTCCTGCAACTAGCATCTTATTTTTGCATATTTACAAATTCAATTCATGTTAAAAGATATTAAATTATGTGAGAATATTATTATGACAGTGTGTCAACATACAAAAATGTGAGAACTGGTGCTGCAGTTGGTCAACATGTTGGTTTGTTTTTATTTATTTGCCATTTCCATAAATTTCCTGAGGGCAATTAGTCACCATGCGGCATGCTGGTTGTTGAGGTTGTCACACTGTCAGTGTAATTGTCAGAAATTAAATAATTGAAATGTCTCCATCTTCATCATTCCCATCAACATATTTCTAGACTTTTATGACATACGTCGAGTGTGGTGTATTATTCTGATTGAGACTTTGTGTAAGCAAATGAGCACAACATATGCTCCAATGTGCATATGCTAATCAGTTTGTTTATCAGTCAGGCAGTTGGTCGGCACGCGCCACTCTGTGTGTCATTTTGCGTCTCTTGACATTTCCACGGCGTAAAATGTTTTATGCATTTTTATCGTTGTTTTCATTTTTTTTTTCTTTTCCCTGTTCTTCTTGGTCTTCTTCTTGGTCTTCTTCTACCATCACTACCCCACAATTCATAAATAATGTATTTATTTATCATGAAAATCTGTTTTGGAATTAGAGACTACCCCCACTTCAAAGACAGGAAACCTTTGATATGTTTGATTCTCGCAGAGTATCCGTTGGATTTATTCAATTTATGCAAAGCACCTCCAGGGTAATAAAGGTGGCATTTGAATACATTTGACTGGACTAAATCATATAATGAGGACAGTTTCTGCCCTATATCAAAACAGAAAAAAGACCCTAATCCCTCAATATTAATAGATCATTTGGCTAAAGAAAAATGTTTCGCCTGGTGAACTGACAACAGCGGACAGCAGTGATTAGCTTACGTCTACATGGGTAATGATCTATTGCTTAAATTGACTGGGAAGGAAAAGAGTACAGTCGTTGTGACCCTTTTGTTCTGCTAGCTAAGTACAGAAACGGGGTGTCTTAGGGGAATAAAATAATTCTTTTCAACTTCTCTCTTCAAAACAGCTCATGAAAAATTAGACATGACCACACACACCACATATGGTGCCTGAGTGACTGAGCTTTGGAAGTGTGTGTTTCTGCATGTGTACTCTTGTGTCTGTTTGAGTGCTGCAGAAGGTATTTGTATTTATACGTGTGTTCGCATGGAGGTGGTTGCTGATGATCATTAATCAGCAACCTGGGAAAGTTGAAAATAGGACTTCATTAGAAGAATCTTATTTACTGCCTTAGGTTTCTATCATGTGCCACCTTTAAAACACGGTGCACGCCACACAGAGCGCTCACCTGAATAAGGATAGGCTTCCTCTTTATTGCTGTTTATTGTTATTGTCAGTGTCAGACAGAAAGCTTGGATCTCGAATCATTAAAATGGGCTTGTTAATCTTTTTAAATTTGGTACACTTGTTTATATCAAACTTCATCTTGTGTCAGGATCATATGTTGGTTTATACTCAGACGTAATATTTGAAAATGAAATAAATAAATGAAATAAAACACGATAAAATGACACTTTTGCACGCACTAAAGGATTTTAAATGTAATTTTGAATTGAAGTCTTCCATTTTACAAAAAGAAAAATTCCTACAGGATATATTTACATTTAAGATACTTCCCCCATTGCTTCCTGTCTAGCCACTGTGAAAAGGTGAAGTTTCTACTGGACAGCTAATTATCTGGTCTCGTTTATGGTTTACGTAAATGCATCAAGTTTACACGACACACTGTCATTTTTCTGTATAATTAAGACAAAAAATGTTATGTCCAGCCTCAGTGTCCGGTCCCTGTCAACCTAAAACATAGAGCATCAACACACTGTAGCATTTAGCCTAGTCAGGACAAAATAATCTAATGTCGATTACCTGACACATTCTGGACTTTCTTTGGGATTCACAGCATTAAGGCCACCTTTCAGGGTCCCCCTCCTGTCCACTCCCTGTGGAAGAGTGATGTTTCCTCTGTGGACAACTAATTATCCAGGTCTGACCCTCAGCTGTCTCCAAGCAGGATCCTATTAGGCAGCCAGCAGGTTGAAATCACCACCACCGACCCCCTCCAATCCCCTTCCATCGTATATATTTATTTCCCTTCACTTCCTGCTTCTGAATATTAAGAATAGATTTTTACATGTATATGTGTGCGCTGGGGATGGGATTGATGGTGGTGGTGGCGAAAGGAGGAGGGCGCAGGAGGGGGAGGGGGAGGGGGGGTACTCCGCTGATGGGTGAATGGCGGGCCTGGAAATGACGAGCGGGGCTGACTGAATGCTTGTCCATCACTCCCCATTCTCTTGGTTACAGGTGGTCTCTCATTTTCTCGACTGGCGCATATCTGCCTGCCTTTATATGACAGCCTGGGCTTGCCAATTTGCATGTTCGACAGACAACAAACGGGCCTGTGCATGTCAAAATAGGTGGCGGTGCGTGACAGTTTCTACACAATGCTGTCTCCTTTTGGCTTGACCCTCGACCTCGCGCCATGTCTCCTTTCATAATCAGGGAAAGGGGAAGACGGGGCGAAGAAATCATCCAGCCTTCCTTCCTGCCTCCTTCTGCTGCTGCCTCTTTGGAATAAATCTGATACCAATGCCATTAGCTATGCTTTCCCCCTCTCACTACTCTTATTCTTAGTCTGTTTTGTTCTGTCTTGCCGACTGTCTCCCCACTTGTCTCTCCACCCTGTTTGTGTTTTGGCATAAAAGCACTCAGATTTATAAAGTCTCTGTTTGTCTGTTGTTTCAAGATAACATTTCAGTTATTTTTTTATTTTATTTTTTTTACCCCAAACAGAGATAATGAGATCTGTCTTCCCTTGTTGTGACCAAATAAGTGCCAAAAAGTGAGATTATTATTTTTGGATGTGTGCTTGTTTATTTTTCATAATTTGAACTGACTGACTTGAAAAAGCTACGAAAAAAAAATGTTTATCCAGCAATTAAAACTCAGCACTTTAAAGCAGACCTGTAGGAACATATCATTGGTTTCATCTTATCAAAAATCATCAAATGTTCAACAAAATTGCTCTGCAGCAAGGCAGTCACAGGTTTTCTCATTATTCATGTTGTGTCTCATCTTTCATGAAAGCAATATCTACTATTGAATACATGATAATGAGCTTCATATCTTCATTTTCATCAGTCTGATTAACACTGTGATAGCACAGGAAGACTAATTGCCTTTTAACACCTGTGACATTTCCCTCTTTCACCTTTATTCTAATGAGTGTTTGATATCTCAACATAAAATTTGAGAAACTGCGAGCTGGAGCACTCTTTTATTGGAAAACTTCCACTGCACTGACTTCAGTAATTTACACATGAACTTTCCTCCCCTTGTTCTAGTGGATAAGAGGCTGATTTAAAATGGATCACCATGTAGAACTGCATATCCAGAAGTGGGGTTTTAGACTTAAGACATAATCACACTGCTGGGTTTTATTAAGTCTTATACTTTACATATTTAAGGAGACCGTTACATCATTAGCTGGTGTTGAACGGGCCAGTGTTAAAAGTCAGAGTGGTATCAGAGAGAGGTTAACAGAGAAGGGGGCAATGGGTATTGAAGAGTATTCTGCCATCAGCATACAGTAAAATAATCCTGAATTATATGATAATCAGCAGAACTGAAATGCCATATCTCAGGCTAGGAACTTGTGTTAAAGTACTTTCCTTGATCAGAGCATGCTGGTACTTGGTGTAGGCCTTTGTTAAGTTTCTTGCAGTTCTTTTCTTGCTGTACATGGCTTTGCTGCCCCATATGGTTGGGATATTTGTAATGTATTTCAATCTTCGCATGTAATGGTAATCACTGTCCTTGTGTGTATCTTATCATTGTTTGAGAGAAACTGGGAGACTTTTCATACTATGTTAGTAAAATGCCCAGTTATAAATCGAAAATTGAATTTACAACTCAGGAATCACGAGCTATAGTGTATATATGTACATTTTATCATAATCCCAGGGTTAAAGTATTTATTTTTCTTGAACGACAAAAAAAAAAAAAAAAAACATATTCATGAGGAGACTTCTCCCATAGGTAGTATCTCACTTCCAACATGCTGATGAACTTGGACTGACCTCCTGATAAAAGACATGTTAATAAGCCATTACCACTGACATTTTTGAAGTGGCTGTTTCTTATTTGAAGTGTTGAACAAAAAGAAAGGGCTATAGTTGCAAAGGCACACAAGCATGAAACAGGCAGTGATCTTTGCTTAATCTCTTGTTCAGTTTTGAGGTGGCTGGCAGTCATGTATGTAATGATAATTATTACTCTTGTCGTCACTAGTGTCAACCTATTTAATATTAGCAGTGTAAACATTACATACAGGAAGACTTTCCTGCTCCTGATCTGCATGGGAACTATCAGCCCTCCGATAAAGACATCCACTGCCGTTGTCTCTTTGTTTCCTTCTTTTGGTTGAGAGGCAGTGTCTGACTCCGGGGATTACTTTTAATGTTGCCTTAATCCGTCCCACGGAGTCGTGCGTGTTCTGCCATTGCAGGGATCATTCTTTGATATCAAATGGTGAAGAGAGAAACTCTAAAACCACTTCAGATCCCTCTTGTGAAATGTGTTGTCAAAACACAGGTGGAATGTGAATGTTGAAACCGCAAGTGTGTTTCAACCAGTCTCCGTCTCCGCCTCTACAGAATCAGGGAGTGGATTCACAAAGCAGTGAGCCTCAGAGAGACACAGGGTGGGGGGGTGGGGTGGGGGGGACACAGACAGGTACAAGAGATGAAAAAGGAAAAGACGCACACAGAGATAGAAAGCGATGCATATCGAGAGAAGCAGTCCTTCTTTTTTTTTTCCAGGCCTCAAAATTTCTGCTGAAACCAAACCAAAGGAAACCCAAAATGCATGCTTTTAATTTAACAGTCAGCAAAAAGGAAAGACAACCACCACTGATTGAAAGTGTCATGAAAACCAGATTGACTTGCAAAAAATAGAAGCTTTGCCCTCAAGTGCAGTGGTGTACTGTACAGTTACACTGTGAATGGCTGTGAGTGTTAAAAGCAGAGTCACAGAAAGCTCTGGTTACATGGTGCTTTCAAGAAAATTCAATATCGTTCACATAGGGAAGGTAGCTGTTGTGTAGAGGCACTGAAATGTCACTATTGCTCATCCCATACTTGTGAAAGTGACATTTGCTCCTCTGGCCCAAAGGACACAACAGCAGACAGGGACAGCATAACTACTTTTACCTCACTCACCTCAAAGGAAAGTAAAGGAAATGAAAGTTACACACTTACTCTTGCACACCCACACACTCTAATCTGTTCTGTCCTATTTTTGATCTACCGATGGGTAAATTTCATCTAATGTGACGCAAATATTCTTATATTATGCATTACAAATTACAGCCTTGGACCAGGTAAAACAAAAAAAAGATGGAAGATAGAAAGGTTCTGTTGTTTTAGCATATTAATCACTGTGTTGAAACAAAGACAAAAAAAGGAAGAAACAGAAGCAAACAATGAACAATGAGAGAGAAGATAATGTTATTCATTTGTCTGTCTGAATCTCCATCAGCAAGCTCCTGTCCTTACATCACAGACACACTCTCTCATTAGCAATGACAGCAAAACATCATTGGGTGTGTGTGTGTGTCTGTGTATCTGCTGTATTTGCCTGTGCTTATGACCATCATTCAAATTTAACTTTACTCCGTTTGTTCTCTCTCTCTCTCTCTCTGCCCCCCCCCCACTCAGTTTTATGAGCCTGTTATTTATTTCCCTCATTAGCGATTGTTTCTATCCATTAGAGAGCGCCTCTTCATGCCAGCACTTTCCTCAGGGAGAGTAGAGAGACCTGTGCTCTTCTTGGCAAGAGCAGCTCCCGTTCTAACCCTCTTAAGCAGAGTTGAAACAATCCCCTCAACGAAACCCCTTCCCATTGCCATCCCCACCCTTTTCTAGGATCCAAAGAGAGGTGTTGGCAGGGGTGTGTGTCAGCATGTGTGTGTGTGTGTGTGTCTGTGCCTGAGAGGAACAGTTGTATAAAAATAATGAAGTGAAGATTTGATCATACGCTCCTGCCATTACCTGTGTACTGACATTCTTGTGAGTCGGGTGCCACCTCTTCGTTACCACCCCCCTCCACCCCATGCGCGCGCACGCTCACACAAAACCCCCACCGGTACACACAGGAATTTCCAGAGCCCAAAGACAACACAGAGGGCCCTCCGACATATTTGCCGTCATCCTCTTATTAACTCTCCCCGTTTGAACAGAGGCACATCAAAAGTAAGCAAAACACATAATTACTGGCATTAATATAACGAGCTCTTGGAGATAAGCCACTCTCCTAAGCCCACACCCGCACCCCCCCCACCCCCCTCCCACCCACCTCCCATACTTGGAGGGCATGAAGGAGGGGAACAGCAGAGGGAAGGTAGAGCACCCCTTCAATTAAGTGAGCTGTTCAACCAACATGAACAAACATATTTAGTAGATAATTAGTAGATAATTTTGCAGGTATGTCTGGCACAGGCCACAAAAGGCAGTGTTAAGGAAAATAGCAGGGAGGCAGTCAAAGGAGGGAGGCTTGTGGGATGTGCGAGATGCCCTGTGGCTCTGATAGACTCTTAACCGTCATTAACAATGTAGAAAGAACACACACGCACATACACACGTGCATACACCTTCTTTCCACCTTTATACAAGCCACTCATCTTCCCTCCATCTCTCCCTCGTCTGCCCACCTCCTTTGCCCCCTCTCACTCGTTCTTCTCTTTCTCTGAGGAGCCCTAGTTTTCTGTATGATGAGCTCCTTGGGGGCTTCAGTGTTTGGCAGGAGGCTTTGTCTCTTATACGAGATGAAAAAAAAAGAAAAAGAAAAAAAAGAAAAAGAAAGACAGAGAGAAAAGAAGACGCAGAAGGAGGGTGAAAACTTTAGACCCCCGGGGGCACTTCTCCTCACATTGTGAGGATTTGCCTAACAGCTTCACAAGAGGGTTTACATCCTCCTCTGAACACGAGGGGTATAATCACAGATCAAAACAAATTACCTATCTGTAGTCAGCAGAGGTGTCTGCCTGTCAAAAGCCCAGAGTTACATAAGATTTAAGTCAGTGCTAACTGAGCCTCTGATTTGGGGCACGGGGTGAATTCTTACTTTGAAACGCTAACATTACGAGGGCCTCGTGGTAAGACGCCGATGGTGCGTACCACACAACTGACTGCGAAGAACAAAGATTTGCTTTGATAATTACTTGGACTCCTCCGAAGTGACATTGTCATGACTTCTGATTAAGTTGGAGACGTGGAATGAATGATTTTTGTGCGCTCACGTTTGTGCATGAAGACCATGTCAATATATCCCACAACAGAAACAGAGAACTGTCTAGTTTGTGATGACAAAAGTGACGGCTGAATTGTCTTCTTATAGACCGGCATGACAACATCATCACAGGGAAGGACTGTCACGCTGGCGGTCTGATTTTCAGACTTGTGCACACCAACATCTGAGGCCAAGCGGGCATAATTGAGTTCCCAGAAATATCTTCGAAGATATCACCAGCCCTATTTACTTTAAGATGTGTGTGAGACAGTGTTACTGGCAACTTGCTGATGCAGCCACAACTGTGTGAAAGTTCTGCGCACTATGTTGAAGTGCGGGTGAGGGAAACATGCAGAAAAAAAAAAAAAAAAAAAAAAAAAGCTGAGTTACCACAACATCAACTGCAGTTTCACAAATCTGTATGGTAGAAGCTGTACGGGGGCATCCAGACCCGGGAAACACATTAGGGGAAATGATGGACTCTGTCACAGTACCTGTAAAAGAATACATGGCTGATTATCCTATTAGGGGGAGTTTTTGTTTTGCCAGGTGGGTGTTATATACCATATTTTTTTTTTTGCTCTATCTAGCCCATCTAAGCCCCTGCCACCACTTGGGAGCAGCTCTACAATCTGTTATTTATGTTTACTGGTGACCCTGTGGCCAAGAGGTGCACTCTTAGTTCACACAAGTTATTAGGCCTCTGGATAGAAGCAAGGTGGGAGGAAAACACATTTCTTTTCTGAATGGTGTCACAGCTTTTTGTGGCCAAACTTTCCCACACATTTGTTACATCTTAGAACTAGTTATTTTCTTTTGGAACCGTTTACCTTACATCCTGTTGTCATTGAGGAAAGATAGCATCAGTATAGCCACGGGGGCCATACTGTTTGAGCAAAACCTGTATAATGGCAAAACTATCATCGCTCACAACAAGTTCACACAGACACCTGATAAACTCAGCTAGACTCTGTTACATGATCAGAGTCAGTAATTATTAAAACACAGCAGTAATCTTATTAAATTTCGATTTCCAGGTGGGAATTTGAGAATACTGGCAGAACCATAATTGACTGAGTTGAGGTGTATTTTTGATGGCCTCCGCTGCTTGCAGATTAATGCCCTTAGCAAGAAAGGAAGGGATTTCTCTGACAGAGAACTCTTTGAGAAGTATAAAGCTCTGGTCTCAGGAATGCTGCTGACGACACAGAGCCACCTCGAGGCGCCTAGTGGAAGGTTAGATGAGGTGTCCGACCTGAGATGTCTATATAAACAATGTCTTTGTAGGGACATCCAGGGTTATTGTTAAAGGATTACGGTCTCGTCTTTGATGTTTTAGTCAGCTGCTAATGCCGGTGTCATCTCCTGCTTGAAACGCAAAAGCAAGGGTTTGTGGGAGTAGTTGGAACAGATAGCTACAATGGGCATGTCCACGGGCCTGTCAGACGTCAGGTAGGTATCAAGGCATAGTCAGCTAGCTGATCCCTATAATTATCCTATTACCATACAATTAGCTGCAAGTGAACTAATTAATGACACCTGACACCTCATACTGAACATTGTTAGCAAGGGTGTGTTGTGACAGAAGTTCTTTCAGGTGTCAGATACAAATTGAATTGTTAATGTAACTTAAGGTAATGTGAAGTAATGTAATTAGAAAAATTTAAACCATGAATATCTCAATATAATGTAAATAAATGAAGAGGAAGCGTGTTTTCCTCGTTCTTGCCGCACCTCTGTACAATTTGTCATAAAGCATTTATAAGTAATGAAAGAAAGAGGAAGTAACAACTGCATTTGATATGCAGTACAGCCTTACACCTTCAGAAATCTAACTCCCCCAAATCCTAGATTAGTGGATCATAGAATCTCAGGCACTAGTGAAAACAGCCACGTCTGGCGATGACTCAGTTATTGTTATAAAACGGACTTGAATGAAAACCTCATTAGTTTTATCTTTGAGCTGGAATCAGGGGTGCTGTCTGGCATGGATTCCCAGCAGTCAAAACAGAAAACAAGAGCTCACTGTGTGCTCTTTGAGACATCAAGGTGTCTGATCTGAATTGCTTTAGCTTGGAGGGAGAATGGCTTTACCGTCTCTGTGAAACTGATCCGTGAAGTGGATTAGGGACGGTTCTTCTTTCACTCAAAACAACACAGCTTGAGGAGTTAGACGAGGAGGTGGATGAAGCTCTCTGTGTTTGTGTGTGTGTATGTGTGTGTGTGTGTGTGTGTGTGTGTGTGTGTGTGTGTTTGTGAGGGCAGCCCTTATACCATACTCACAAATATATGTTTACCTTGCTCTTTGCAATACTTTCCAAAATGGCTAAATGGTACTGTGGCTGTCTGACCAAGCTGGAAACTATCTGTAACTTTATAAATGTGACACATTGCCTTGGAAAACTAATAGGCCTCTCATGCAGATTTACACTCCATCTTCCTCTAAGTAGGTTACACATCCCACTTTAGTTTAAACTGTTGGACATCTAGGAGGTCTATCATCCAAATATAGAGAAGTTGGACATGCTCAGTGAATTCATTTGGCCACTAGCTATAAACAGACTAGTAAAATGGATAAAAACAGATTAAACCCGATTCATTCCATTACCATGTTTCAACTAATAAAAGAATAGTAACTAGAGTTCTGTCTGTCTTTGAGAACAAACACAAGTGCCTTGCCTGTTTCCACTTTATAGCTCCATTAGAATATTTTTAGATGCCAATATGGCTTGTCACCAAGGTTTTAGTCCTGGGATGAGGGTCAGACTGCACACACACACACACACACACACACACACACACACACACACACACACACACACACACACACACACACACACACACACACACACACACACAGTTCGTCCTTGGCCTGGCACCTCTTTTGGCAAGGTGGTGGTATGGATCCATAACAAATGAGGGACACTCTAGCTGTGCCAATAGTCCCGGTCCCTTGGCAGACTCCACAAAATCATCTTTTCTTCCCAGGAGTTATGACTCTGGAGAGTTGATCATTAGTCAGGAATCACAGAAACACAGACACACACTCATCAAATGTGACTCAGGTCACAACTAACCTGACCGTAGTGACCTAGGACAACAAATCCAAGTCAACTTTTCAGACATCAAGTATTTGAGGTTACTCCACCATTCAGTAAGTTAGTTGTCCTTAATTTGAATGCATATTTTAACATACTGTGAGTTTTGTGAGCCTTTCTGTTAGATACAGTTGATTTTATTAAAAATGAATAAAGAAACAAAACACTCAGCCCAGGGATAGATCAATAAGACCCTTACTTTTTTAGCAAAAATCTCACAAAAGTCTAGTGCCCTATCCCTATCTGATAACTCCATGTCTTGCCATAACATTGTTCTGAGATTGCAAACAATGCAAAGAGATATAACCCAGCTGGCATCCAACGTCATGCAAAGAAGTTGGACTCTTAAATTTTAGATTGGAAATGAAAATCGGGTTGACGTCAAAGCCCAACGTTGGCTTATGACATTTAGCAGATGTTGGGTTGGGTTGGGATGTTTCGGTCACCATATCCCACAACTAGAATGTCTGTATTTATATTTATAGTTCCATAGGTATTCTTTGCTATGACATTGATATGAGGTGTTTGGAAGACTTTGGATTTGTTGGAAACCAACCAAATATCAATGTCAGTAATTGTTCTTATTCTATGTCTATGGCATTAGGCGTTGTGCTGACATTCAATTTTGGTCACTTTACATCACAAACTGCATTCAACCTAATATCAAAGTCTAACGACGTTGATGGCCAGATGCATGCCTGGAGGAAGGCGTCCTAAAGCATATTTGTACAGGTGCTGAGTTTTCTTTAGGGAATGAAGGCACACCCTATTTGAAACTCAAACATGTTTGTGCATTTAATGTCTTTAATGCTACATGATATGTTATCACTCATTCAGTTACTCTTATAATTAGTCCTAATTTATGAATCTGAACAATGCCATAGAAATGCAACAAGTATGTAAAGTTTGTACATTGTGTTTTCACTGCCTTTGTATATCACAGAGGCGTTCCCTTTGATTTGTGTATGTCCCTACAGCCATCTAAAGATTGTTGGAATGGCACGTTCCTTCCATCAACCCTACAATGATGTACACCGATCAGCCACAACATAAAAAAAACGGTGACTGGTTTTAAAGTTGTGGCTGATCTGGGAATGTGGCCTCACCCACTAAGGATGTTGTATTACACAAAGAGCACAAGACTCATACGCAAACACTGATCAGCTCTGATGTGGTAAGGTTTAGCTTGAAAGTGGCATCCAGTGCAAAATGTGACGAGTGCAAGGGTCAGGAATCGCGACGTCCTGATGAACCACTGGTGTAAATTTTGTCACCATTCAAAATTTTTTCTCCACATTCTTCACCACTGAGACCCTGGAGGTTCACAAATACTGTACTCTGCGACCAAAAACAACTGGGTTGCATCAGTTTCATGAGTCAGCAATTCCAATGACTCCCAAAAGTAGCACCTAAGACATTTGCAGAGAATGAAGTAAGCAACTTGGTTCGATTGAGCTACAATTTATTGTGATTGAAGTTGTTTTGGTTAAATTTTATAGGGACAGGAAGTTTTACTGTTCAATCACCAAAAGAATAAAAAGCCTGACGCTCACAATTCAAGTATTTGTTGTCCGTTAGTCATGTAAATGATTATAGTGTGAGGGATCATCATATATGTATGCACCTTACAATGCTGAAACCCATGTAAAGTAAGTAATCCATAATCCAATCCAAACTATTTGATGGAGATGGGTGTAATTTGAGGTGGTGATTTTATTGGTCAAGATCGATACCAGTTCCTAACAATCCAATTATCATTATTTGGGCTAATTCAACCCTTTTTTTTTACAACTGTGAGACTGCATGACTTGGTCACACAAAGTGGTAACCATGTGATGTGAGTATGTGAACTAGTGCCATCAGCTTACAGCATCAATACATTTCTTCCTTAATTTGTGAAAATAAGGCCCTAAAATCTATATGGATCAGACATATGGTTAAAAATGGCCAAATTAATCATTCTTAACTCAGGCGTGATAAATGTGTGTCCATATTTGCATGCACAGTCAAGTAAAAACAATCAGCAAATATTGGCTTGGCAGTATAATCAGAAAAGCAGCCTGGATTCTAACTTTACGGCTGGAACTGTGCAATTATTCATGCAGAAATACTTGCGGGTGAATGTAATGTGTAAGCTGGTACACCTGGGGTAGAATTTCACTGCTCAGAGGTGAATTGAAACACACACAGCAATGACACGATTGGGGTGCTGACACGTTCATTAGCACATAGGCAGATTTGACACAGCTGGAAGATGTAGCGAGGAGCTGCTGTCAAGGTCTTGGAATGCTGCAAGACTGGCACAAACTAAGGGTTGGATGCTCATCGCTGTGTCATAAGAGACCTGGCGCTGTCTCGTCTCCTTTTTTTAAAATATTTTATTTATTTTCCTCCCTCGTTGAGTCGTTGCAACACACTGAGTGTCATCATTTGCATGAGTTTGACACCCCAATGTCTGGCTTCTTTGTCCTCTCTCCAACTTGTTTCCTCTCTGTCCGTCCCCCCCGCTTCCTCTGTTCATCTCAGCCGTCTCTCTCCCCCTTTCTCTCGCTCTCTCTCCCTCTTTTTCTCATTCTGTGCCTCTCCTCTTTCTGCTGATGGTGGCGGTACCATCCATGCCAATTATGGCAGTCGAGCAGGTGGCTCCTCGCAGGTGGTAGAGGATTAATCCCTGTAAAGACTTCACTTCATTAGGAAATCCGTTTAATGTGGCCAGTTGATTGATAAATCTCCCGGACCTCTCTCAGAGTCCCAAGATTACTGCCAAGTTTGTCTATTATATGCTAGGTTGACCCTGATGTCAGCAACAGAGAGAGGGAGGGATAGGGACAGAAACAGAGGGAAAGTGTTTGTTGTGTCTTTCCAGCTGAAGTTAGTTTATAGGACTGTTATGCTATTTGCTGACTGGATCGGATCATCTCAGCATTTTTTGGAAAAAGGTTGGAAAAAGGAGTGACTGCTAAGTCTCCAAATCCCATACCGGGATAACCTGAAATGTTAAGATGGTTGATGTTTAAAGTTATTATGAAATAAGTGACAGGTTTAACAATACAGATTTAATAATGCAGAACCTAATTTGAAAGCACAAGCAATTTTCACCATCTCTGTAGTTTTGCACAAAGAAAGAAGAAATAAAAAGGTTTGGCCTATTAGATTTAATACCAGAGTACATGTAAGCGCTACAACTATCACAGCATTTAAGAATGAACTGTAACAACTTGCCCTCACCGTCTCAGACCACCCACACTCTCCTCACTGTGTCAAGCCTCTGCATTTAACTCAAGTATCTTCTTAACTCACCCCTCTATAATTTTCCATCCCAGCATTATCACAATTATCCTGTGAGCCAGGAGGGGAGGGAACTCCCCCCCGCCGCTGCTCGTGACTGTCTATGTGCCACCCGCGGGCTTGTGGTCTGGTTGGATTTGTGAAACACTGACAGACAACCCCTTCATCAAGCCTGTCAAACAAGGATGACAAATGTGTCTCCACATCCCCAAGATGCCTACAATATTTAAAGCTATGGGAGAATGGTGAAACCGACAGAGAATAGCCCCTCCTGGCAAACGCAAAGTTCAAGCCGCGTCAGGCTGTATCATTCTCAAAGAGCTTCTGAGTTGAACCTGATGGCATGTTGACTTAATGATTCTGACAGAGCATATATGGTGTCTGTCTCAGGTTTCTACAAGGCAGTGAAGTGAAGTCAAAATATATTTACTGAAATGCTCATCAGCTTAAAGAGGGATTTGGTTACAATGCTGAATATCAAATATGGATATGATTATCTTACACCTGGAATGTAGCTCATCATAAAACGCTCTTTATTTAATCCTTCCTTTTGTAAAATGCAAAACAAATACAAACATTTTAAAAGGTGCTTGTCAAGGCTACAGAGGTATTGATACATTTTCACATAAAATGGAAGTTCACTCGCACACACACACACACACACACACACACGCGCACACACACACACACGCACACACACACACACACATAATATGCACAGCGCTCTCGCTATCTCTCGCCATCACCAAAAAACAATAGCTTGGAGATACAGTCTGGCTATCAGGCAATCAAACATACAGTCATTCTTCTTCCAGCTGCTACCAAGCATGTAACTATATTGCTTTGCCCAGTGCTTGGAGCCTTGTCAAAATATGACAGAAGATCGCACCTTTTTTCCCAGGGTGAGTGTTTTAATTACAGGGTTGCTTCTAGCCTTACCACATCTGTACAAATGTCAGTCCAAAGTTCACTGCTCTTTGACGAAGAGAGTTCCTTGAAAAAAAAAAAAAAATATATATTGTGCTGATTGTTAGGCAACAGAATATTGTAATACAGAATCTTTGCATTTGAGGTCACCCCCACCCTTCTTCTTCTTCTTCTTTTTCTTTTTTCTATTTACGACAAGTCATGTGTTCCGTCATTACTCATGCTCACTATCACATTTCTTTAACAGTCCCTGGCATTGCCACTTTGATATCTAATATTTTAATTGCTGCAGGGCCATACATCTTGCTGTCCTTTACAACAATAAATGGGTTGTGTAAGAATAAGCAGGCGTTTGGGATGGGATAATTCTCTGCATGCAAGTTCACCCATAAGGTCCACAGTAGACCTAAGACACACTGCATGAATCCCAACAGGTAGGAATACAAGATTGTGTTTTCCTCATATGGATTAATTTTAATTATTTACTTGGATATTTAATCTAAATGGATATTTATTATGAATGTGTTACATTGCTTTGCTTGCATTTTAATATGTAATTTCTCACTTAAAATATTGTCTTGTTATGAACTATGTAGTTATCATCGTGATCACAGAAATATTTAGTCCGGTATAGCAATATCATTTTAATATCTGTTCAGTTTTTTTTAAGTATCTGGTGTCGTATGAGCAATTAATGTAGAGTATTAGTCCCCATTTTACCACACTGCACAACAGCCTTGTTTCAGTCAGTTGTCTGTGGAACTGCCACTGTCACTTTAATGAGTTTGTTGCCTCAGATTAGGTTGATATTTTAACAGTAATTGAGCATGACTTTTAGAGTAGCTGACTTTTTACCCTGCCCGTTATTCCCTTCAGAAGGACCCCTGTGTCTTTGTTCGTGCCCAGAGCTGCAGGTGGCAGCATAGTCTTAGAGGACATGAGAGGCTAGATTCCTACAAAGATACACATACAGGCACAGACACACACCACTTAGCCCATTGAGCTTTTCCCTATTCCCCTGAAGTACACACTTTGACCTTTGGATATTTGTTACCCAGAGAATGTGACATTGGGAGTCAGCCAGTGGCTTGCTGCTTAGCTTGACTGTCTCTGTTTGTAAGGGGGTGTAATAATTAGCAAGTTCTCAGCCTGTGATTTTTAATGTCCCTAATTTGGCTCAGACAGAATCCGTGTTTGTGCTACGTGATACCTCCTGCATTTCTGAAGTGTTTTCGATGAAGGGGCGCAAAGCTGAGGCAGGTTTTGATATTTTCTTACACACCGTTTTGCATTTCATTACCATTGGTGAGGGACGGTGGGCTGTTTATGATTTCAAAACAGGGACAGGAGGTTGAAGTATTTTGGCTGCAGGGAAGACTGTTTTTTTTTTACACTGATTTACCAGACTTGGAGGCTTGCATCTTATTATTTGGACTATTCTTTAACCGCGGCTGTTCAATTGTGTGCGACTGGGGTGTTTACGACCGGCTAAGGCAAGGTTCCCAGGGGTTTGAGGGTTAGGAGGATAGGACTGATAAAAAAAATCTATCTTCGTGAGTCATTTATTTTATTTCCAGTATTTATGGAAGAATTTATTGATCGAGCTTTTGATTGTATTTATGATTTTTTAATGGAATTACTGTTTTTACAATCCAGCCACTTATAAAGGAAAACACATTTTACTCTTAGAACTGAATTGGATACAAAAATAACAAATTAAAAATAACAATTATTTTAATGTTCTGAAGATTTAACAGAGAATGTACACTTTTCAAAGAAAACACCATTAAAATATTGGTGACAGTGCTATGCTGTAATTGTTCTTACCCAAAATGCCTCGTGATATATTGTCATTCATTTTTCATAAATGCAAATTACTTAAAAGTGTCTCAGCCCTGTTGTTGCATATCTCAACAATTCACCGGGAAATGTCTTGAGTGCCACATTCTGTCAGCTCTACTGAATAAATATGAAATAGTCCAAATGTCTCAAGGCTGTACATTGTCATTCATATAGAAATAATATGATTCTTTTAGTGGTGGTGACCCCACATCTGGCAGAACTGTTAACCTTTTGGTTATGTGGCTTTGAGGTGAGTGTAGCTCAGCCAACCGCCCCCCACCCACCCACCATCCATGGCTTTCACCTCTCTGGAGCTGGAGCAGTGTTAGGGTGCAGAGTGGGAGCCCTCATACTACTGAAAGGTGTGTGTTTGTGTGTGTGTGTGTGTGTGTGTGTGTATCAAGCAGGGGGTGTTTGAGGCTGCCCATCTGGGAACAGACCCTGGGTGTTAAACACCGAGGAGCTGGAGGAGAGGACTCTGTCAGCTTGGAGGACACAGCACAGTCAGCGCAGAGGTCACTGGAGCACACGCACACACACACACACACACACACACACACACACACACACACACACACGGACAAATGCACTCATGCATCCATGCATACACACTGTCACTGTCCCTCTCTCTCCTCACACGCACACACTGTCTTTTCTGTCTCTTCTCTCTCTCTCCCTCTCTATTTCGCTCACACCGGCAGACGCACACGCACAATGAGCACTTGGGCAGCATTGCTTTGCTCGTCTCCCCTCTCCTCCCTTATCCTGTCAAAACTCCACTGTGGGGTCAGAAAAGCAGCGGTCAGGAGGATAATAGGAAAACAGCTCATACAGGGAACTGTTGACACATTATGAGGTGGTAAAAGAGAGACACAGGAACAGAGAGAGTGAAGGTCTGTTAACTATCTACAGCCTTTCAATTTCAGCCATTCAATTCTCAGAATAAATACATACAGAGGAATGTTTGACAAACATTTCACTGTTGCACTTATTTCAAAATAAAAAGGAAATGGAAATCCCTGAGAGTTTTTACCTTAACAAATAACTGTGAATGAGCATCAAAACAGTTTTTCTTTGTTCTTTGTGTAAAACAGTTTGTTCCACTCCGATACAACCAAAAGACACTCATTAACTATTTTTAACTACTCTGATTTGCATCGTGTGAACTAGTCAATCAGTATAGCACATAAAATGTACAATGTAACACCACCAAATTTCAGCAGTAAAAGTGTATCTGTGCTGGAGGCAAAGAGTAATGATTGTGCTAAAACAAAACTACTCTAGTCCAGTAGATTTTCTTTTTTTTTTTTTTTTTTTTTTACATCTGAACACACAAATACATACGCAGACGCACACACAGGTACGCACACACTTCCGCACTGTATAGATGCACGTCGAACTTGTCAGCTTGAGATGGCTTCATCTACCATCCATTACTTTTATGTCCTGCCTTTCACCTTAATGGCCTCTGCATATTCACCACGGGACCTACTAGTGCATCCTAGGGGAGGGGACACACATATACACAGGAACACACACACGTGCACCGTCAAAGGTTAGCCAAGTTAGATTTACAGCCCGGGACCATCACCTGTGACTTAGCGCCTCTGAAATTAGTCACAAATAGCATATTAGGGCAGCTAATCAGGCACGCCTGAGCACTTGGCTTTCTTTATGTGGTCATAAAGGGGAGAGTATATGGACGCCCTCAGGCCTTGGGGTGAATGATCGTCCTGACCTCCAGTGAACCAAAAGCCGCACATGGCTGGGGAGGGATGGGATGTGTTGGCAGGGGTACTCCCACAAAAAAACATACTTTGATACACAGAGGAAGATGACTGTGCTGCATCAGGAAGTGATTTCTTTTGGTTTTACTGCTGCCCTGTTTCACTCCAAAAAACCACATGAGTAAAGCACACAAAGAAAGATGACGGCAATTACAGAATTAAGGACACACACTGTATTGTAATGCTCTCCATTTAGTGTAAGATTATGTCCAAACCCACTCTGTAATTTTGTAATATATCAGAGGATGTTATTTTATGTGTGTGTGTGTGTGTGTGTGTATGAGTATTTTAAAAAGAAGACACAAATCATTGAGCTATCTAACCACATGCAAGAGAGTGTATATCACTGTAGATGAACCTGATAATTTCAAAGTTTATATTTCAAAAATCGAAATTCCACTTATGTAAATAATAGAAGGATTTTAAAGGTAGTTATTTTTGGCCTCAGATTTGAATTACACAAGTAGGTACTATTTAGAACGTGTGACTTGAGTCTCTCGGTACGGTCTCACAAGCGAATGGACTTTGTCGGACATGGAAAACTCTGGCACCACCAAGAAACCTCAGACCTTCATAAAATAGTAAAGCTATCTCTTGCTCTCTGACTCAAGTCTGTCGAATGAACAGGAGAGGGCACAAGGGTTGAGGAATGCATAAAAGAAAAGCAGAATGCAGGAATCAAGGATGAGGAGCAGAGGGATGGAGGGAAAGGGGGAAGAATGAGATCAAGAATTGTAAAAAGACGAAGGAAGGGAATCACTCTTGTATCTCACACACGCTCTCACATATTCTTTCCCCACCGGTGGAATAGTATGTTTTCATATCAGAGTGATTGTTAGACAGTCAGATCCAATATGGTGATTCAGTAACTACTTAAACAGAGCTCGGATATTCTGCCCCTAATTGACTTGGTGTGGCCTCACTAAATCACAGTCTTTATTTAAAATAGCTCTCTGATAAAAAAAATGAGTCGCTCTCATTCTCTGCCTCTGTCCTCTCTCTCTCTCCCCTCTTTTTCCCTTGCTCCCATCTCCCTCTCCTTTATGATTTACCATTTAGGAGATGAATTTGAAATTTCAATCATAGAGTTGTTAAATATTGATGGGTCTTCTAAGTCGTTAACGAGGTCTTGGCAAGGACGGGGGAATCAGCCCCTGCGTTTCGCTGGCCCCTGCTTCTTCGCGGCTCAGCCATCTAGAGGGATCCAGCCAGGTCAGGAGGTCACTGTAACCAACCATAATCTTCTAACTTCTATGAGATCTTTTAATGTTCCGCCAAGGCTATTCTCTCTAACATCAGCTCTTATCATACATTACCATATGCAAAAAAATGTCAAAAAACTTTCTAATTATGCATTATGTAGAGCAGCCTTTATTCACTGTTCAAGATGTGTCAATTATAATGAGAGCACTGGTGTGTGATTTGATATGATAATAGAAATCTTTAACTGGGTCTCAGCAGACCTCTTGTGTGTCAGGACTGATCACTGCTGAAAAGAATAAGCGCCTCCAGGCCACCGTAGAGCAAGGCAGCACTCAGATGGTTCAATATTCTACACCATAAAATCAAGATGAGACTTCTTTTATTATTGCTGCCGCCAGAGCAAACTCCTGCCAGCCAATCAAACGTTATGTACTTTGAGATGTGATCATTACATCTTACAAACGATGTCCCACCAAATAACATTTGTCTGTGCAGAGGGGTCACATTAATGGCTTGTTTTCTTGTTGGGTTTGACTTCAAACATCTTAACACTGACTGATAGCAGAAGTAGTAGGTACAGTTTCACTGATTAGAATCCCTCAGTCTTTGTATTTGGTGTATGTGTATTTCATAATATGAATGTAAACTTAGCTATGGTTAAACTGTAACATTAAATCCTACTTATCATACACCACAAGAAATTTAAAATAAATGGACACTCCTTGTTAAAACAACAAACTAATTGCAGGTGATTTTTTTAGAGGCTATTGCCATTTTTTGGGGGTCCTGTGTTGCATTACAGCTTAAAAAATATATATTTATATCCACTACTAAAGCTGTGAACTGGGAGTGTCGTAGATGTCAATGATGATAATGCAATAAAAAGCATTTTGGGGGTATCTCCACTTCTGCACTTAGCCTCTTGGCAGTGGTTTGATCAAGACGGAATAAGCTTGTGACTTTTCAATTCCAGCCATAATTTGTTTCGATATTACATCTCCTGGATAGAGCAAGTGATGGAATTTTTCCTATCCGAGGCCGAGGCAGTGGGGAAGCTGACGATGTCCCATAATAGGTTATCACCAACCATATCTTTTGCAAAATAGAAACCCAACACATGTACATCTGTGGCCTAGTGTCAGAGCCTTAAATATACATCAGAAATGCATTAAATTTGCTGATTGCCATTCTTTTCCAACAGCGTGTCAAGCCCCAAATTTATTTTTGTTACGTTGCTTCCCGATTACTTTGAATTGCCAGTGGTCTCTCTTGACATTGACGGCTTT
This sequence comes from Seriola aureovittata, assembly GCF_021018895.1. Lineage (NCBI taxonomy): Eukaryota > Metazoa > Chordata > Actinopteri > Carangiformes > Carangidae > Seriola > Seriola aureovittata. Next base: position 18,761,229 of record NC_079370.1, on the reverse strand, counting down.
GAAGGAAGTGACAACATTAAATTTATTTTCTGTGTGCATACATGTGTGTATGTGTGAGTGTGTGTATGCGACTGGACGATGTACCAGTGTTTTCTCTTAGATTGTTTGAGGTCCATCAGTGAAAGCCAAGCCCTTTCATATTGTATGTAATTTACTGGAACCACATATAGCACAACACAGGTACTGCTGAAACACTGATCGGTTCTCTGGCGCACCGTTACTTCTCACAGGAAATGTAGCTGACACAAAGTAAAAGCTCTATTTGAGTGTGTTTCCAAAAGAATATCCTTGTTGAATCCAGCACCCTGCTAACCCCAAATCCTACTTCTCAACCACCTGCAGCAGTGTGTGTCTCTTCCAAATTTTAGACAAGTGGGATTTCCATGCAGAGCTGAACCAAGAGTCTTTCAAGTGTAGCAAATGAGTCCCATGTTTTTTTTTTTTTAGCTTGGTTTTCACACAGTCCAAACACTCTGATAATATCTGACATGTTCCTAAAAAGATATATAGTAAGGTATAATGCAGATGGCACAGTGCAGACAGCATAATTAAAAGGAAAGCAGATAAAAAAAAAGGAAAGGGAGCATGAAACAAAGTGTTTCAAGGCATGTGTATCAATTCCTATTAGACATAAAGCTTTTGTAAGAGGGAGGCCAGCAAAGGTAATTTGGTTTGAAACAACAAACAAAGCAGTTATCCTTGTATTCTTTCCTGTTGTGCAAAAGAAAAAAAGAAAACTCACTGAATGAGCTGGCTTAATGAGAACCCCATTTGGACTGACGCATCAGGCTATTGACCTCTCCCGGGGCTGTGAGGAGTGAGCACTTTCACATGTTACTGTCTATAAATTTCAGCCGTCGACACAGCGCCCTATTTCATCAGGGGCCAGGCTGACGTGCCCTTCGGATTGATGTCCCTCCTGCCCATTTGTCTGTTTTACACTCCTTAGTGTCTTTGTGCTCCGCTAGACCTGCACCTCTTTGCTGTGATTGGGTATTGACAACAAATCAAAGGGGATAATATATGGTGATGTTTGCCAGTATCCCAACAAGACAAGATAGTCGTACGGCCGGGCCGGCTGGTTTACATGTGTTCTCTGTGCATGTCAGTAAGACTGCATATCGATTCCCCAGCGGACAAAGAGCCATTCTTCTTCTAGTGGCCAATACCTAGTTTAGTTAAAAGTGTGACAATGAAAAGGGCTGCGGGCAGCGAGTTTAGAATTAAACCATACTTGACATGCAATGAAAGACCCCCTTCTGTGGAGGGGCTCTTCATGACTTAAGTAATAGACTGGGAATGCAGTTATTGCTTAGCCTTCAGAATTCCTTTGCTTGCGAGGTAATGTGTATATCAGAAAAGTTTGTTTTCTGCCCCTCAGGCCTACTCAATAAATGAACATAACAGCAGGTCCTTCTCTCTCTCCCTCTCTGTCTCACACACACAGTCTCACCCACACACACACGCTTGGCGAGCATCTTTGAAATGGGTTTTGTATTGATTTTTGTAACTACCCTGTTAGATGACGTTGTGCCTTAGCGTGTCATTTCTAGATGGCCCTGCCCCGAGCAGGTCATTGAGGTGCTAACTGTCATTTGGAGGGACAGAAAAGCAATCATAGCTTTTTCATTACTTACTGTTTTCCCTCCCACCCCCTCCCCGTTTTCACTCTCTTTTTACCCCCAGTCGTGGGATCGCCTGACATATTATGGCTTCTGTGATTTAACTGCACTCTTAAATTAAGTGCTGGAATATCAAGCTGTAGCTTTAGAAAAATAAACTCTGTGTCATGGGATCAAATACCCTGGAGGTCAAAGTCATGAACTTGTACTGGCGCACTCATCAATTTCAAACTTGTATGGGCTTGTTCTGTTTTAGGTGTACACAGGAGGAGGAGGAGGAGGTTGTGGCTTGATTGTGGTTGTGTGTATGGTGTTTTCATTTCATTTTGCAGTGCCTATATATAATCCAGTGCAATACAGACTCATGGAATTCTGGGAAATCAACACAAGCTCTTACACTGATTATGTTTCTCCACTGAGATTTGGATTATGTGACAATACTAATAAATACTGTTTTCTCCAGTCTGTCACATGAAAAGATTTGAAACAGTCGTGCTCAGCGGACTTCAGTAACACAACTTTAACTGCACAGCTGTGGCTATGGCTGGGGGTTTTTGATTATGGTAACAATCAAATCATAAATAACTTTGGTTAAGGTTAGGCAACTCAACTGAAACAATGTGTTGAGGTTTATTTCATACTTAGGTAATAGTAAAATTAGCAAAACCCCAATGACCAGTGGGAACTTCAAAGTAAGAGAGCGCAGAGTGAACCGAGGTCAGCGCGACCCCACCCAGCTGCATAATTAACTCATCATGTGTTTGCTTTTCATGACATTATGCTTGTTTTACTACATCTTGGGACTCATCCAGTGATATGTAACATGCAGCGAGCACTGCATCTTCTCAAAGGCTCCGTAGGTGGTCAAGCTATTTATTTTTAATTTTTAGTCTTGACTTCTCTTGGACTATAGAAATAACAGTTAGGAAACAAATTTAATGTTCTAGACCACCTATATCTCTCTTTATGAGATTGTTTTTTTGACCACAGACCGTGCGTGTAGTTTGCATATTTCATTGCTGAAAAATATCAAAAATCTGTGTTGATTGTAGTAAAAACAGGATCAAAATGACCTACAGTATATTTTGTATAATAAATCATGAACTAAAGATGAAACAGAGCTTCAGAGAATTGATATAAATCTTCAGTCCTATCATATAAAATGACCAGTCATGACACTTTAGCTTTTTTTTTTGTCATTATTGCTGAGGAATGCTGTGTTTGGAAAGCAGCTGCCACATAGAAGCGGTCTGATGGAGACAATAGTCAAAGGAGGACAAGATCAAAGACAAGTGATGTGCACCAGTTACTGTGAGTAGTGCTGCCGCCGCTGCAGTGCGCTGAGGGCTCTCGTTTGGTTTTAATCAATGAGCCTGCTCAATGTCGCGGCCTTGCACTGACTCCCATCTCTTTATAGGGAACTTAATCACCTGGGCCATTTTGAATTCAGTGGAAGAAGGAATGAGGGTGATGTCACTGCTTGCTTGGGTTACAGTAAGAGGTTGGGAAGCAGGCCAGGGGGAAATAGTCACAAATGACTCGTATGTGCCTCATTCATTTACTTCAGCAAGAAAGTTCATTTACTTTGAGTGTAAACTAAAAAGGACATTCACGTTATTGATAAGGTGCAGTTTCATGAGAATTTATTGCAAATACATGCACTTTGGGTTATGAATAAATATGTAACTTATGCACTTTGACAAATTCATCAATTGTTTTTGATTTACAAACAGAAAAGAGAGGAGTCTACAAAAACTCACTAACTTCATACTGACTTCACTCATTTGTTCTTGCGTGGGTCACCTTCAGCTCATGCACTAATGATGACTACAAGGAGAACGACAGAGTGTTAGAGAGGAGGAACAAAGAGACCATCCTCCACCCACCCCAGTCAAAATATTGTTCTTGTTATATACGTTAAGTGGGAAAGAAAAATTGCGCTGCCAGATTCATAATGTCATTAACGGTTAGGCATAAGGTTAGCCCTTACATCATATGCTCAATGTGACCCCATTACTCTCCATCAACTCATCCATCCAGACGTCCTGGGGACCTGGGCTGTGGCCCTGCACACCCCCTGTAAGCCTTGCAGAAGCTGGCAAAGCCCGCCTGCTTGCCCACCCGCCCCACCTCGCCACAGGTCCCTCAGGCATGCACGCGCACACACGCACACGCACACACACACACACACACACACACAAAACCAAAAGCACATGCAAACTCTCCTATACATACACTGACATGTATGTATCATGCACATATTCATACACAACAATGAGTGTATGCATGCACGCAGAGACTTGTAAGTTTACAGGTGTTTGTGCACACTTACGCAAACTCACCGACACACACATATATATGTAGACATGCACGCATCCGCTCGCCGCCCTGCTCGTCCATTGTGTCACTGGAAGATTGTGCTCCATTCCACTGAAGGTGTTATGGGCTGTTATCAGCAAGACCATTCCATGGATGGCTGCCCTAATTGAGAATAATGAGGGTCACATTGAACATATGGTCGCTGTTGTGTCCCCTTTCCCCCCTTCTTCTCTCCTATCTCTCTCTCTCTCTCTCTCTCTGTCTCCCTCTCTCCAACTCCCCCAGACAAAAGGTTCAGTCAAACTTTACCAGAGCCAAGCAAAGATCTGTGTGGCAAGTGGAAAAAGAAAGGACATTGTCAAAGTTGTTCTCTTTTTCTTCTGACAAGTTAATGTCCACACAGTCGGTGAGAAGGGCAGTGACCGGGCCAATCAGTCGGAGGCAAAATGCTAACCCCGCTGAGACGAGCGGCGGCGGAAATACTGGCCTAAGCATTGTGCTGATATCAAGCTCCTTTGTTCTACATGCGAATACGGACATTTGCTCTTCGTTACCAAGGTCCCTTCTGTCATTGAGATTTGAAGAATAGAAGTGCCAGCATATTTCAGCATCATACACCTCACAGACAGACGGTCACCAGTGTGCTAACAATGATTAAGCTTGCATGTGTATAGTAATTAAAAAAAAAAAAAATTGAATGTTATTTGACCTGGTGTCAAAATGCATTCATTGCATTTTTGTGGTGTATATGAGACAGAGCTGCAGGAAGGACATGATTCAGTGGTGGATTAAATGTGAATGTCAGTTGGAGTCAGGAACTAAGTTTACTGTTCTCAAAGCAGTTATGTGATATGGTTGGATTTCAGAATAAATCTTGGTAGCCTGCCACTATCATGTCATGTCTTTCGTCATTCAATATGTCTGCAGAGGAGATATCTAATGTACACAGTTAAAATCCACCCCAACTTGTGTTGCACGGGTAGATTCATGTCCCGGGCTCTGAGCACTTTATCAACGCAGTCTCATGGTGAAATAGAAATCCTGGAGCTGTTCCCAGTAATAACACCATTGCGACTACGACGAATTAATCTACTGAGACATCTCTCTTGCTTTCTTTCCACTGGTAAAATTGTCTGCCCTTTCCTCGCTCAAGGAAGAACTCTTCAAGCGCGTCATTAATTGCACCGACACTGTGAAGTTTTATGTTTTCCAAGAAGTTGTCGGATCTCCGCTGCTCCCCCAGATCTGTCAGTATTTGGTCAAAATAAAGTTAGCAACTGTCAAAACAGCAGACTAGCAAACCAGGGTCACAGAACACAATGAAATGATTAGATTAACATTTGCTAAAGTTAAACAATTGCCTGCTTGTTTATGAGACACATCCCTGTTGCGATGTCATCTCCAGGATGTCTCCTCGCATGAAATACCGTATGTATTTGTTTACATAGGAATCACGCTGATTGGATTTAGATGAGCTAGTAAAGATGCTTTATGAGCCCACTACCAAACTGTGAATTGATTTGCTGGCATCTCAGTTTCTTGTGTAATATCCTTAGGAGGTTGGATTTATGACTATCTGTGACCCAGTTGCATTGTCACTGCGCTGCATAGCCCCTGGATGCAGACGCGGGTCTCCAGTTTCATGTAGAGACAGGTGTAGTCTCGACGTCCGATGATATGTGTAACATATGTGTGTACAATGTAGACATATGCCTTAATGTACTGACATAGTAGAATGTTAAAGCACTGACATACACGATATGTGCAACATGTGTGTATGACATAGAAATATACTTTCATGCTCCGTGATGGAAGATATATCACTTACTGTATGGTCACACACATGATATGTGCAGCATATGTGTTTGATTTACACAATATCCCAAACTTGTCATGTGGTGTAAATTTTTAGAATGTAAACTGTATACATGGAAATAGATCAGTTGTTTAATGTTCACTTCTCATGTTTGCAGATATGGATTGGAACCTACTCAGGTGGTGATTTGCCAAATTTTACACTGCAATGATATTAAAAAATATGTACTGTATATCAGCATTGCTTTATTATGCTAATGACGTTTCATTTGATACACAGAACATATATGTACAATTAACCTCTTCACATTTTTAGCTACCATAGTGTTTTTTTTATTTGTAAGGGAGAATTTATAAGAATGGAGGACTCTCTATCATATAGATAAACACAAACCAAGCCATGAAGCCTCTGCGTCATAAGATAAATGCAGCCACTCAATCCATAAAATATTGCTACTGTACATTAGGGCTGTATTGAGAAAATTCTGTCTTCATTTGTTTGACCGTTGAAATATAAATGTCCATACAGGCCCCCCGACCACTGCAGGAGCCAGCCGTTGACATTTCTCCACTTTGAAAACACAATGAAATCTGAATATTGCCTCGACCGAGCCAATGCCCGTAGGGAAATAATCTGGGGTCTCTGAATAGTCCCTAATTGAATTGTCTTTTACTAAATAGAGTTTGCTCTAATGCATACTCTCATCGGAGAATATGACAGCCGGTGATGCTTCTCATATCTGCCTAAAAGAGCCCCCAGATCCAAGGACCTATTAACTGTATTACCCAAACCAATATCCCTGCCTAAACCCATTACCCTGAACCCATTGTGTATTTTTGTCACTACATCTTTGCTCAAAATCCGAATCAGCCAGTGATGGATGCTTAACAAGACTACACTTTTATCACATATTCTGCTGACCTTCAACAAATTGCTTTGCAAGTTTGCCTCCAAGATTAATGTGACAGAGCTGCTTTCTTTAAGGCAGGATTCAGGGTGCAGAGGGGGGCCATCTAGGTCCACTGTTTTAGTTTCTCCACGCTCGTAGGCCCTAACCTTCATTTGAACCCGCGCCATCCGTCAGATGCTGTTTCTGTGAGGTAGAATGTTCATTTCAGTCACGTACTTATAGTTCTGCAACTGGAAAATCATAAAGATAGTTTGGTCAATTAGCCAAAGTTGAAAATAAACAAATGTCTACCTACTCCCCGAAGAAGAGTGGAGGTTTTCCAGACAAGGGTTGACAAGGAACAGGTTAAATACCTGTGTTGTTGTTTCTGGATAAGGCATGACACTTGTAAAAAGTTCATAGAAATGATAAATCTTTACATCCCACAACCCCTCCTCCCGTAGTTCTGCTCCACCCTCACATGAGCCAAACTCTCTCCATAGGTGTAAATCAGTTTGACCCGTAAACCCCTCCAACAATATGTTGCAAAACATAATGTATTGCAATTTCGTACCAAAGTAAACGCCACTGTTTCAGCAGACAGGGGGCTCATCTCTGCCTAATAAGTTTGAATCATGATGTCTGAGTTGTCCGTGTTAGTAGAAATTGCACAGCTGAGTTGGAAAGCAAGCTAAATATTCTCTTCCATTACTTAATGTTGACTTAGGAACAGATCTGTGATGATGTTTTACTTTAGGACATAATGTATTATATAGAACTGACTGCAGGCAAGGCACACTTTTTTTTTTTTTTGGCATTATGGGATTTAAAAAAATTGAGTGAAAGTGTTCAAACGCTGTTGTATTAGTGAGCAGATATATTTGAACCAGCACGCTGATGATTTTGTTGAGTGAAAACTGGCTAACAGTTAGTTTATAGCATCCTTTAAAGTATTTAAGACAATAGTCTTTTGTATGAATCCAGCAGGTTTCTCGCAGATACTGCATTCCATAAGTATCTCCTCCTTAGTTAGCTTTGGAGAGCTTTTCCTTCGCTTTATCAGTGAGGACCTGTGTCTTATCATGACTAATGCTGGAAATTCCTCCCTTAGATAAGTAAAGGAGCTTAGGATTACCCTCTTGACTGAACATTGGAAAAGAGAGAGAGAGAGAGAGAGAGAGAGAGATGGAGAATGCACTTCATGTTTGTCTGTATCTGTATGTGTGTTCGAGGGAGGGAAAGAGAGTGTGTCTAAAGACTAGAGAGGAAGAGAACTGAGGAGGGGGTTCAGCTGGCTCCTCTGTATATTTTCTCAGTCGTGAGGCAACCTCACCATTAGTGTCAGACACTCAGATTATCCAACCAACGGAACAGGGATAAGTGGATTGATGAGGTGCTTCCATAGTCCCCGGCTGCTACAATGGAAACGGGCCCTATACTCCTGAAGCAGCTATTTTCCTCAAGGAAGGGCAAAAATAATGAGCTACTTAACCAGACCGTTCACTGCATTTCTGTCATATTACAGCTGGCTTGTTTGTTTATCCCAGACAGATCTATATTTCACTTTTTTAATTGAATTACTTTGATACAGACTAAAAGCCCTCAGCCTAATAACATGCCAATTACAATGAAGACCTACTTAGAATAAATATGAATATAATTCAGCAATTTATTGTTTTAAATACAGGGGGGTCCTGGCTCCCTTGACACCCATTGATTAATAATTGGTGCTGCAGTCTTAAAGGGCAATTAAGAAGAGCAATTTCAGATGTTCACTTAGAGGTTAAAATGCCATTTGTCAGAGACAACGGGTATTCCTTACGTCTCTAGCTCTAGATCAACAACTAAATCAAATAGATATTCCCTGACATAATGTATGCCCACGTTTAAGATACTGGACATTATGATTTTTGAATTGATAGACCCGCATAGTCTAGTGGAAATGTTTGTGGTGGACCCTGAGATTACCTTGTGGCAATCTATTTTGAGCACTCTGCTTGATGATGCCCATGCATTTGCATTTCTTTGTCATTTGCATGGATATGCGCTCGAGATCCATACGGTAATGAATCCTCACATTTTCAATTTATTAATGGAGCTGGGCTTTGCAGCTTGTCCAAATCTAGTAACATATGTTCTCTAAATATGCATTGATTTATTTTGGTCTAAGATAAATTATTTTCAAAAAGCAAAGTGTGTGCATTGACTGCTTAAGTAATGACCTGTCTACAGCAAAGTATTCACTCACTCGCTACCCATAAACATAACATATAGGAAACCATATGGAAAGATTACTGTAACTCCGTTAGATAAATTGCAATTATTTTGCCAATACAGAAATTTTATTTAATGTGATATTTTGTGGAAAAGTATAATATCAGATAATAAATGTTTGTCACTTTAACTGTAAAAATGAGCATGGTTACAGTTAGCTCAATTGAATAAAAAAAAACAATGCTATAAAATAGTTTGTATGGATGTTTGTATGTATGAAGAGTATTGGCTCATTAATCCACTGGTTCTAAGCCACAGATCTTAGTATTCAACACCCTGCTAGTTTTCAGTCTGGCCATTAAATCTGGGACCTATTTACACCTGTGATTACAAGTGAATCTAGTTTTTTGGCAGTTTCTTGAGATCCGAGAACCTCTGCATTTACACACAACATCTGCAAAAATGGTGTTCTTCTAAGTATGGCTTCAGGGCTTTATTTTCTTAATAATCAAAATTATTCATTATTTAATTCTACTTGATGATAAAGTAATGTTTCACATGAAACCAGTTATTCTAGAAAAGAAAAGAACACATTTATATATCTCATCCTGTGGCTGACAGTGGATATATTGGCAAGGATTTAGGAAATTTATGTCTTATAAATAAAGTTCAACCATTTGGGAAAATATGGTTGGCTGCCTTACACAGTGAGCATTATAAATACAAGAGTTAATCATTCTTCCGCTGCAGTCTGTAGTTTGTTTAAGGCTCGCCTCATTCACAGCATGTTAAAGATGGCAGCAATAACACTTTTATTGGCTCTCAGCAGTTAACAGCTCCTTTGTCCTCGAGCCATGGAGGATGAAGGAGACGAACTGCGCAAAAACTACCAAAGTGCATATAAAAGTTAACCACTTACCTTCTATAAATAGTAAACTTCTGCTTTTTTTCACACCGGTAGTGAACTTGGAAACCTCTAAAGTGGGTAATGTATTCTTCATGAGTTAATGGAAAAGTAAACAGCATTGCAAGCTCCATTTTGTCTTGGAAAAAATACCCCATATAAGAGAGGTTGGCCTTCATTATGTGACTCAAGTGTAGAGTTCATGACCAGATGATTGATCTAATCAGAAAAAGAGGATTTACGGTAAACACTGCACATTTTAAGTGAAGGTTTTATATCAGCAGTGAAAATTGCCTTTATAAATAAATGAAATGGAGATATCCGTTCACATTTTGAAATGCAAAATCATGGAGAACCCATGAGCAGACCTCACACTTGTAATCATAAATTACTCACAGTGTGTAGTAGGAGCTGTGCATAAGGTCATACTGTGCCGCTGAAGGATTTTTGCTTGATATGTTAGTGTTTTATAGTAAAAACTGACAGTGTTTTCTAGATCATTAACTGCAACATGGTAGAAGACTGGAGAATAATACTAAAGAGGAGCCAGTTCTGCAGTGCTGTTTCACACTTTCAAGTTTCAAGACCTCTTTTTATGAAGCAAAAAATGACAGCTTTACTTTCATTTGTCATTTTATCTTCCAATTTATCAGGGGAATTGTCTGTAACTTGATGTGTAGATTTCAGGAACCCAATGAATTTGTCAGTTTAAAGTTAGCTTCAGCGGTTTGGGCTCATCTTTGGGCAACACAGTCATGAAATTGACCAACATCTAACCACTTCCTTTGCGCCGACCCCAGTAGCAGTAAATGGATCTCTCTCTCTTTGTTCCTCTGACCTTGTGTTTTGACCCAGTAGGCTCAGCTGTTAAACCCAACACCTATTGGATATCACACAAGTCCTTAACAACCTTCCCAAGGCCGTGATAGGAGAATTATCATGCACATAACCATAATTCTGATTCCATCGTTTGGAGCAGTGTTGTGGTTTAGCAGGTGGGAGTGAGATGTTTGACCTTGTTTAAACCCATAAATCTAATCTCATCATCCATCATCCAGTCAATTATTTGTCATTTGTGTTGTGATCAACTGCTTCAGGGGATGAGTTGTGTCCCAGGTTTCCCAGCAGTCAATCTCAGCTTTTTCTTTGGGGACTTAGTTGTTGCCCTCAGCTCAGTCAGCTTACTGTCATGAAATACACTCTTTGTCCTATTAGAAAAGTGGACTGGGCAGTGCTGCCGTAATCCAGTGAGAACAGAAAATAAAGCATCATTTACCTTTTGTACAATGTCATCTTAAGTGCCTCTCCATGAGTAGATGCTTTTGTGTTTTATCTTTCACCAAACTCTGATGGTTTCATATTAGACCATGAAAACATCACCACTGGGAGCACTGAGCACGGTTTTGGTTTCAACTTAATACAACAACACTGCGTGTTTTGGGTGTTTCTAAAACCCCTGGATCTTTTTCCCACCCTCATTTCAGAGGTCTAATCAACCAAAAATATGTAAATATAATTTCTTCAAGCAATAAGTGACAATGCATCGCAGTCTCGTCTCAAAATTCATCCAAAAATGATCACTTTTGCTGTTTATTTAATAAGGGAGGAACTATAAAACAGTATCTGAATCAGCCTCCAGAGGGATTATTCCAATAAAGAATTGTTCTGTTCTCCAGTTTTACAAAAACTTTTTTGTCTACAGTCCCAGAATGATTTGCTGACATCTTAGTGATGGGCTTTAGTCCAACAGTTTGAAGGGTGATGGGAAACAAGGCATTAAGGAGGGAATACAAACTGAATTGTTCTAATGCTCAGGTGTAAGATAGAGTAAGTTATACAAATGCTGAAGTTGAGTTCGGTTTTCATCTTTAATTCCTCCTTTATCTGTGTTCTGCCCCGAACTGCCTCTCAGCTTCCAGTCTGTCACAGTGAAGGGGCATAATGGGTCTGAGAAGATCAACCCATCTAAAGAGGGATTTGGAACCTTTCACCTCAGAGAAATCCGGGCTGGGGGAAGCTCCAGGGTTCATAAATGTGCCGAAGTGCACATTTTCAAGAGGTGTTAATACCCCTTGCTGCTCTTGTCTTGAAAATCTCATGAAAATGTAAAGGAAGGAATGGATTCAGTTTCCTTTTTGGAATTTAAAGCTATGTCTGATTCAAATAAAATTAAGTCCAACAGCGACTAATACACAGTATGCAGACTCAACAATAAGCCTAGTTTGGATCCTTGGGTAACATTGCATGGCTTCTTATTAGATTACTTTTAACAAGCGTTTTATTGAATATTTTGTCAATCTAATCAGATGGGCTATGATAAACTCCTTTAGAACAGAACTGGTCTCCTATTCTTTTTCACTGCAGCAAAATCCATAAATCTGATAGAAAATCTAAAGGCATGAGAGCCTTAAAAACATTACCAGAATCAGATTGTAGCCGAGAACCTACATGGGGAATGATGTTATGTTATGAAGGATTGATCAGTGTGTTGCTTGAAATAATTAGCAATGATTTTTGTGCTCATGCATTGTGTGTGTTTGTGAGTGCCTATTCTATTTGGCTAGCATGGATCTGTTTACCTGTTCTTATTTGCCTCGTGCGGCTTGATTGAAAGTCTTTGAAAAATATGTCTAAACTACCAAGGCGCCACTAGGCAGATAACATTGTTAATGACAATTTTAATTTGTATGAAAAATAAACATTCACTGAATCACAGCAGCGTACTGTAAGCTTTATTTCATTTGCTATTTTCATTGATACAGTTTGACCAAACACAGCATTCCTTTGTATGATTCCAAATCTAGTCACACGTGGCTGTGAGGAGAGCATGTGGCTTCACTATCACACTTTCCTGCTTTAGATCAAGGGTAAATATGCACCATGTACTCATTAATTTAGCAAAATCTCGTTGTGCTTTAGGATTCCATCCACATACAAATTTCAGAATCTACAAAACCATGCCCAAGTGGGAACAGCACTCTGGGTATACACAGGGTATATTTTTGTCTGTGTGTTTGTTTGATTAAGGCAGAGGAAGCTATGATACTGACAATCATTAATCACTATATACTAATTACCAGAGGGTTCTTTCATGTTCAGCTCAAAGATGTTTGAAAATGAACTCCCTTGTCATTTGCTGGGATTTCCAAGGCAAGGGACAAACAAAAGCTAATAAGACGTGTCCCTTTCAAAGAGGACGAGCCATGTAAACACACTTCCTACTAGGTCTAAGTGTCAGTGGCTTATATTGCGCTATATAGGCTATATAAGAGGAAATATGCCTAATTATTAGCTTGCCTATTCGAAGTCAACATGCTTTGATTGGTATCAATATGGTTTGAAAGTGAAAGGAAGAAATGTCTACAATTCTGGGACAAAATCATGTACCGTGACAAGTAGTATATGTTAGTGATAACATAACTGATATTGTGTGACTGTTTGTAGCGGGTGAGCGGTACACATATACCTGAGTAAATCTGATCTTCCTCTGTCCGATGCAATAGGCTGGGCAAATGCATTTACGAAATAAGGCCTGATTTGTTGGGCTGCATTTGGCAGATAGCCAAAGGCAACAAACCAACATAAGCAAAGGTCGTAATGTTGTTTACTGAGACTCAATCAAATAAGAAATGACAAACCGCACTGTCTGATTCTAAAAATTACACTGAACATTACTGTTAAATTGTCTTTATTGTTTGTTGGAGTTCCTTCTTTGTGGTTTGGACATTTTTTTTTTTTTTTTTGCACCAGGGATAAGTGGGGGCAGCAGAGTGGTTGTTAATAGCCCAAAGCATTTTTGTTTTTGTTGATAAGTTGAGGCAGATGAACGAAATGTTACTGGGTGAGAGGTTAATAGTGGTAGAAATACAGTAGTATAAAAAAACTGTTGTGTATTTGTAAAAAATGATTCACAAGTTGTTCATGTCATAATTTGATCATTTGAGCTTTTCCCTTGTCAAAATTGATACATGAGTCATTTCCCTTTGAGCGTTCTGAAAACATCTTGTGTTTTTGAAAAGCTAACTGAGTTATGAGATACAATGCGAGGAACATGAGATTTAGTCCCGGCGCTAACACAGTATCAGCCAGGCTTTGGTACGAGCAACAATAGCGGGGCCTCCACAATATCAAATTTTAGAATCAGGAGTTTATGAGCAAAGCTTTTGGTGGACAAGAGGACCTCGGGGCCTCATAGCCTGAAGAAAGGCAATTACTTGTATAGGTATTATTGTGTGATGGATCCTGTTTGTTGGTGACCTGAGAAACATGCAGTACAATACACAATGTCCACGGAAGCGAGTGCACGTACCGGTGAAGCAGTGCTATTTCTGGAGAATTTTTATGTGATCAGAGTGCAGTTTGGGGAAGAAAAAAAAGACAAAGATATGGAACAATGATCTATAATGTGAAGTGGCCAGACATAGTGGCAGTTGATGTAATTTTCTATTGTAGTGTAAAAATTTCCTGCACTAAACATTCAAATAACACATTAATAACTTACAAGTTTGTTGTTGTTGTTTTTTCCCCCAAACACCGTCATGACTGTAAAAATCTGGGGTTGAAATAATATTTGTAGTTACTTACAATGTGGAATACTTAAATCTTTACACAGTCTGCTGTGCTGTGCTCACTCTATCAACATTATATGTAGTTTGAGGAGGAATTAAAGTCAAAGAACTTACACCAGTGGGAGCATTTCAGCCCTGAGTTAATCTGGAATATGGCCTCCTCGTTATTGCCGAAGACTGAATTATGGCTCGCAAATATTCATGACATAGATGATTCAGTTTCAGTGGACCTTTACTGCCTTTAATTAAAAGTAGCATTTTGGGCAATTAAATAATCAAAAGGGTGAATGCTAATACACAGGAGGTCATTTATGATCCGTGATACGACGGTATCAAATGACCCAGGAAATCAATGTCCACATTTGTTTAATAATATCGCAGGAAGTTTAAGGTGGAGACGCGGAGCAGATGGAAGAAATAAGAAGCCGAGCAACAGCTGAAACAAACGAGAGACATCTTGCCAGAGAGCTGCCGTCACTTTTCAACACACTGGATCAGGCAAGACAAGGGCAGCCCCACAGGGGGGCCTAATGCTCACTCCTCTCTTGAACCTTTCATTTCTCTTCATCACAAAGCAGGGAGTGCTGGTTTCTGTCATGCAGATGGCTGTTTATTCTACCGTAGCACGCTCCGGCAGTACAGCAGTTAGCAGCTAAATGCAAAGAACAATAGTAAGTTCTGAGAGTTTCTGCTTATAATATATTAAGAATATAATGAGTGAATACGGTATTTTTCTTTAGGCTAATGAGCTACCAGAAAACCTATTTTTGCACCTTATTTATATATTTGTTTTTCAGATTAGAGATAAAATTAATAAGGTACACCACACTCCACATATCAATGTTGACTATATTCCCATACGGTTTTCAAATGTAAGATGAACATATTCAGTCCTAAAATCACAGTAATAGCCATTGTAACACAATAATTTATTATCTACAAGCTGTCTGGAGATTTCTACTTTGAGCAGACAAGTACATCCTTCACTCTGTCACATGTTTTACATCACCTTTTCCCCCGACCAGTCCATCCAGTCTCATTCAGGGCCATCTCTGTCAGTGTACAGTATATGTAATATGTCCCAACAGAGCACCTGGGGAAGTGGCCATGCTAACACCTGGGACACGCACGCACGCGTACACTCACACACACACACACACACACACACACACACACACACACACACACACACACACACACACACACACACACACACACACACCACACACACACACAACACACACACACGCGTGTGCACACAGAATCTCCCATCAGCTCTTGAGGTCCTGCTGGATAGATAGAATAACACCCTGTGGAGCTGCTCCGACACCACCTGGGTCCCCCCTCTCTCTCGCTCTCTCTCTCTTCCTGTACCATCCCTCCGCAACATGGTCGTGTCACTGCCAATCAGGCCTTCCTGTCACTGCTCTCTGTGGTGCACGTGTATGTAAGGCAATTGCACTGCCTCACCCCTGGAGTGGACACGGAGAGGCAGAGAGTGATGGAGGCTGCCACCTAACAGCCTCTAATAGCACCTGACACAGCGTTACACACAGCTACGATCCCCGTGCCGCCCAGCTGAGTTTGGGTTAGGACAGGACAGGCAGGGTGGGGGTGGGTGCTGCGGAAGACGGGGGTTTGGGTGGGGTGTATGTGCCTGAGGAAAGGCAGCATTGGATTTGAGACCGGTAGATGTCAGGGAGCGTGTGTATTTTTGAGATTAATGCGGCTTTGTTGCTCTCTATTAGTTTTGTTTGGAAATACAGTGGCATGAAAAAGGAAATAAAATAAAAATTTCACAATCTCTAACACAGCAGGGTAGTAGAGTTTATGAAGCTTCAATGATACCTAATTGTTTCTTATATTCCACTGGATGTTGTGTGTCCTTCACTCTTGCTACAAGTCCACATTAGAGGATTAACCCTAATCCACCCCTAAACCCTAACCCTTACCCAAATAATTCAGCTCATCCTGTATGACTTTTTCTAACATATTCAAACTTTCTCTTTTTTGCTTGCTCCTCAGAATGAAACCATTCGTCCTGTACACTTCAAACGGGGGAGGGTGCAGGGCTTAAGTGAAGATGATCCACCCTGCCTATCTTTCTATGCCAACTGACACTGCTGGTGACCCCCGAGCAGATGTTCCTTGTAATAATCTGCAGTTGAGAGAGGCATGCACGCCAGGTGGAGATCCCGGGGTCCACTCCCAAACAATTTTCCCCTTATAAAACAAAAGGAGCTTTGAGGTATCGGCTTTCGGTGACACAAAGATCAGGGTGTAAGGGCCTGCAGAGGGGAGTACTTTTAATACAATTAGAGGTCTTTAGAGACAGGCAGCAGGGCCAGGCAGGCAAACAGGGCACTGGCTTACTGACCGAATGCCTGGCTGACTTGGCAAGACAAAGACAAGGATGTTTAGACGGGCGCAAACAGGCTTTTAAAATGACACAAGGTGCACTGTCGCGGCGGGTGTTGAGGTAAGAGGAAATAAAGAGGAGGAAATGAGAGAGCCGCTGGAAGATATGCCATAATATCTGTAAAACTATCTGGATCTGGTTTTAGTTTGGGAGGGTGGGGAGAGACAGGCAGAGGGAGAGAGTCAGTAAGTCAAAGACAGGAGAGAGAGAGAGAGAGAGAGACTAGGGGACTGGAGCCGCCTGAGCCAAAGTCCCCTAAGCAAGGGCACAGCTCCTGTTACCGCCTGCTAATGGAGTGGGGCTATTTCAGTAGCATTGATTGACTGCTTTCTTCCTCTGAGCGAGCAACTTTCTCATATCTGGGGGAAAATGGATCATAAGCACCCCGGCAGACGAGAGCAGGCTGGTGGAGAGGAGAGGATGATGTTGGTGGCACGAACACCCCTCTGTCTTGGACGGGTGGAGGGAGGGAGGGACGGGGGGAGGGGGGGAGGGGGGCGTTGGAGGTGAGGGGAGGCTGTGTGTGAAATTCCTCCTCAGACCTTTAGGGGGTGCAGTCATTCCACTTTGAAAACCGAAAAAGCCCCCCTCTGCTTTGTCATAACTGTCAAACGCAAATCCTTCCTGCTTGATTGTTTTCATTGTGGGGAGAAGGGGTAAGGCTGAGGTAACTTTGACAGATTTCCTGAATAAGAAATGGGACAGGATATGAGAATTTATCTGACAGGTACACACGGCTGATTTGATACCTATGCGGAGCTGGATTAGCAGGTCACAGCCAGTTTTGGTACCAAATTAATGATGGGTACTAATTAATTTGACAGGGTGAGTTGAGCAAGGGCAACATCACGCACTTTTTTTTTGCTGCTGATGAAAGGATGGTCTCTGACTTGATTAGTTTCTCTCAAAATGAACAAGTAGCTGACATTCACAATTTGTAGTTTATCTTCCACTGGCTTTGAAGCCCATCAGCCAAATTCATCCGTCCTTCAAGTTTTTTTTCTCTGTTGAAAAACTGTATCCAAATAAAACATTTTCCTCCCCGTTTTTTTCTTTTTTTCTTTTTAATCTCATTTAATTTTAAATAAATTCCAGCTCTTAAAAATAAAAAAAAATAAATAAATAAAAAAATCTAAATCAAACCTCAAATTGGTCATTACACAAAAATAAACACACAAGCCCCAGTGCTCACTACTGTCTTTAAACATCTGCTAATCTGCTTTCATTGGCTTCCCCTGCCCGAGGCATGCAACTGAGTGTGTGTGTGTGTGTTCGTGTGTGTGGAGATCTGTGGTGAATGCCTAATTATCTGATTATATATGTTTATTCTAATTCATCCCTCTGGAGGACTGTGCGAGGCACGGAGAAACCAGGCACCAGACACACCAGCTATAAATGGCATGAGGAACTCCCCTCACCTCTTCACTCACTGTTTAGTTCTCCACATAACATCCGCTCGCCCGTTCATAATCTGTCATTTAAGTCATAATACATATATCTATTTCATCTGCGCACCACTTCACAATCTTTACACACTGTTTGACCCTTGACGAAGCTAAGTATGGGAGTTCAGGATGCTTTTTATTGCAGTAAGTAAATACTATTCATTTACCTGTAAACATGTATTACAATATAATTTAATAAGATATGCATTTGATGTATATTTAAGGTGTTATCTATCTATTTAAGGTGCTATCTATTGAGAGAAAGTCAGAATATAGTAATTAACGTATTTGCAGAGTTCATTTATTTAGTCTCTGTATTTTCTCACACCATCATGTGTAAGTTTTTATATTTGGACAAAATGAATTCAGGTTTTTTGTTTTTTTAACAGAGAAAAAACATGGAAATGTGATTAAGTTTCAACAATATGAAGTGGAGACCAGGAAAAATAAACTCTCAAAAGAAAGCAGCCTGCATCTGGTGGACTATATAAAAATGTGACTGAAAAGCCATCAAAAACATTTCCCTGAAGTTGAAATTGTATTTTTATAAGCTCAGACAACCACAGCAAATAGCTGTGGTGATTTTGATAAACCAGTTAGCAAGTGTGGATCAAGCCGTTCAAGATTTCAAAGGTGTGGCTTTGAATTCAGCCCTTTACCCCTTCAGAAAACTTTCCTCTTTATTTTTGCCTTCACTTTTTTTTACTATTAGGCATTAATGTTTTCAAAAAACTATACATTTCAGTTTCATTGGCTGTGGCTTTTAAATATGAGCCCCCTCTGAATATGTGGTGTTCTTATCCTGCACATTTGAGAGGGACGTGCTTTAATAGGCTTCAACTACTATTGCCTTTGATCAAGTTTAAAGAGGAGCAAAAAGGGCTCTGTAGCTAATGCTGATCCCCATGGCTTTCTTCACACCCTGTGTGCTCTTTCTCCTGTACATGCATGCACACAGACGCGTACACACATACACACACATATGCAACCCACCCCATCCCTCGCACAGGAGCACTCTCTCTCCCACACATACACACACACACACACACACACACACACACACATATAACCCCACCAACCGTGAGGCTACAAATAGCTAACCAAGGTGACTCTATCGATCTCCAAACAACAGCGAGAGAGAGACACACAGAAAGAGAGAGGGAGAGAGAGACTCTGTGGAAGAGGGAGAGAAGAGTGTTTCTAAATGTACACACAGACAGTGGGTTGAGGTTTTTATTTTTTGTTCACCACTGTTGTTAAATGCATTCCAGTAATAAAACACTACCTTATTTTTTCACATAAAGCCTCGGCCGCTGTAATCACTGATGCACACGCTGCCAATAGTGAAGCTGATTTGGTTTTCGTCTTTGCAACGTTTCCCACATGAAATAAAGTTTGTAAATTTTGGCATATTGTGATATTATGTATCATGCATAAGTATTAAAACACATAGTTCAGAATAATCAAATTCCCTGTACATCCAGCAAATTAACACATTTGTAAACAAAAAAAACCCACACATAACCTTAACATTTAATTTTGATCCCATGTTAGTTAAACAACAGTCCATTTAACATAATTGATAAAAAATATTCTTAAATTCTGCTAGACAGAGACAGTGAATGCTGCTGGTCCTTAGGTCACTGTCTACTTTATCTCTTCATTCATGTTTCATTGAGTTTAATGCACAATCAACATAATAAAGAAAGCAGTGTCCTCCCTGACTAAATGGCCATTTTGTCAATTTGAGTCCACATTATACACAACCCACAGAGAAAAATACAAGACATCATGCTCATCTGGAGGTAAATCAATAGTAACCTGCTCTTCCCTGGACATACTTTAGTTTAGGTCAGCACTTGATTCTTCAAACATGTAAATTGATTGTCTGTCGGACATTGAAAATTGCTTTAATGGTCCTCTTTACAAATGTGGTTTGTATTGATTGCATTAGATTTTGAATTGCAACCAAGCAAAATACTTCTACTTACTACTTTTCTGGTAGCCACAGATGATTGCTGGGAATATGTTGACCAAATGTGGAGCATAGGCAGTTTTATTTTGGCATTGTGTGTATATTCACAAAGATAAATAGAGTTTTGTTTAAATTTAATTTGTTGTAAAAAAAAAAAAAAGTGAAAAAAACTTTGCAATGACTGATTTTACAAAAATCTACTACATGGCTTTGACAGTTTCCTAATAATATTTTCAAATTAATTTTCCTTTTAATATACTTTATCAATTTTCCTTTACAAATCTTAAATTTGGATTTCTGAAAGTTGGTCAACATTGATTTATATCTTTTAATATTGTACTTGGACTTCCTGTCCTTGGATCTCTCTCTTATTAAAATTTCTATCCCAAGACAAATGAAACAATTGTACTCATGCGTCCAGTAAATGCTTCTTTCACTCTGTTGTCAAATCATTGGGATCACAGTTATTTCACTGTTGCATTTTTTCCTTTACACTAGTGATAAGTTATATCATTATAAAAATAAATAGTCCTTCTCGGTATATGGTGTTTTAGTTAAGAAACAAATAATTTTTGCATTTCTGAAGGTTTCATAAATCAACATTCCTTTCATAAATAAAGAGAAAATAAAAGGACAGAGTTTTACCGCACTAGAATTTCATGGTCTGTGTCATGCCTCTGCTCTCCTCATAGTCTGCTCTCTTCCATCTTTCTCTGTTCTATTTAAAGTGCTTTGGTCTACTGTACTGGCTTCTACTGATCTTTGCTGCCGAGTTGTGTGCTGCTCTACTCTCAGTCAGTCTATGAGATGGAAACAGAGGAGGAGAGACGCAGGGCAAAAGAGAGAGCGAGTGACGGGGTGAGAGGGAGAGGGAGAGACAGGGGAAAAGAGAGTCTCCAGGGGAAGTGAATGGTTGGAATGCGCGTTGAGGCTCAGTGAATGAGCTGCACACTGGGCTGGGGGGTACTGGAGGTATTGTGTTGAGGCAGCAGGGGTCACAGTGGCTGTGACTGACACCAAAACAACATTTCATGGCAGACGACACTGGTTAAAGGCCGTGGCCAGGCGTCTACCCACCGACCACACCTTGAGTATCAACAACCATTTCTTTTTATGGTGAATTCTGTGTGATTGGCCTTGGTTTTCTTTTTTTTTTTTTGTGTTTTTTTCTTTTGCTTGGAACACACATGCACACACACACACACACACACACACACACACACACACACACACACACACAAACTTGTGGGAGCAGTGCTATGCCACCACCAGGACCTCTACTAAAACTCCACCTTTATAATTCTGAAAATGCATGTTCTTTTATAAAAAAGCTATTGGGGGTGGGAGGTGGGGGGTGAGGGACATCGGGTGTTAGCCTTTTTATCCATGGTAATTTGTTGTAAAAATAGCTTACATAAACTGCAGATAGCTACCATCATGCATCTGTGCTATATCCAAGACCAAAAATAAGGAAAAATATTTTAACTGTATTAAACTGGCAAATGCATGTTTTGTCTGTGCATGTGCAAACTGCCTGTGTGTATACAACATGTCTTGCAACATGCATGCCCAATACACATCCACTGACCTGCGTCTTCTTGTTGTTTACATGCAACTCTCTATTTAAGAGCTATCATAAAGTTACTCTCCTCCTGTAGAAAGATACTGTGGTTGTACTTTTTTTTTCACCAGCATCGTGTTGTCCTGTAATCCAGTTTTGCCCATGAGCTGACACTCACCATTAAAACACCGCACTGTGACATGCCTGTCATTTTAAGAAATAATCTATAACTGAACTATATTTTCCCTGAACAGCAGAAAGAGGACAGGGCTGTGAAACGGACGAGGATGTCCCTGAAAACTACAGCCCTGCTCTGCTTCAAGTTTTCATTGCTTCCTATCCACTTATCAATTCCCTTTAATAGTGAGCTAGCCGGCTGATAGCATAATTAGGCAGCTAACATCTCTTTTAGGAGTCTATTGAGCATTCTAATTAGCAGCAGATTAATGGGCAGCGAAGGCTCGGCTCCACACCACCAATACCAGCGACCCACTGTTACCTTCAGCTGTGCACCGCCCAGGGGCGAGGAAGAGGGGTGAAGTGGGGGTTGCAGTTAGGGAGTGCAGTGTGTGTGTGTGTGTGTGTGTGTGTATGGGTTGAGGCAGTGACTGTGTGCATTTGAGGGTTGAAGGTGAATGTGGTATGTGAGGGTTTTTGATATTGTTTTAGTAGCTGGCACTGAGAAAGAAAGGTTTGAGGGCCTGTGTGTGAGGTGCTGAGAGTGGGGTTAAGTCAAGGATTTTATGTGCGTGCGTGTATAAGTGTGTGTTTTGGAGGGAGTGTACCTCCAGGTCCTTTGCAGACATTGTGAGGGATTGAAAGTCTCGCCTTGGGGGTGCCCGAGCACTAATTCTAATTATCACCAGATTACAGAGATAATGGGAGACCCCGCTGTCAAGAATCTAACACCTCTCTCTCAGACTCTTTCTCCCTCATATGGCCATTTTACAGCCCAGCAATCACTAGGGTTGGCTGGTAAATGCTAGAGAGAGTGCTCAGGGAGAGAATGAGGTGCAGAGAGAGTAGTTTTCAGAGTATTAGAGAGGGAGAACGGGTGAGGAGATTGAAAGAGGACCAGAATTGACAGGAGGGTGAATGTGAGTGAAAAGGAGTTAAAGAGAGAGTTAGAAAGAGATAGAGAACGATTTAGTGATAAAGAGAGACTGCAAGGTGAGAGGGATAGGTAAGCACAGTGGAGACAGGAGAGGAGAAATCTCTCTCCCCTACCTTTCTAACTTACTGCAGACACACCAGAATGCCAGCCAGTCTGTCTGTTTGGTGCCATCCAGCAATTCACCTACTCAACCACCAGTTAGTCCCCTCTCTCTCTCTCTCGCTCTCTCTCTCTCTCTCTCTCACTCCCCTCTCTGGTCCGCTTAAGGTTTTTGTACTTTAAATAACCAATTTTTAGCCTTTCTCTGCACCGCTGACTGTGTGTGCAGCACAAAAAGGCAGGAATTCTGAGAAAAGAGAGACAGAAAGTGCATTCAAAAAAGTTTGGGAAAAATTCATTTCAAACCCACAAAGTGTTCGGCATGACCTTGAACACCAGGATGCCTCTTGGCTGTTCTTTGCTGATGACATCAGTGTGTCACCACTGAAACCCCCGCACACTCGCCAGCAACTGGCCAGGTTCATGTGAAAACATGCAAGTCGCCAAAGCTTTGGTGCACAACAGTATATGTTTAGATTATAATAAAAATGCCTTAGGACCAGTCAAAACCAGTTAAGGCCACATGAATGAGCCTAAACAGTCGACAGAAAATGTCATCTTGATAACTGATTTTAGGTTTAAAAAACTGACCGATGATTTATTCGAATCAGCAAACACTGTTGTTATGCGGTGCATTTTAGATTGTGATAGTTAAGGGCAAAAAAATGCTTATGTGACAGTGTAAAAGTGTGAGGATGTCTACACTGTAAGATAAAGAGGGGGCTGCATCTGTGTACAACCAGCAAGTGGCCTTCCTTAACCAGCAAACCAGGCTTTTACACAGTCATAGCTGGTGTTCGGTGCCTTGTGGTACTGACTACCTCTTGTTTCTAGTGACCCTCTCTTTGATCCACAACCACTGAATCTAGCTATTTTTATTTTTTTTTTACAAGTATGCATGATTTGTCCTTTTTGCAGTAGCGCAGCCTTGTTTATGAGTACATCCAGGCCTCTGTCAACACAAGTGTGTGGAATAACAAGACCAAAAAGAATACTCTACCACAAACATATGTTTTGTCTCCAAACACCCACTGTCCATGGCCTTTGAACAGTGGCGCAGAGACAATTTTGGGTGGCTCCTTTGTGGCCACCTACAGCTGACAAAAGAAGGGAAATATCTATAGAAACTTCAGTCCCCCAGAAAAATGTACTCCTCCTCTGTCCATCTAAAGCAAAGGAAATTACATGACCAAAAAATTACTTTTATTTAAAGTCATGAAACATTCATAGGAAGAATAGGGGATTGGTTAGGATGTAAGTGTTTTGCAATATATAGAGAGAGTGTGAGGGATAAGGTCAGGGAGTCTCTCCCTATGGAGTAGCATGTGAACTGTAGTCTGTGCCAAATGGCCTACACCATACTGTTCTGCCAATCTGTTGGAGCTTGGCTCTAAAATGCACCTGCGGACACCCTGAGGCCTGTGGTGGGGTGGTTTATCATTGCTAAGTACTGCACATCAGTGGGTTTCAAACTTTTCCTAGGGGAGCCACATTTTCATCATCCTCATTTGTATGACTCAGAGCTGATTTTCTAACACGCTCTGTATCCAAGTATAAATTTGAAAGTATATTGGCGACAGTTTGTGCCTTTTTGACTGTGATTTCACATGCACTTTTACTCTGTCTGCCAGAGTGGAATGAACTACTGTGTCCGGTCCTCTGGACACATTAGTTATCGGACTTACAGTGAGAGCCGTCTCAAATAGAATTACTGAACACATAAAGTCAAATGTCAAGAGTTGTGCACTCACTTTAAATGACTGTTCATCACCCTGATGGATTTACTGGGAGGGGGAATCCTGTTTTTATTCTCAAATGAATCTGTTCAGGACTCTGATGGGGGCCATAAAGAGTGACATATTTATCTTCAGGCTAGGTGGTTTGACAAGGACAGCCACAGTGAGTTATTACAGCTCACAGGATGGGGGCTTCAATGGAGACTTGGCTGCACTGTACATCGTAGCAGTACCCTGCTGCACTACATCCAAATGACCAGTATTTTAACAGGGCAATAATGTCTGTTTTGGTTTTATATTCTGGTTGTAGTAAAAAAAAACAAAACAAAAGAAAAAAAACCCCACAGACATCAGTTTCACAAGCATTGTTCTTTCTTGTAACTGACACCGACATCATTACCAAACTGTACACACTGTGCCCTCTGTCCTCGGTGCCTTATTAATAACAAGCACCATTAAAATTTATCAACCACCATTTTATTGCAACCTATATCATAAATCCTATCAATGATGGTAATATATAACTGTTTGTAGTTTATTATGAATCTTATATCATTATTTTCCTTACTGGGCACAGTTCTGTTGTCTGACCTGCTATAAATCAGGTCTCCTTAATTAACTGAACCGCACAACAAGTACCAGTTGCATTTAGAGAATTAAATATTGACTATCTATGCATGCTATTGCAATTGTAGGTCCATTCAGTGTCCAGGAAATACACTCTACTTGGCTGTATTAATGCAGAGGAACACAGTTCTCAGTGGGATACAAAAATATACAAATACATGTACAGATAACAGCACTCAGACCTTGAGAAATTATTAAAATATAATGATGCTAATATTAATTCCCAGGTCAGACATTACATCATCTTAAACAAGCAAGGGTTTTGAGTATTTAATATAATATTATTAATGGATGTGTCTATGTATTTAATGTATAAATATAGTAACTGAAGTGTGAGACAAGCTTATGTGGTATCGCCTTAGGTAAATTATATTTGACAGATTCTAGTATTATTCAACCCTGCAATGCGAGATCTGTGCAAATCAATAATTTTATTCTATAAGAGTCAATGAGAATAACCTATTGCTATTCAAAATGCAAGATTACAGTGCGCTTGAAATAATAAAAAGTCCAGTTCCCAGGCTACAATACAGTGTCTGTGCTGCGCTGCAATCAGCATGCCTTCATTAACCATTGTACGGTCACTTGCTCTGCCATATTCACTGTACAGTACATAAACCTATAATTGCTGCCACATAGCTACTCCCACGACAGAGAGAAGGAGATGGGGAAATGGACTTTCCCAATCTGCCCCATGCTTCAGAAGAATGGTACGTTTGTCATTTATGTATATATTTCAAAGGGCTACTCCTGTAAAGCAATCCACTAGCATTCTTTTCCCTCCTCAGTCTGGTCTGTGGGACCGCTGTGTTGTCTGCTGTGGCATGTGGAGCTGGAGCTGGGGAGTTAAATGGATTAATTACCTTTAAGGTCCTTTTGCGTCTTTTATTTCACAGACAGACTCACTGGGGGCTTTTGAAATGCACATACCCCCCCCCCCCATTCCTAATGACATAATCACGTAATTAGGTGATTTTCAAATGGAATCGCCACATAAGTAGGGGGTTAATTTTCCTCCCGGTGCATTCATCTGATTTGCTGGTGTTTTAGGTCACTAGTTCCTACAGTGTGGGTTCAGACGGAGACTAAGGGAGGTTACATGACAAAACCTTCAAGGAAAACAGAGTAATTTGACATCAGTAGAAAGACTGCATACTGAGTACCCATGGAGTAGTGACTGGAGTATTGGATATAAAATGTGACGCATCAAACATTTCAGAGGTGACAGAAAACATTGTCACTTTGTCAGCGTGTTACACATTTAACTTGAAAATGGATACATGTTCAGCTTGATTAAATTTCTGCTCTGCTGATTGGATGTAGGGGCTATCTGGATATCCAATTTCATAGAGAACGGTATCATGGTTCACAGTCAACAAGCAACGGAGAGAAAGGAGGAGGTAAAGCCTGGTTTCCAGAGCAACAGATCTCAAATAAAGATTTCCCCCTTTCTTGGAAATTCTGTGGTGACACGGCTGAAATGCTCTCCTCATTGACTCCAAACACAGGTCCAGTGCACGCAAACACTTGGGCCTGTGCGGCGCGGTCTAATATGTGATGTGAAACAAGAAGGTGTCCTTTTATTCAGTCCACTGTGGGCTTTAGTGAGAACAATCAACAGCTCTCCACAGCAAGAAGGCGTGAGGAGCAATTCTTTTCTCCTCCCAGCCACAGGAGGAGAAGAAATCAGATAATTAAATGTGAGAAACGGCGTAGAAAGAGAGAAAGGGGACGGACCTTTCTGCACGGCTACCTTCCTGAGGCTACCTGCTCAGGCGTGGAGCTAGCGAGCGAGCTAGCCATGGTGGCATATAGCAAGGGCCCTGCAGTGTGGAAACGGTAACGGAGCAGACCGTGACAAAAAGGACGGCACGGCCCCTCAATGCTCCACCTGGCAAACACAGACGGTTGTCAGGGACTGGCAAGTCAGGCATGTCCTCTTCAAGTGGCACCATGTCCATCAGAGCCCATTCTAAATGGGCCCTCTTGCTGTTTGCATGGCCTGAGCTCCAATGATATGCCTCACTCCCCTCTGAAACTCCATAGACCGGTTTCACTGTCACAGCAACGGGAGGAGAGGTGTAGAGCTGAGGCTATTGTTGGGGACAGATAATGGGAGAGAGAGGAAAGTGTTAAAAATGATTGTGTCTCTGTCGGGGCTCTGTGTAGAGATCTGTGGACTGAATCACATCATAATAAGGAAGTGAAGCGGAGCAGGTCCCTTTTTTATTCTCCTTCAACAAGACATGACATGGCGGCCATGTTTGGTCTCCTGGTCAAATATGTTGCCACTGTTGGATTAAGGAAGCTATTGTTGAGTAGAAAAGAGCAGCTGAGAAAGTGAAGCCACTAAATAGGTTAGGAATGAAACAAATAAGTACATTTCCATCAAAAATTTCACACAAATTTATAATACAAATTTCTAATGACAAATTTGAAGGTCTAAAAGCAAAAAGGGAAAATAACAAAGGGAATAGTCTAATAATATTCTTTGGTAGCATTAAAGAGATTTTAAAAAACAAATGAATAATCTAACACATACGCTGTATTTTATCTTTGCTTCACTTCCAGTGGCCCTACTAGTCCTCTTTCAACATATTAGAGAATAAAGCATCACTCTGAGGTTCATGATCACCATTTACCATTGATTTTATTGGATTTAAATTACACACAATAGCTCTGTGGTCCCTTTTAAAACAATGTATTTCCACTCGTATTCTTCACTAAACAGGATCTTTAAAGATAAGTGATGTATCAGTTTTCCCTTTAGAATTGAATTGATTATTAGTAAATGAATGGGGGATGGAGAACTGCTATGTTAGCCTTTGTGTTGCAGGCATTATTACTTCAAATGAATTGTCTCACAGTGGCAATAAATATCCCAAATCTCTTCTATTTGTGTGTGTTGCATGTTTTTGTGTGCACTGTTGTGTATTTGCTCCTGGGTCTCACATGAATACAAATACCTCTGTTAAGGGCCAATGAGAGCAGAGCTTTCTTCACTATATTGACTGGAAATCTAGTTGTCTCATCTCTCTAAGCAGATGTCTTTCCCCAAGCATCTGTTTGTATTAGTACTGTAATTGCTGGTGATAATAAGCCCATTGATTCAGTATCTAAGGAAATAGTCAATCAGGGCAGCTCATTCGTCTTACTTTTCCTGACAGTTTTCCCCTCTAGCTAAACAGACAGTGCCAGGGCCTGGGCTTTGTTGACTGGATTGGAAAAGCAGACTGCGGTGGGTTGGGAATGGCCGGCCTGTCGACTCTGAGTGAGTGATGGGATCGGTGCAAACACACCAGTGACCCAATGGCCCTTACAGGAGGCCCAGGGTGATAGATGTGTTGATTTGTTTATAGACACCTAAGCCCATTCTCTGTTCTTTCTCTCTGTTCTCTCTCTCTCTTAGAATCTATCTATTTTCCGCTTCTCTATATTTTCTGTTTTTTGGTACTCTGTGTTTCTTCCTACGCGTTCCTACTCTCTCCACCTCCTTAACACCCACTCTGCACTTAAAATGGTTTTCATGTTACCTGAACTATGCAGCCAACCCGTTAAAGCGTGAATAGGCTTTGATAGCTTGTTCAACAGCTAATGTTGAGACCATTACTTTTAACAAGACAGCTTCTGCTATTTTTGCAGCCATCTGAAATCAATGAAATGCACCACTAGTACTTATCACTATCTGAATTGCACTCAAGATGCATCATGAAATATTCTAAAATAAAAGTGATGCACAAAAAATGCAGATGTTGTACCATTTGGGAAATAGCAGAAATTATTCAATTCGCAGTGACTGCAAAAACACTGGCTTCCTCCACTTCTCAACAAAGACAGTTGTTGATATTCTCTCTAAGAAGCATAGTTTTTTTCCCTCTTGTTGGAGGAACTTTTCATGATAGAGGCAGAGTTACTTCTCTATCAAGAAATGAATGTTTACATATATACAACGGCAAAAACATCTTGGAACAAGCTGATGTTTAAGTAATAAATTCAAAAATCCCTTAACATCAGCTTCAGAGTGAGAACACATTATTTGGACCACAGTCAATGTATTCCCATTAGTTTCTCTCCATAAACCAGTAGCAATCTGAAAGGTGAGTGAAATCTAAATACCTTCACAGAATGGAATGAGAGTAAAAGTGAACCGTGTCTTGCCTAGTTAATGATTGTCCCATTGAATGTCCAATGTGTCCAGCTCTACGACTTCAGAAGCCGTAATATTGTCAGAAATAAATCACTGAGCGCTGGCCTAAACTAAATGTGTTCATTGGCTGGGGTTAAAGGGCAGAGCCACCCATTACTCTGTACTGTCAAAGGGTCATTATTGCCATGTCAGTGATGTTACAAATGAGACTTTGTGATGAATCTTTTCCCACCACTTCAAACATGTTGGGGTGAATTGAGGCTTACAAATGGGTGCATGCTAAAGATGTAGAGATTGTCCCATTTGATGATTTGATGCCACTCAGGAGTTACTTGTTGAAAAGTAAATAAAAGTGTGGGAATAAGTTGTTAACAAAAGAAAAAAGATGACAAAATACCCAAACTTTGGTTTATTTTTAAATATGTGGACAAACTCTGTACATTGAATGACATGGGATCAACAATGTGAAGAAAAAAAAAGTGTGTTTACTAAAATGTGATGAAAATGATGGAAATACAAAAATAAAACTATCCACGAAAAGGGTTGAAAAAATACTCCAACACACATCCACACATTCAAACACCTCCACACACACACACACACACACACACACACACACACACACACACACACACACACACACAATCACAGGAGAGGCAAGAGGAGAGAGTAGAATTCTTTACGGCCTGTCACAGTGTCAGAAGCAAGTTCACGGTGAGCGTGTCTTATTATGCACGGCATCCGAAAACTGCGGTAAATTAGCAAAACATATGGCAACTTAATGATATCAATGAAGTGGCCATGAGGGCTGCCTAGGAGCAACAAATCTGTTAGATGCGGAGTGGTGTTGCTCACCATGCCCCACTGTTTCCCTCTGACTGATAGAACAAGCCAACGCTACGTCCATTAAGATCAATACGCCAGCCATTATGATAGTAAAAAGCACATTTACCAGGGTTGTCAGGCTCATTATTGCAAGCAGATGGCAGCCCTTGCACTTACAATTCTAGACAAGGGAAGCAGTGACAAGACTTCAAATTAGAATCTATAATGCTAATCTATGGCCTACTGGTTCAGTGGAGATAAAAATGCATTATACAACACAAGTCAGTGAGTACTGGACTGTGCTCCTCTGAATACACATATAGTGCAGCTGTGGGGTGCAAATGTAGCCTTACTTTGTGATTGTAGCCTTTTGTATTAGAAAGTCGTTTTTTTGGGAATATAGACAGCTTACACTATGTGAGAGTACACTATATCTTTAAAAGCTGGTAAATGGTAAATACCTGTCTTATGAGGACTGACCTCAGACTAGAGCTTGTTTTGGAAGTCTGGTGACCTAAGCACTTCTACTGATTGTGCCCAGTGCTGAAGGCCGCGTGCTGCGTTGCAGTGGTTGCAGCAGTAAAAAAAAAAAAGAGCTGTTAAAAACTGAACTTAATATCACTTTTTCCTCAAGGTATACACAAATTCAGATCTGTATAGCAACATGGGTACAGTTAGAGCATGATGGAAAAAGTAAGAGTAGCGTATACACTGTTACTATCAGGGTGATTGTTTTCTTCTTTACTGTATTTATCTAAGGGAGACTAGCACTAATAGTAAAAACCCAAATAAAATTGTTTGTTTTTTATCTTTGTCATATTTAGCTAACACTGTCTTCATTTGCTTTAAATAAAGATCAATAAGTTGCTGCTGCCAATAAAAATCTTAAAATTCTTGAAAATTAGTCATTAGACATATTTGGAGTAAAATAACAGGCACACTAATAACATAATTAATAGAATTTACAAATGACCCTAAACACAATGTTTATACTGTATACTGTATTGAGTCTGAGTATAAAATGAATAAATACAAAAAATTACAAATTTTCAGACAAAAAACAAAAAACAAAACAAGCAACAATTGTAGAAAATGATGAACCACCAGAGGACTGATGTCGGAGCAGAAGGGAGGAGTCAGCTGCTCACGGTAAACAGTTTGGTAATCGTAGGACCAGCTGGAAGCATCCATAAAGACATTAACACTTCATTCACTCTGGACTTTAACAGACACCTAGAGAAGCCTCACCAGGACAATAACGCTGTGACAAATTCAGCAACAAGAGATCAGTGTTTAGGAGCACCACAGGGGCCTGGGATAGACTGTCACAGGGAAGCCACACTGTAGCAACCAGTAGCTTTAGCTGTTTTGGAAAAGCAATACAAATCAATGTACTTACTATTTACAGATTGATTGTATAACTATTTCACAATATCCCAAAACTAATGACAGCATGGATTGGATTCTGGATTATGTTTATTGAGATACAAAACATAAAGTTTTCACATGAAAATTGTTGCTGGAACAATACAGAGAAAAACTCTTTGAAGGCTCAGATCTGGGAACCCGGGTTCTGACTTTCAAGGAAAGTTCACTCCAGCATCGTAGCCTTAGTTTCCCTTTCAGGAGGTAGCCTGCTCTGCTCTTGTTCATCCTGCTCTCTCTCTCTCTCCCTCTGGACACTCCAAATGAATGGCTAAAAAGAGATCTACTTAAAGCTGTCAGAGATTGTCAGAGCCAACAGCCGGGCCATTCCGCACGACCTACTCCCTGACCTCCTCTTTTCAGGGGTCACTTGTAGGATGCCTCTGGTGGGAGTGCGGGGTAGTCATGCACTGAATGACAATGTATAAACATATGAATCGCTCCCTCTCAGTAGCTCACTTTCAATAGCTGTTGAAGAGCAGCTTTACAAGACTGCAGACTTTATCTTAATTTGTAGAGAATAAGTACTTTGCTGTAGGATATAATATAATCTTTGTGCTATCATGAAAATAAAATAATACTAGAGCCTTTGTTTGAAACCAAAACCTTGAATAAAAAAAGATGGTTTAATTATATGCTGTAATATGTCGAAATAAACTTTTATTCTCTGTGGTGGTATGTATTAAAGATGACATGTGGACGAGTTTGCTTTTTACCACTCTGAAGTTTTCCAGTGACTTGAGTGTCCCCAAGATCTTGAATCCATAATAGAAACACAAAAGAGCAACAACCCTGCAAGACTAATGATTTGATGTGACCTGCGGTGATCTGACAAGATGTTTAAAATGCATGTTTTCTATATCAATACAATACCGATTTTACCCATCATTAAGCCAGACACTCAAAATCCATAATTGGCAGAGATATTAGCCCATAATTACTGACCTCCTCTCATAATAAGAGATTTTGAAAATTCACTCAGTTAATATGGCGCAAATGATAAATTATTCCATTGCTTTGTGTTAATCACTACAGTGGAGTCATAAGGGCTCGGCCCCAAAGCTCAATTTTAACATTAATGCCCTACCTCTCATCAATATTAATACGTGCCTTTAGTAAGAGATTGGTGTGTGTGTGTGTGTGTGTGTGTGTGTGTGTGTGTGTGTGTGTGTGTGTGTGTGTGTGTGTGTGTGGGTGGGTGGGGTCTTTAGAGGGGGAAAGGAAGAAGTGAGAGAGATGTGATTTTGGCTCTGACACTGCAGGTACATGGCAGCAAAGTATTGCTTATACTTTATAGTTACAGTACTGTCTATTATTATTCGACCTGTGCCGTTTCTACTGTTTTAAAATTTAACCTCGTGTCTTTCCTCTCTCTTTATTTTTTTTTCCCCCTTTTGTGTGTGTGTTTGTGTGTGTGTGTGTGTGTATGTATGTTCTCTAAGCAGGAGCTGTTAATTACTAACTGTGACAGATGTGAGTCAGCAGTGCATAATTTCATGTAAATCTGGCATGAACATGAACCTGAGCAAAACAACAGGGAAAAGAGCAGTGACAGAAGGAACTCTGGAAAAGCAGAAAATTAAATCTAAGATGTAATAAGATAATAAATAATTAAAACGATAAAGAAAAGGAGGGAGAAGACAAGAGAGGAGGTGCAGAGAGGAGAAGAGGGGAGAAGAAAGGAGAAAGAAGGGACGAGAAGATGCCGGTTGGCCAGTAGTGAGGGGGCCTGAGTTTGACAGATGCTTTCAGTGATGACCATCTGCCCTGAACAGCAGAGGTGCTGAACTGCAGGTTTTAAAGCTGCTCCTTCCAACCGCTCCAAATGAAGCAGAGAAGAGGACCTCTGGACAAAAGGTTGTGCTGAGAGAGGAGCGAGGGCCACGCCATTGCTGTACAACTTTAATTTATGATGGATGAGATCTGAGGAAAGGTCAGGTGGTGATAAATAGGAGAGCGTTTGTCCCGGGAGGTCATCAATTATGCCGCGGCTTCTAACTTTCGATCTTGCGGGCGAAATGGATCTCCTCTTTGTAAGAAAAGTATCTCTCAGAAAATTGGAGTGTATTAATCAAATTGGTGTAGGGGTGGTGTGGGGGGGTGGGGGAGTGTGAGGGGAAGCATATCAACTTCAATCTGAGCCATGATCCATATCCGAGTAGGTGCTGCGATGCTGTGTTTAGATGCATAACTGCGTCCTCAAACAGCATTACAAAGTACAGGGCTACGTCCCTTGAACCAAAACTGAGTACACCATTGATTTACACAACCTTTCTCAATGGCAATAATAGAACATATTAGCCTCTTTCCTGTAATTTACAGTATGGCAAGAGTTCACCTATAACACGCTTGAGGCACTCAACACAAGAAAATTAACATTCAGGATATCATGACCTCCTGTGTGACCACCCCAGTCATACAACATGTCTGGTATGCAATCATGTCATTGCATTATGCATCAAGGAACATGTTATGGGACTCCACTGTAAATACAAAGGTGAAGAACAGAAAACAAACAAAGAGTTTATTCCTTTTTATTTAGTTTGGTTTATTATAACATATTTTTTCTTTGCCAGAGCCATAAAGTCAAAATTGTGATAAAGATTATACTGTATATCACATAATTATGTTTGCCTTAAAGTAAAATAACTTAAAGAAATGGAACATTTTCGGTAAATATCACAAAACTGTGGGAAATATATGTAATATATATATATATATGTTTATTATAGCTGTGCAAAACACATGCTTTATAACAGTGAGAAGCTAAGTGGATGAAGAATGTACTGTCTTCCTTTAAATAGAATTAATTCAGTCAACTGAGGTCACAACTAAAAAATGTTGGAAATATTTTAATTTAATAAATGTTTTATCTCATGATTTATTGTTAACCACAAAATTAAACCGAAATGCACATTTCACGAATAAGGTTTGAGCGTTTATACATCACTCCATGTCTTCACAGCTCTTAACATCCTTTATTTCTTTGAAAACTTTCTGAGAAATAGGTTAAATTCCATCCCGAAGTAATGAAATACAGAAGTCTCTTCTTGAAAGGGCCGAAAGGAATGACAATAAGATCACAGTGGCTGACCTTTGACCGAGGCCACCGTCCTTTTATCATCACCGTCCTTCCCCTTTTCTTCCCCTTGGCGAAAAACTGCCGCTCCAAGAAAAGTTATTAGCCTCCCTCTATTGTTTCACAAACTCACCCCGGTAATGTAGAAAAGATTGCGATGATTATAGGACAAACTGAAGGGGAAGAGACAAAACAGAAAGGAAAGGGGGAAAAACAGGAGATATGGGTTGATGGGACAGGAAGTAAAAGTCCTAATTCTTTCTTCCTTGGTGGTGTATATCAAACCAGAGCTGAAGGGGTAATGGTCTTTTTATTCAGCTGACAAGAAGCCAGGATGTCGAGCCCCCTTCCAATCGATGGGTCTCCATTGTCTCCCTGCTAGCCCACATAGACAAAAAACCTTTACTTGAATTATCTACTACAGCCCCAAACAGCTGTTTTTAACACAGTTGAAAAGATAAAGAAATATATTAGTGGGGCCTCTGTAGCAGTGCTGACCCCAATGAAAATGTATTACCCTTGTGCCACCTCTAATTTCAGCCCCCAGCAGCTTTTACTAGTACTATGGGTTTTTAATTGTAGCCCCCCATTGTGTTTTCTGCTTTAAATGAGTCATTCATTCTATTTAAATGACCCAGCATGTGCACCATAGTGGCTATCAAAGATGTTACGCTATACTGTGTTATAGCAGTGCTAAGCAAAATTGTCACATTCAGCCAACAACTTTTTTTTTTTCTTTTTAAACAACATATTCATTTCGACAGATGAAGAACTATTGTGCCATTACTAATTACTAATTCAATAATATTTTTCTTTTATTTTTAAGTGTTTCAAACCCTACAGTATAAATATAATATATATAAAAAACAATAATAATAAAAAAGTTAAGCCAGCTATTTATGTAGTAGTGTATCACAGGCAGTTTGCTCTACTCCTCTGTTTTTCCAAAATAATATTGAGTGATGGATCTTGAACCATGACAGTATATTTCCACTGCCACTTTTAATTGTGTTTATCTCACCTCCCCACCTGCTCATAAGTCTTTGTTTGCAGGGGGACATCTTGATTGTTAGAAGCCCTGCAAGAAAACTAACAAAAACAGCCATTAAACCCTGGGTCAACAGTCATATTTTGTATCTGACTTACTATAGCAATAAACATCCTCTGTGAAAACCTGAGAGACAAGTGCCACATAGAAATACCAAATAAAAGATTCACAATCAAAAAATCCTCTCGGTTGGTCATGCACTTGAACAAGGGTATGGAGTATCAGCCCGGCTATTATTGTCACCATCCCAACCCCCTTCCAATCAGCAAAAGAAAGGGGTGGAGGTGGAGGTAGTTGTGATGGTGCGGTGAGGGGCCCCACTCCTGCCTCTCTAGTCCCAGGGTATGGTGTAGGGGTCTCCTAAATGTGCCATGTCGTATTGATCCATATGATCCTTCTAAAAAAAAAAAACAGCCAGACTAGCACTTACACACCGCCCCAGCTGAGTAAGGGCTATCGCTGCGCTACGAAGCTAATCAATTGTCTCTGTATGGAACGGCTTGTCTTCCGCATGACAATGTGAGTTTTCTCTTACTGGCTTATTTTCCTTTGCCGAGTCTTAGTGTGGCAAAATGAAACAAATTAAAGATACACAGGGATGGGCTGGCTGACTTGCATTTGAGATGATGTCAAACATTCATTCACTGTATGTGTGCAGAACAATATGTTTATCCTGAAATTTGCAAAGAGGATTTCGCTTGTGATGTCCATATGTACACGAGAGTGCTGTCTTGTTTTTAACTAAAACAAAAATAAAACACAAAGCAAACATTCAGCAGTGACAATTTCCATGTTTTTAGGATAATATGTATGACTGAGAGGGATTTGTGAATGATTAGAACTTGATTCCCTGCCAGCAGTGCCTCATGAAATCAATTTAGTTGACATTTTGAACTTTAACCAAAGCCATGTATGCCCAAATTAGCCAATCCAAAATCCTCCCTTTTTCCCCAAGCTTTCTTTGCTTCTACAGGAATCTGGGTTTGGTTTTTACAAAAATGCCACGCCTTAGCTCCCGCAGCTTGCAAAATGACATGGATTTACTTCAGCTGACTAAAACAATTTCTCAATCAAAACAACTTCTGTTCTGAAATGTGTTGTTTCACATCGTCAAACAGATGCAGAAAATCCCAACAGAAAACCAAACAGACCCTGAAGGAGAATTTGCTTGACCTCAAAACTTCTTACACTGTGTTTGTAATGTTTTGGCCCGACACATAGGAGATACTGCCAGGGGTCTGGTCACTGTGTTATCTAACAAGTTTATTTCAAGTGGGGAAACATGGTGATAGAAAATAATGGGAAAAAAAAGTATAAGAAGACCAGTTTTCAAAACTACATGTCTGCTTTGGAATTGTAAGAACTCAGGTTCACGATGTCGTCCTCATACTTGGACTGTGCAATGCAAGCAAAAGGGGGGGAGGGAAAAAAAAATGAAACTCGCAGTTCTCCATTTTTCTGAAAGCTTATATGTGACCCACTGATGAAAAGTTCTTCCTTCGGAATTAAGTTGAATGTCCAGCGTTATCTCTCTGTTGGAATTTCTCTTATCGCCCCGAGGGAAGCGAGTGACAGATTGATGCAAGTTCTTACCTGAGCCTCCCCACGTACCCTCTATATGTATCCTGCAATGGACAGATACTGTTAGTGCGCCCGGCTATTTTATACTTAGACCTCTCAAAAGCTGTTGAGAGACGGGGGTAAGGGAGATGGTCCCGGGCATCCGTGTGCTTGGGTGGGAGGGGGATTTGGTTTCAAGAGATGTGGGGCTTTGTCAGCAGACCATAATATTGTTGCACAACATACAGCCATATTAAAAAGAATTATAGTAACATATTTCACATATTATTAGGATTTGTTTTCAGTGCGATTTCCTTCCACTGGTTTCATGATACCTGTTTAAATAAATCAGAACAGAATACACTTACATAAAAGAATTCAAGAGTAAACCACAGTGCATGTATCTGGCCAATGAAAGTTTGGGTTGATTATCATATACTGGATTACAGCAATTGGGATTTTGTTAATTAGTTCTGGTTCAAAATTCAGGTTCTGAAACTAAGTAATTATCGTCAAGCAACAATTATTTTCAAAGGAAAAAAAAAAGAAGTAAAACAAAGTTTCCCTATCTTGCTTTGAATGTTTTACTGTTCTGATACTTGAGTTAGACATGTTACAGTATCATTACTGATCATTTTTCACCATTATTTTAAACATCACATGAGCCATGCATGAGTCATGTGCTTTGAAACATGCATAACCACCAATGTAGAACAGGTCCAAACTTTTGTGATAAGCTAATTAAAAATGTGTTTTTCTAGAAATACCTGCCTCAAATAAAATAGTAACTAATTCCAATTTTGAACTTGGTATTGATGCAAACTGTACTGAGAGCAACTCTTCCCTGAGGTTGACATTTTGATATCCTTAAATGACCTTAAAGGCAGGAAGCGCTGCAGACAGCCACATGGTGAACACATTTAAACACCCATCGTTTCTAACAGGGAGAAAAAATCTGCAAATGCTTAGTGCCTGGCAAGAATGTCAGATTACATTAACACATTATGTTAGCATATGCTGCATCTTGTGATATTCTTAGGCCTGTATTACCTATATTAAATCTATCACCTCAGTCACTTTAAGTTAGATTTAAAGTTTCATATTTGGAAGCTTTTCATTGGGTAAATAACACAAAACTCAAGGGTAAAATAGCCGTTGATTATTGCCATTGTGATAGTGAATGAAAGCTCCAGATTTTTCATTTATGTCCAGATAAATTCATGACAGCTGTAAATGTAGTCACTGGAGACCTTGGTAAACCATTAAGGAAAGCATTTAGGTCTTAATAGCAGAAGCTATTTTACTCACTTAATGAACTAAACCCAAAATGCTACATTAAAGCCAACATACAGGTATAGATTTACTAGCTATAATGAAAGCTTTAAATTGATTGCTTTTTTCCTCAGGTTGCAGAAACTTAAGACGCCTCTGTCATCCACTTTAAGATGCACTTTTGTAACGCCTGATTAGTCGGCCTGCCAGAACAGCTTCAGACAGCTTTATTCGCTTATGGGTGTGCTACTGCATGCCCCTGAACCACGACCACCAATTACTGTATGAAAGGTTATGATCCGAGATCAGTACTTCTGTTTAAAGATGCTTTGGCAGTGTGGATTGCGGCAGTTAAGGTCTCTACATCCACAAGTAACTTTATAACCTTTGTTGAGCTGTGAGTAGAGTCAAACTTCTGACTTGTACCTTGTGTGATCCATCCTCTTTTAATGGTGCAATAACAAGGAAGCTTGTATTCTGTGAGCTGGGTGCAGAGGTTTTACTTTTTTTTTTTTTTTGTAATTACAGAGTTTTAGAGTGCACAGACATTTGTGATATTTGAGAAAACTGCATTAACAGTGATCAAAACTTGACATCCTGACAGTATATCTCGAACTGAAGTGCAGGGAACGCTCATGACGACCTCTGACCTTACACTAGTCTAAGGAGATCAGAACAGCGGAATACATCTAAAGCTGGGGTGCTGAAGTTGAATCCCTTTTGCAGAGCTATCGGAAGGATCTGCCTCCTTCTGCATACCAAGACGGGGCTTTAACTTCGCCAGTAATCTGCACCTGGACAGTGTTGTTCTACTTGTGGGCTTATCGGAGAAGTCATACTTTTTATCATTCGTCAGGTGCAGCCAGGACGCGGTTTAAGGCAGACAGGGTCTCTGTTATCAAGAGAATATATCTCAGTGTCTGATGCCAGGGATTCAGAAGGGAAATGACGGCGTTGGGACCTGGTGCAATGGATAATGTACAGTCTGGTATTTTGGTTGAGAATCAAGTCAGCGAGAACACACACTGTGCAGTTTATCCAAAGCACTGAAAGGTTTATAGTTTTATAGTAGGGTTTTTAGAAGCATTTTGAGCAGCAGTGTAATCTAGAAAGAGTGATATAGAGGTAATCTTACATAGTTGAATGGGTCAGTTCTTTACCCACACCTTTAAGTACATGGAGACTGAGGCAATTAATTAAACATTAGTGTACAGACTCGAAGCTACAACAAAATAAGTGACTTTAGTTTGATATACATCGGGGCTAAATGGAGAATTTCTATTATGTTTTTTTTTTTTTACAACATTTGCTTCAAAAGTCTCTCATAATAGTGCATTTTTAATCCAAGCCCTGAATCTCAGAAAACTGTGTGTATAACTAAAGCTGAGCTGAAAGTAATATTAGATCTCTAAATACTGCTTTACAATTTAGTCCCATTTGACAGATCATCCATCTTGATCATATTCTGAGAACACAGTACCTGTAACCTATATTAGAGTGAATCTACCAGGTCTCTCATGGGCAGAAAAGGAGAAGGAGAGGAGACAGAAAAGCAGAAGGAGATCCATCAGGTGATGTATTACCCTGTAGGCATTGTAATTTGTTATATAAGCTTCATGTAAGCTCAGCAGCAAGATTAAAGACCTCCAGCTCAATGTATCAGTCACCCGTCAACTGCTGGGTCAATTTCCCTTTAACCCTTGTTTTGTGGTTCATAACCCTCTTACAAATATGACACTGTCAATCAAAATGTAGTGGCCGAGCATTCACTGACTGCCCCGGTGTCCTCTTTTGCCATGTTTGAAATCAGCGTATCCAGAAGAAAAGAGAAAGACGAGAAAATGCTTCGCTGTCTACATTTATCAGTTTTGTTTTTTCGTTCCTCTTTATTTTCAGAATAGCATTTAAAAAGCTCAACTGTTCTCAATAACACAATTAAATGCAATTCTAAATCCCATGAATTAATATCGGTTTTGACATGCTGTGTGGTCTGTGTGTTGATGGTTTGCCTCCCAGTCAGTTTTTCCTGGATTTGGGAAACAGGCATCTTGAGAGGCTCACTAGTCATTAGCAGCCAACAGACATTGGACGCATTACACACTGTGACATAAATTACTAAATGAATCAGCACATCTATTAAAGGGTGTGTTCCCTCCATGGTGCCTTGATACGATAAGCCCATATTTTGTTTTGAATCCTAATGACTGGCGTAGGTGTGCATTCATCATGGATTATTGGGGACTTAATTTAATTGAGCTGAAGCGATTGCCTGTAAATCACATTACACTGTCATTTCTCTTTACAGCAAGGAGACAAAAGCCCCCGCTGGCTGTGACTTGACAAGACACCAAGGTGGGTGTTCCAGCAGGCAGCTATATTCCACCGACGGAAAGATGGAGTAATGAGGATTAGAGCTGTGTATTTATAATTCAAAAATAACGCCTTTGAATATCAATAATGGAAATGACTGTGCACACAATGAGAGCTGTTATAATGTTTGATTGTTGTCATCGGATATCTGCTCAAGCTGCCGTTGTAGCTCTTTGTCTAAATCCAGTTAGCATGGTGATAAACTGGGGTCTGATGGTGTTTACT
Organism: Seriola aureovittata; assembly: GCF_021018895.1. Lineage (NCBI taxonomy): Eukaryota > Metazoa > Chordata > Actinopteri > Carangiformes > Carangidae > Seriola > Seriola aureovittata. The sequence continues at coordinate 18,719,970 of NC_079370.1, read as the reverse complement.
CTGCAGCAGCAGCAGCGGCGGCGGCGGCGTGGCGGCTGAAGGAATGCTCTTATCGCTGTTATTGCCGCCACTGCTTCACACAGTTGGTTAACAAAATGGCCCGGAAAAATAAGAGCTGACAGTGTTCAGCCCCCCCCAGGTACCTGCAGCCTCATTCCCTCAGCTAATGTCCATCAATATCGCTCATTATTCAAATGAGATGAATGGGATATTGTCAGACAGCGAGAGTCGGGTGCCAGTGTTATTTTGACCTATTGTAAATGTCGCAACCTTGCCCTGGTACCTTCGCTGAAAGCGGCTGAGGCTGAAGGAGAGCTGCTTGGTGTAAATAATGGCCCTTGGGTGTCAGGTTTTTACGAGATGCTTCTCTATAAATCAGCTAGGCTTGGTCACGACATCAATTTTAACATGGAAAATTGACACCTGGCTAATTTACAAGGAGTTTGTGAAATAGAAAAGTGACAAAAGACTCATGTAGATCTGTTGAAGCTAATGTGGTAAATATTATACTTCCTGTTAAGCCACAAAGCCACCACCTATGAAGGCGATTATTCTGTCACTCTGTGCGAACGCTAAATAGTGACATTCCACTCATTGAAAATAATCCACACTGCGAAATTTGGAGAAAAAAAAACGTTGAACTCACCCAAAATAGAACGCTTTACGAAGTGAAGGCGTTGTTGTGAACTGCACAAAGCGACACTAAAGAAACTGCGAAGAGGCGACAGTGTACTGCATAGGCCCTCTGTATTGAGAGGAGGAGGCCAAGTGTATTGTATCCCATAACCTCCTGTTATTGCCACACAACACAAGCGGCGGTGGCGGCCCCAGCCACTATGATGGAGCACCCTTCTCCTCCTGAGAAAGAATGTTTGCTTACTATTTCATCATCCCCCGGGGCCACAGGAAAATAAGCCCATCAGTTGTCATTGTGACAGGATAAAAATGGAGCCGTCATATTTCAGTAACACAATGCATGCGAAGGGAAAGAGAGCGAGGGACAGTGAGAGAGAGCGCCATCCAGCACCATCACCCTATCCAGCAAATGAATTATGGACCAGCTTCTTTCTCACGCAAAGACTATAAGTTAATATTATCTCCTCAGGATAATTATAGCAAAGTTCAATTACTGACCCAACATTACCGTGTGGCCCTGCACTGCGGTATCTGACACACACCCCTTTTTACACATTTATCTTTTCACTCCAACACAGTAAATCTGCATGATGGCAGTGATTTATCTACTGGTGCTCGGTCCCCAGCTCCACCACCATTCTTCTTCGCATACAACGATTGGCCTGGGTCCCTTGAGTCCCCTTGAGCTTAATGTAAGCTTTTCTTTTTACACTGTGTTTTCGGACCAATTTGTGTCCCCCCTTTTGTCTTCAATGAATGGGGCAGAGGTCTGGGATTTTGAATTTACTCCACAAGATGTATGACCTGGTGATTGCTATAAGAGGGGGCACATGAACTCCACTGCAAATCCTCTGGGTGCACCGTAACAACTGCATTGTGTAGGACTACCCCGAGCTCTTAACAATACTGCTCTCAAGCACGCATCTCGGATGTTCTGTGTGAAAACCTTGACATTGACTGCAATTGAAAGCAACACGTTGTCTTGTCAGCGTGGAAGGCATCTTGTTGGCTCTGTTAGCGCTGGGCTGTGTTGGTTTTCTTCAGAACAACGCTGATGGCTCCAGAGGAGCGGGGCAGAGCAGCAAGCTACCCCAGAGACATGTCCTCAAGTTCACAGGGATAAATAGTGGGACAAGTTAAGGGTCCCCTTCCAAGGGACTGCAGCTGCAAATGCAAGATTTCAGTTGGTTATAGTTTTAATTTACTCTCCCTTGAATGCAGTAAGTTATGTAAATCATTATTCCACATTACTTTTTTTTTTTTTACAAGATTGAAAATCTTTTTTTGTCTTCATACACATTTCATCCTGATCTGCAAATGAACAACGAGATAAACCAGCTTTAGGGATGAAAGATCAGGACGACACCAGATACATACGTCAGTAGTATGGAGCTCTGACATGTTTCAACATAATCACTTCCATCAAACATTAACTGTACAAAGGTGTCACAAACAACTCCGAGGATATCTTGTGAGTCACCAGCGTTCCTAAGCAACTGTTCATTTGTGGGTATTACATCTAAAAGATTAAATAGGAATATCAAATTAGGAAGCATATATTACAAAACAATATGTAAGTCAGCCATTTTTATATCACACAGACTCTTACTCCTAGTGTGACATTTGATCTACAGCATATTATATCCTGTACTCTGTACCAGGCTATTTGCATAAGAATTGACTGTCTGCCTACTAAGCAATGGCCCGCTTAAAGACTCAGCTGAAAATGTGTGCGTGTCACGAATATGAACATCTAAATCAAGTCAGAGCCTCACCCTCATATTCTGCAACAATTATTTGGCAACACCGTGATAGTCACATTCAAACAAATCAAATTTCATTCTTATGAGACACATGTTAAAGAGGTGTACACTTTCAGTAATTATTCTGTAAACTCAGCCCCATATTTTCATGCAAATGTATTAGATAGTGACACGTCAAATATGAAATCCAATTTGTTGGTTATGAAACACATGTAGGGAAGAAATGTGTACACTAATTATTTCTGGGGCATCCTGCACCCCCACCCCCCCCCACCCCCCCACCGCACCCCTCCTCCACCCATTTCATACACAAACTGAACTGGATATTACATTTGCTTAAAACTCAATCATGAAAAATGAAGACTCGATTTGAAAAAATTTTAATAAAGATAAGTTGCTTCTATCATTGAATCAGGGAATGCTAATCGGCGCTTTCATTCGGGTGGCGGCAGATAATGTCACCCTAGCTTGAGGCTCTTATTTTGCAATAAAGCATTTACATTCTAATGATTTTATTATAGCCTATACAGGCTGTCAGCGACAGACCAACTGAGCCGCGGCCCCTTCCTCCCAGCCTCTCCCATTCAAATCGGCTGGCAAATTGTATCAGCTATCAGCTCAGAGTGCTTTTATCAAGCTGGCCCAGTGGCAAGCCAGGGCCCACCACAATGAGATGTCTATTGCGTGAAGAGTCTGTATTTAATCATTTCTGCTCGCCGGTATTGTTCTGCTTACAGTGCATAAATAAGTGCTTCAAATAACCCTGGAGTGCCACTGACAATGAAACAAAGTATCTGTCTTATTTATCTTCCTTGCATTCTTCACTGCGCCCCCTTATATTTATATTTATTTTTATATATATATATATATATATATATTTTTTTTTTTTTTTTTTTTTTTTTTTTTTTCTATTTTCTCTTCCACCACTTTCTTTATTTGCTGCAGGCAATGTTTCTTATTCACTCACCTATCATCTTGGAACAGTCTGAAATTACTCACTGATGAGTAGAAAGCTTTTGAGATACAGATAACCAAAAAGCCCTTTTGAATGGCAAAAACCTCCAGTCTCCAGACAACTCTGTTAGAGAATCATGAGAAAGAAAAAATGGGAATGGACTAGGGCCAGTTCCTCTGGAAGTGAGGAATTGTTTAATCTTTCTGTTATGGAGAGATGAGAGCACAATAGCCATATATTAGCTTACATCACTATACACCAAAGTCCTCATACATAAAAAACCAAATAGGGTGTTTGTCAGCATATTCCAAAATGACCCATACGCATTTTCTGATCTGCCGCCCATATGGTTAAGGCACCAATAAATTTAGTTAACAAAGTTTCTTTAATGTTTGGGGATGATGGTTAAAGTTATATCAAGACTGCCATTATCATTAAAGGAAGCCATAATTGGTTGGATCTAGGACACAAACACCTGTCTACAATGTTGAAGTCAACCATTTTGCAAGCACCTGCATCCACCACAACATACTGTATACACAACTGCTTCTCACTGCACTTCAGAAAGGTCACAATTTAGCCTGCCGGGAAAATAAACATGACCGGTTATTAATATAAAATACTGATGCTGTTGCATTTTGATTAGCATGGTGTGTAAAAGCTGGACATGAATTAATGAGAGAGACTACAGTTGTCCATTTTCAGGTGTAACAATCTCAACTTATGTGTCACACTGTTAAAAAATAAAAAGAAGCTGTTTGCCATATTCAACATAGCTCAAAATGTTAAATATAAATTACTAAAATATGATACCCCCATGATGAATTAACACTGTGCTTTAATGGAGCAAATTTTATACTCTACTTGTGGGGTCGAAGACCAAGAGGGAAACAAGATCTGTGGCTCTCTAGAGTCCGGGCATGTTACAGTGAAACTGTTTTGGCCATGTGTGTACGCAGCCTGGTGTTACATGAAGCTTAGGTAATGTGGACTATTAACAGTGGGTCCTATTTAAAATCCAGCCAAGATATGGGCATATAGTCTAAGAGTCCTTTAGTTAGAAGAAGACTTAAGGTCTTAAATATTGTCAGCTGTACATTATTAAAAGGTGAAACAGTGTATTATTGCACTTTCCATAAACTAGCATCATGGGCTAGTAATTATTAATTAATTAGTCTTATTTCAATTCTGTAATGTAAATTTTTTGCCAAAATTAACTCATGACATGTAAAAGCAACTAAAAATTCTTCTTTTTTAAAAATGGGTTCTTGTTTCTCTGCTGTTAACGTGTTAACTCGGCTTGGGATTTACCTCTCATGTCTAATCATTGTCATACAGTCACTGGTGTCAGTGAAACACTGAGGACAGCAATGACGTGATGCTCTCATCCATGTCCTTCTATAGTTTTCAGGTGTTCTAATACAGCGTCTGGCCATCGCTGCCTGTTCAGGGTGTACCTATACCCTCGGCAGCGAGGTATTGTGTTCCAAGTTTAACAAGAGTGCTTTGAACTCACTTTGGAGTTGAATCACCTAACCCCGGGGCAGGTTTGTCACCGTAGCCTCATGTATCAACACGAGACAGAGAGTGCCTCAGAGGGACTTTGACTAATTGGGGGGGGGGTTAAACCGCTGTTCATGAATCTCTGGCCTGATCCCCTCAAAATATAATGAATCTGGGCAGGTTTTGAAAAGCCAGGAAACATTTCTTGTGACCCTAGTTGTGAGGCGTTATTCTGGGAGGCATGACCGTAAACCCATCCCTCTTCTCCTAGGGCAGTTAAATACCTGCCATTGTGCACCATTGTTCCGTTATTGCTGTTGTCCCTTTTTCTTTCAAGCTCAATTCTTTATTTTGGTGTATATTGTTACTCCAGAGGAGCTCTTTTTATCCTGAAGGCAAACATCCAACTAAGAGACAATATCAGCTCCACAAAAGACCTCCAAACTCCATTATATATCTTTTTTCTTCTATTTCTGTCTCAGCCTCTTTCTCCCTCCTTCGCTCCCTCTCGTCCAATCTTTAGGAGAGTATCACAATTCTCTCTTGTGTTTAAGAAAAGGTAATTTCAACGTGTTGGAATCTTGTGGTTAAATGATCCCACTGAGCTCATGTTTATATGGTGGAGGTATAAATTCAACCAAGAACAAGTGCAGTCACAATTTCACTACAAAGTCTGAGGTTGATTAATAAAATGTAGCATAATATGCATTCATGAATTAGTTCAACACTCTTATTCATTTGTTTTTTACTACAACTCTGGTAAACCGCCATTCAAATACAATAAAACATATGTTTCACTGCCACAGAAAACACCAGCAGGTTTCAATGGCCGCCCCATGAAACCTACTACTAAATGCAGATGGTTCACGGTGTACAGCTTCAACATTCTGTTAACATTAAAACATTTTAACAACCTTAATAAAACCCTTTATGGGTGGTAAATTTGTAGATATAAATGGTGCTTTGTAGTCGACATTAAAATAATCATATTGTGTATGCAGGGGATTTTATGTTGAGAAATTTTATTTGGTAAAACGTTTAAGCTGATGAAATCTGATATAATTATTAATTATACCTTAGTGTGTGTCAAAAGCTTGTTTTGGCATCAGAAAAACGACGAGGTCATTGTATCATTACACTTGCAAATAGCTGGCCTTCCATACACCCGTACCTGTGTTAACCTAAATGTTTGCATGCATTTAGATTCAGAATCATTATGCAGTTTCAATTTATCTGTCAGCTCACTGAGGTAACAGGTAATAAATATAGTCAGAGAGTCACAATGATAAGCCAACATTTCAGAGGAAGATGAGAGCTTTTTATGCTTTTAAGAAAAAAAAAAAAAAAAAACGTGGGGGGAAATTTTCATTTAACAGACTAATCCACTGTCCTTTCAGTCATTGCATTATTCACTGTGTGTTCATTTCCTGTTGATCAGATTGACTGTTTGATGTATTCCCCTAACTTGACACACTGATGCTGATAAAACAGTGGCAAATTTACTTATTCTGCTGACAGACAGCAATTTAGTGGGAAATTAAGTTGTCTTGACGACGATGCCATATTACATACACACCCTGGCAAATAACCCAGTTTGAATAATCACCGCCACTGTCTGTTTAAATGATTTTTATACCCATTTTAAAGGAAGCCTTTGATGTGATTTGATATGTGAATACTAATTCCCAGCCTGTGAGAGGGAGGTGGTGAGCAAGTGGAAATTATTTCAGTATTATGATGTCAGTCAATCCTCTACCACACCTACCGCCTTATTAACTGGTAATGATTGAGCTACTACATCCACTACACTGCCGTCAGTGCTTTAGAGCGCAATGCATTTGATTTCAAAAAGGTTGCTGATGCTTTAATCTTATTGTTTACTTACTCGGTGCAGAATATGCAGTTTTGGGGGAAAACGTGAAAGAGTGTTGTTGTTGTTTTCCCTGGAAGAAGACAGGGTTATGTTCCAGCTATAAAGCACATCCCAACATACCAGGGCTACAATTCAAGACATGCACACACACACACACACACACACACACACACACACACACACACACACACACACAGATATTTGTTTGATTAATATATATTAAATAAATCTTCATAATAGATAAAAGCAAAATTACGACTTCAGTTTTGACACTATATAATAGCACACTGCAAACACTTCTGCTGTGTCTCTCTGTTGAAAGCATCAGCTGAGTTCAAAGACAAACGCCCTTGTTATCCCCCTCTATGCCTCTGTTTTACATAGCACAATGCCCTAATACATGATTTAAGGAGCTTTCACATATCACATGCATTAGGATAATGGAAGGGAATGATAAAAGTTTCAGTAGCATTAACATGTGATGCATAAAATAAAAGAATGAGAGGAAAGGTTCATATAAGACTGTTTAATAAAAAAATCTGAGCTTTTGGACAGAATGTGCATGTCACAAAGGGATAACTAGGCTGCCAATTATATATTATTTATTTGGTTATCACGTTTATACAGCCTTTCACCTAAAGTGGTGGCACATGAGAGTGGAAATATTCATAATGACTGTAGTTAGAAGTCTTAAGGAAAAACAGTAATGCATCAAATCTATTTTGTTCTATTGATAATGTATCTTGACTGTGAACTTTGTTCCGATATTAGGGATAAGATCTCTGACACTGATAGATTTTAAAATACATTTTCAATTTAGAATTTTATTAGGAAACAGACTCTGGAAGCTGGATTTAAACCACTATTTCACAAAAAATGACCCATACCAGGACAGATTATTATGAATGATTATTTATTTTGTACTACTGTGAATATGTGGGCAACAGAGGGTGCGGTCAGTGATTGGAAAGTTTATTTTTGAAACGTAACATAAATGCTAATCTATGACTTAACAGGAAGTCAGACTGTCACATCGTGACATGAGTCTGCCCAGTTAAGACAAAACTTCTCAGTGGGGAAACCCATGTGGTGAGATCTCTACAAGCATTAGTACTTCATTTAAGGTAGTAGTAGTATCTTGAATATTGATCTGCTGTAGCTTCATTAGCTGGGAACTGACATCTCAGATTGATGTCTCTTTAAACTGGGTCCTGGTCAGGGATACCTGGGGAATCACACTATCGACTTTGGACTGTTTGTGCTGCTAGGCCTCTAGAGACTTTGTGTTAGCTTTAATGGGATCCATCAATTCAGCTTCCCTTTTAATAATTATTGTTTTACCATTCACAAGAGACTAGAGCATCTGAAGTTATTTATTTATTTATTTATTTATTCTTTCACTGTTGCCTGGAGACAACAGAGACTCTCTTGTCTTTGTTTCTGCATAAGGAATATACAATGTGGGGGTTTGTTTTTTGTTCATTTTTCTAAGTCATGACAAGCTCCTCCTTTCAACCTGTTCTCCCAAAGAACAATACACAGGGGAGCATTACAAAGAAAAGATAAAATTCCATATGAGTAATCCAGAAATCCCTTTTCAATGATTTGCCATCATTAACCTGAATATTGAAGAGAGAAACAGCTTTTCCTATAGATCAGTATTTTGTAATTGAAAGAGTATACTTCTGAAAGAAAGCTGATTTTCGTACACTTGATGCCAGAATCTTGTTGTTGGGTTTTAACAGCGCCTTTGATTTTTCTCTGGTTTAACACACGGTGACCACAGGAAGCTCAGACACATAAAAGCACAACCTTGCAGACCTTCAAGTTCACCTTGTAAGGTGGGGGAGGGGGATGTGGGCTGCCTCAGACGGTTCTGAAAAGGCGTTTGGAAAGAGAGAGGGAATGACAGAGCGATAGAACAAGAGGTAGAGAGGGAGAATTAAGTGATCTTGGTACATGATGAAAAGGAATGCTAATGTTAAGTACATTGATCAGCTGCTCCGCTGCAGCCAACCCACCCTTTGCCCCCTGTGATATCAATACATTGAAAACATCATTTGTATCAGCAGTTGTTTCTTTAATTAAGATCTGGACCAAATCTTTGGTATTGATCTGTGCCATTACCTTATCGACGTTGTCTCGCCAAGCTGACTCAGTGGCTTTCTCTCTATTGAAATGACGTTGCTTAGGGGTACAAAGTGCACCGCTGTATTATGTCATGTAAGCAAAGCCACGTCTTTGTCTGCTGTCCAAACGAGGTATTCAAGGTAAGTGGTACAGACCAGTATTGACATCTTTTTGTATCACTTAACAAAATTAAACATGTGGGAAAATAGCCTGTAAGACTTGAATTCTTAAGGGAGTCATGCATTTGAATCCAGGAGACGCATGATTTGACACTGAGCGCTTAACAGTCTTGTTTTATACTATGGTGAGGAGATGCCAGTCTCTTGTTAAATTGTACAATCAAGAGATATATTCTTAAATATTGGCAAGGGGCAAGGCATACAGATGAAAATAAATTTGTTTGTTCTCCAAGTAATAAAGTGTGTACTGCAGGAGTTCTTTCTCTTCACAGAATCTTTTCCCAGGAGTACAGCAATAATTCCCTCTGAAATAGCCTCCATTCCTCAATACAGTGTGTAGCATTTACTTCATCATCATTAAGAATCTATCCCACAGTCATTACAGTGATTGATACTGCCATTGAAACCTTAAAGGCATATTTTCTATACGCCATATCCCTTTACTTGGATCTCTTTCCTGTCTAACTGAACAATGACACATTTTCTGTTATCTGGGTTTTGGGGAGCTCATCCCTACATCAGCCAACTCTCGCTTCCCTCCAGTCCCCCCTTTTTCACCCTCTCTACTTTTCTGCCTTCCTCCGAGGCATATGCAGAGCTGCCTGGTGTCTCCTCCCCAACCCAGCCCCTCACATGGCGTGCCTGGTACGGGCGACGCTCCTGAATCCACAATGCCTCGCTGTGCCTCAGGTGAGGTTTCTCTACAGCCTACCGCCGCCACAGCCTCCGCCTCGCAGGCGGCCGTCGACACTCAACCACCAACCCGCGTCCTGCTGAATACCGCCAGTCAATCCTACTTGTCTCACCACATGAAGCAGTCCAGCATCCACCCACCTGATAAAATACACAGCCCCCCCCCCCCCCCCCCCCCCCCCCCCCCCCCCCCCCCCCCCCAGCCCCTGAAGTGTTAAATTTGTTTCCCCCAATTTGTTTCCCCCACCTACCCCTGCAGGAGCCCCCCACATTACACTCCTGAAAAACCCCCAAGAAGAGTATTTATTTATTTTTTTTATGGGTGAAAAGATCGGTGGAGGCTTTGCATCTCCATGGGCATTTTGAACAACGCCTGCTTCGCTCCGATTGCAACCACCACAAACAAATCCAATAGCCACCGCTAATCTGATCATCTCATCCCCAGCACTTTTCATGCTGGGTTCCTCCCTCAGAACCCCTTGTACTAGTTCCAGTCTGGGAGTGTGTGATAAGACACTGGAAATTTAGTCATCATCTTCGGCGCAAAGGAGCTCAGAGGAGGGATTATGATATTCCTATAACCTTACATTGGATATGGACAGGGGCAGCTCCTAGCACGGATACAATCCTGTACATAGCTGTCTGTCCGGCCCTTTTTCTCCCAGCTTCATCCAGCGCCTCTTCCCTTTTAAAAGGTTGACTTTACAAGATTAGTGCACGCTAGCCGTCATCATGTTAGCAGAGATAGCAAGGAGAAAACATAGTGTTTACTGTTGTTGAATACATTCTGCCACTCTGATAAGAGGCCCGATAAATATAAACTATTAATTCCATTTTTTCTTGCGTATTGATTTAGAAAAAAAAGTGTGAGTGAAAATGGATGAGTTAGATATGTTTATTCTGAAGAGAAGCTTAAAAGGCTTTTACGATTGGCTTGCTAAGATAGAGAAGCACTTGAAAATGGAAAATGACAAATATTTGTACCAGGAGATTTTTTCAGCAGATTATTCCAAACGCTTTTTGCACACAAAATGAGGGGCGAAATAAAAATCACTCTCATTCCCCACAGACCTAATTTTGCTCAGGTTGGCACATTTAGATATCTCTACCGCAAAGATGAGTACTGAGGCAAAGATGAGTACCAAGATGACATTTGTGGGTGCCAAACAAATCAAAACACCATGTTCACATTTCGCAAGCATGTGTCTCATTTAGTTTGGCAGTTGCATGTGACTTGCTGTGTAATTATTGTGGATGTCACTCAGAATAGTTTTTGGCTGGTCAGTGATATCTACTTTAAGTGGAAATGGTGCACTACATTTGCTACATTTTTGAATATATTAAAACATTTCAGTATCCTTCGGTTGAACTCACAGGAGCTGTATCAATTACTCCCAGCTCTGCTTGGGAGCTCACAAACTATTGGCACATGCACTGTCATTTAGACACAGTGGAATCAAGGACCTGGATAAAACATGGCAACTAAAAGCACAGAAAACAGGAAATCTTGCTGGTGAAATGAAATTAGTTTGAAGCGGTAATAAAATAGCGTTTTTCAGCCCAGTTTAATGTCTGCTCTTGAGCTCAGTGGTTTGTTCTTGACCGCACATTTCACATTATTTCAAAGACTAAAAAGAATATTATGTTGCTTTAAATAAATAGTCTTTAGATGATCTCCACTGTGGCCAAAGCACACCTTTACAGACACAGCAGTTTTCAGAGATCATTAGTAAGGAAATGTATTGCCTTTATAACCTCATATTACAGAGCAAAGCCAAATCTGAAAAAAAAAGCTGCAATGGATTCAAACAATGACACTCATGATAGTTATTAGAAGACATCTGCCTCAGGTTTTGTGGGCGAGATGGACACACTAAATGGTGTCAGAGGCAGGTAATTATGTAGCAGGCACTCTGTAGAGCAGCTCGTCACTGTCACACAGTTCACAGTTCCCTATCTTTTCCTGAGAAACTACTAAGCTGCATCTAATCATGAAAAGAATCCCAAGATATATCTCGGTCCATTAGCGGAGTCACGCTTGCAGTATAACATCAGTCAAACATTATAATAGCCTGAGCAGCGCTGTGTTCGTATATACAGTAAGCTCATTGTTCTGTCACATTTTAAAAGTATATATTAGACATCTTTGACAGGCGGTGTTAAATATTGATTATGATGCGTTTGAAATGTTTTGGCTGTGTACTTTAACACCGCCTTTTCTCTGTCTCTCTCCGTCTCTCTCTCCGCCTCTCATTCTCTCTCTCTCTGGTCCTCTTAACAGTGCAGTAAGTTCACATTTTTTACCTCCTGTGATACAGACTCATTCAAAGTCAGATTAAATTAGGGCAGGGCTGTCTCGCTGAGATCCAGAATGACAGAGATGTCCCAAGCTACAGGAAGCAGCAGTTACAGTTCCAACACCACCACCAACCCCCCAGCCAACCAAGCCCCCGCACTTCCCACATCTCCCATCAATATTTCATTAGGTAACCTTAGAAGCAAAGTATAAGTGAACACGCACATGCATGCAGAGCGTGCATGCACACACACACGGGCAGTAACTCTCAGTCTCACTCTCACTCACACACACACACACACACACACACACACACACACACACACACACACACACACACACACTATTCTTTTTCCCCTGTTACCGCCGTACAGGTTTGCTGAGTTTCCGTCTAGCCAGACGTGCAAGGAAAGCTAAGCCCCCCCTTCCTCCTTCCTTCTCCTGCTACTCCTCTTCCACCTCCTCCTCATGGAAGATTTAGCTTCCATTCATTTATCCTCATTCAGGATGACAAAAATCAATCATTTCATTCTCTCTGGATGGCTACCCATTAAGAATGGGGACAGCAACTGAAATGAAATACACATTTCCCTCAGCTGATCCCCTCCTGTGATAGATTTGTGCAGCTACAAATGGGTTGAGGTAAGATTTCTGAAGTCAGAATGGAAGTGTTTGTACTATATGTCTTCTAATCACCCTCATTGCACAGACACCAGGGTGTTGATAATGTTCTTATCTCGGAGTGAATGCATATTGAGTTGAGTTTACTGTAGTAAGCCAACCGTGTCATATAGAATCAGACTATGAGTCAAACAGCATTTAACACCTTGTCAAAGGCCGACCAAGTCCTAGGAGAAACACATATGTGTTTAATATAATAAGATTTATTTGTAAGGGAATTCGGCTTTATTACAACAAAGACATGCAGGAATCATGCACAGGAAGGATAAAGAACAAATGCTGGGAGCTGAACTGAATTTCAGCCCCACAAATGAATAAATGTGTGTGTGTGTGTGTCAGTGCTGGCTCTAGGTTATCAGCAATTCTTTTTTTAATGCAATTAAATTGTGGCAGTAAATTATTATAGGTTTTGACATTGAACTTTTTTTTTCTAAAATATACTACTTTTTATGTGTTTTGCTAAAACATACCACACTAATAAATATCTAAAAGTGAGCCAATACCAAAAAACAAACTAATTAGCAAGATGCCAGTATAAGCTTTATATCACAATATACACCATGGCATCCCTAACTAGAGGAAAGACACAGGGATAGGTGTGCTGCTGCTCTTATAGTCATTTGATCCTAATGTCTGTCAAGTTAGCTTCACTTTTTTTTGGTTGTCTGAAGTGTCTGAAATGTATTCTTCTGGGTACTTACTGCAAAGGCTCATCCAGCACATCAATATTCCACTAAGGTGGCAATATTATTTCAATTTGAATGAAAATACGTCCTATCCATTTGACAAAGCTTTGAATAACATGCATCATGTACCAGTATTCAACATTGTTTACAGCTTGAAAGTAAAATAGGTTTGGGTTGTATCGCTGCAAATAATATATAAATGTATTATAGTTGTCAAGGAGCTACATGAGAGATTTATTCTTAAGTTACGCTGCTCTTTTTCATATTATTTTTCTGACTTTATGTATTCATGGATTCCTGATCTTCTGAAGCACTGATGCATGAAGTGTCAAAAGCCTAGATTAAATAAAAATACCTTCTGTTGAAATTCCAATTGTATTGTGTTGTATTTTTATATGGAAAATATGCTTTTATGTTATTTACATCTATCATTTATTTAAAAACATAAGCACATACACATATACAGCTACTGCAATTCTGGATCTTGATGTTTTCCTTATTCTTACCTAGGCCACCCATGTCATATCTTCCCCCTTTCCGACAAACATTTTTCATTTATTGCTAAACCCATGCACTTTCTTACAATAGCGCGTTCCATTCCTATTTTGTTTTCTATAATGTTCATTTCTCACATTGCACAAGGACACTAAATTCCACTCTGTGTAATGAAACGCGATGTAAAAATACAACCTGTACGAGGAGACTAAATGACAAAAGGGAGCAGAAAATTGGCTGGGACTCACACCTGCTTGGAATGATTAAGCTGTAGCGATTCTTTTTTCCCCTTCCAACAAATGACTGCAGTAGTCGACAAAAGGTGTTGATTCAGAGGGCAAATTAAGCCTTGAACAGGCAAGATAATGTGCCTGTGATCAATTAACACAGACACAAGGTGTACCGGTTTCACTTTGAAACTTTCAGGGCCGGCCAACGAGCCCCTTTGTGCCTTTCAGCTGAGCAGCACTAATCATTTCTGTGGCTTGCTTCTAAAGGCAGCCCTGGACTCAGAGTATGGATTTTGCCTGGGGACTCTCCCCAGGCAATGAACTGACTAGTCAAACATGTTCACGGCAGCCCTAATCTTACTCTAGGACACTGACTTGACATGAAAGACCATATATCTATATTTTTTTTTTTTACACATTACCTTTGTTCGGTTCCTCTTTTTTTTTTTTTTAATTGGTGCAAAATAAAGACTGGTCTTTCACAATTCAGTTGGGGGATGAACAGAGTCAAGACCAGAAATGTGTCTGAAGTCCAGGATACAACCTGTGCATTATTCCTCTTTGTACAACCTGCTGTAAATAGATTGAAAGGTGAATGTTCAGCAGTTACAGACTCCAGTTCACAGTATTGTTTGATCTCTTTCTAGTCCATTTTCTTGTGAAGGACATCCAATAACTTTTCAAAAGACACTGCAATGCCTCAGTGTAAGCCCAAAGTTGTATAATACAGTACAGTGTTGTGTTCATTAGCAGCAATAGAGAAAAAAAACTCAATATTTAAAATAGTGAGTGATATTGTTACGAGCTTATACACAAGGTTTCAAACGAGAGCAGATATGCATTTGAGGTGCATTAGGGTGTGATCTCCACAGGGTCACACATTAAACAAGATATTGAATTGACTGTAAGCTTTACATACAGTAGGTACTGTCAGCTTACTGTCACTATGTTTCCTCACACACCAAGTGTGTAAGTATTAATCTTGTTTGAGACAGAATACACAGGCATAACAGCCGGGCTTTGGTGGGAGGCAGATGATGATATATCTATGAAAGTGTGAAGCTGAAGTAATATGATGTACCTTATAAAAGCTGGCTCCACAGTGAGGGAGCGCCTTAATCCCCCCTCTAAACCACCCTCTCCATCTCTGAGAGGAGCTGATTTTGCTCTGCTTTGAATCCCCCCTCTCTCCTTCTCTCTCACTTTGGTTTGTCTTGAAGAGAGGGCGATATCTGGCGCTACTATTTTCTTTTAGATTAACTGACTGATGGGCCTCTTCAAAGCACATCATCCACACCATATGGATCATGGCAGATACAAATCACATATAGGTGTTGGGGCAAAAGATAGTTCTCATAAAACACTGATGTCTGACAGTGTGTCAGGGTGCGGCTTTTTACAGCATTAAGAGCCTTATAAACTGAGGATTTGTAATTTGTTTGTACAATTTGAAAATGCTTGATTTAAAACTACAAAAAAAAAATTGCTTGTGTGAGAATAGAGAAGAAACTCAATCCACTCTGTAACCATGGCAGTAAGACCAACATAAGCATTTCAGTGCATGACACGTGTTCTTACAATGTAAAATGTGGTGTTACTTTTGGCTTTAACAGCCTTTTCTTGAGAGGAAAGTAAACGAACACTTGCTTCTCCTACGAATTCTTGTGTTAACTGCAAGCTAATGATATTATATGGAACCTATGGCCTTGGTAAAACGTATTACATATCTGGGCTTGAATGTATCATGCCATGGATTATGGTCCAGCCTCTGGAGGACCACAAACCACATTAGCTTGAATTACCAAATTTGAACTTTATGCGCAACCGCCCCACACCCACCTAGCAGGGTTTTAGCATTTTATATGTCATAATCCCCTATTCCCCACCATCATAACCCCCTCCCTGGTCCCTCCTGTGCCGAATGACTATTAGGTTATTGAGAAATTCACCACAGATGTCATCCTTAAGATGAATGTCTCCGTTCTGATGTGTGAGGAATGGAATCCGAGCACAGCCTGAAAGACGATAGTCAGGAAAAAAGAAAGGAATGGTCAGCTGTGAAAACATGGGCAATGCCAGATAAGACGCTTGAGTTCTGTCCACTTCATGCAGAGCCAGATCCCAAACCTGGAGAAGTTTGTGGGTGCAAAAACAACTTAAGGTGCTAATTATCTGCTACCTACTGCTATAGAAAGAGGGAGAGACGGAAAGACAGGACAAGAGAATCAAGTGTACACAGCATGTGTATAATTGTAAGTATGGGCTTTTATACACACTCCATGCATGTGGTATACACATTTATATACAATATATTCACTGAGACTTCACCATAAAAAAGCAATATTATCTAATATTAGGAATATAATACATTTTTTGTATGCCAATAGCGCACTAATTTAATAGATCAGCTTTGAGGAAATCTATTATTATTATGTCTTATTCATTTGTCTTCATTCAGCTCAGTTCTCAATAGTTTACAACAAAATCTGTCCATTTATTTTTTGGTGAAGATTTCAATGGACGGGATACAACTGTCATGGTCTGCCCCAGAAGGGACTATTTATATCAACTTCATGTTTGGACTTCTGTTTATTTCCTGTTTTATTTTGTAATTACTTTCCTTGTGTGTCCACTTTGGTTTTATTTCCTGTCTTTGTCTAGTTTTCCTGCCATTGTTATGTCTGCCCCGCCCCGATGTGTTTCACCTGCGGTCAATTACCCTTGCCTCCTCGTCTTTCCCACAGTCTTTTTCTGTTGAGTCTCCTCGTGTGTCTATTAATTTCTCCCAGGTTTCTCCTCATGCTTGCGTTTCTACCTGTTTTGCCTGTTCTGCATTTCTTTTGCCAGCTTGTAAATTTTGGGCAGTCTCATGATTAAAGTAATTTTCACTGCACCTTGCAGCCTTCATGTTTGTCTGTTTGTGTGCAGTAATTCTAAATCCCTGATACAACGAACTGAGCAAAATGGACCCGGCAGAAACACTTCCTGTGGAAAAATTTATTGGTGACTTTTTAAGTACATGAACTATAAACTTACTGCCAAAATTCCACCAGCACGGAAAAGAAAGACACAGCCCTGACACTGGCTGTACATAAGGTCACTTCAAAACCTTGGATGAGCAAAGTTCCTGCCTTTAAAGATTTTGTGGCTTCCTCCCATTCCAGCTCATCCAGTTGGCCAGTCTCTCAGTCAGCTATTCACCCACAAGCCTCCCAGTCAGCTAACATCAGGCCGACTAGTCACCAACATGCTAACCTTCAGCCTGCTAGCCATCAGCATGCTGGTCTCCAGTCTGCAGCCTAGCCTGTTAGCCTCCAGCAAACTAACCACCAGCCTACTAGCCTCCAGCACATCCAGGACAATTTGACAGAAACACTTTCACATATCTCTTTTCCTAATATGTTGTCCACCAGCATTCATGCAGCAGAGTTTTTTGTTTTTTACAATTGTTCAGGCAATCCTGTGATCCAAACTTGCCTTGAGGCCCTTGGTTTCCTGTCAGTGGTCCGGCCAATTCCTGCATCTTGTTCTAAGCAAGCAGTCCTGCTGACACCAACTCAATGTCATCCATTGGTGGCTCACCTGACACCTGCTCCTTGTTTCCAGTGGGTGGCCTTGTCCTCATCTCCAGTCGGCGGTCTGATCGGCTTCTGCTCCAGAACTTCTGTCCGTAGTCAGCCCAACTCCTCCTCTTCATTTCCACTCGGTGGTCCAGACGACTCCCACTTCTTGTTCGCAGTCGACAGTCCGGCCGACATCTGCTTCTCGTTCCCAGTTGGTGGTCGGGCCAACAAAAGAGCACCACCTTCGACGCCTCCTGCGACGTCGGCCTCCAGCTTGATCTCCAGAGAGACACAGTTTTCGTAGCCCACCAGCTCGTCCTTTGGAGCAACACCGTCTTCACCATAGCCTTTCTGCTTGACCTCTGGAGAGATCCAGTCTTTGCCATCTACTTCCTGCTTGACCTCTGGAAAGGTCCCACTTTCATCCTCGCCGACACCCTCCAGAACCGTTCTGTCTCTCTGTCCGGCCTCTGGTCCATCCTCCCGAACTGCCCAGTCTGTCTGTCCAGCCCCTAACCATTCCCTTGAGCTGTCTGTGATCCTCAGCCCCATTCCTCTCTGTGTCCTCTGGGCCCTTGTAATTACTTACCTTGTGTGTCCACTGTTTGTTTTACTTCCTGTCTTTGTGTAGTTTTCCCGCCGTTGTGATTGTCTGCCCCGCCCTGACGTTTCACCTGTGTTCAATTACCCTTGCCTCCCTTGTGTATTTAAGTCTTAGTCTTTCCCTCCATCTTTGTCAGTTGGTCTGTTGAGTTTCCTCAAAGTACCCTTGTGTGTCTGTTCAGTTTTCCCTGGTTTCTCCTTGTGCTTCTTCAGTTTTCCCAGTGCTACCTGTGTTAGATTTTCGGTTTGGTTCCTGAGTTTTTGCTTGTTTTGCCTCCAGAGTTTTGATCTTCTGCATTTTGTTTGCCAGCATGTGGGTCTGGTAATCCTTAATCCTTGACAATAATAGGTTCTTCTTCTTAAAAAATCTGACTCAAAAGCAGGACTGTTGCTCTTGCACTCATATATAACTTATATATTTGATGTTTCTCATCTGATCCCAATGTTATTTTTTTTTAATTTCTCTATTTTACATATCAGTTATCAATAGCAGCCCTTTGTTTCCAATTATAACTCAGTAAACCATTTAAATGTTTTAATTTTTATCCATTTCATTTTTGCACATAGAAAGAGCCCATTGTTACAGTAGTAACAATTTAAAATTCAAGCTGCCCAGGGTGTGAAAAGGTTAGAGGTGGGAGTATTTTTATCTCTGAATGTGTGTCTGTATGTTTGTGTGTCTGTGTGTGGGAGTGTGTGCACACTGTGAACATACAGTATGTGCATACATGCCTGTGTGTGTGTATGTGTGTCCCTATTCTGTACCCATCAGATGGGAGCTGAGGTCAGTCCCTTTGGGCTGTTTAACAGACATCAGTTGTCCTTTCTTCTTCAGGAAATGGATGCAGCCGATTACTATCCGAGGATTCATAAATTCTTTATGGGCAAGTTGAAGTTATAGGGGCTGATGAATTCAGTCTGTGCGACAGCCCTTGCCAAATGCCCCCCCTCCACCACACCATCACCCACAATGGCTAAAGAGAAGAAGGAAGAGTCTGTCTTCATTTCTTAGTCTTTGCCCCTTTTTCTTTCTTTTTTCCCTTTTTTTTCTCTCAGGCGTGCTGCTGTCTCCTTTCTTTATCTCTTTCACTCTCTCCCCATCTCTTCCTCTTATAATCTGAAGACTGTGTCCATTTAGCAAGATCCCTAGGAGCAAACCAAGACTTATTTTCGGTACTCTTACCCCTCTCAGAGAGTGCTGATAGAATTTTTCCTACAGAATGTACACACACTGTAAGATCGGCCTTGTTCGTCTAATGTTTCAAGCCTATCCATCCCAAAATGGACTTTAAAAACAGATAGTAGCCTGCCTGTCCCCGAAGGCTATTATCATCCATTCAGCTGGTTCACTCTGCGTTTACATTGGGGCTTATCTGCAAATTTGTGAACTTTTACCAAATGTAGTCTGTCCAACAGTTGACGTCCAACATCCTTTTCCACATCAATCACTGTTTTAGTTTCTCCTTTCAAAGCTGTTTGAGGCCTTGATGTTTTTCTTTTGCGAGTGGATATCCAGAGGCAGCCTGATGTACTGTCCTCTCTTTCTCCCCCTCCATTTCCAAACACTTTTTCCTTGGGTTGTCTTGTGTGGGGTGCTCGCTAACTAAGCCAATCTGGCTACACCCAAGCATGCCAGGGAGTTATCCACCGGTTGGGGCTGTTTATATAAATGAGGACAGTGTGACACCCCAGGGTGTTTGACAGTGGGTACTATTCCTTCAAAAAAAAAAAAAAAAAAGGAGAAAAAATGAATCTCTCTGTGTCGCTTGCTCCTCAAAGTCCCTCTTCTTGTAAATAGATTTTGATGGATACGCTTTCCTCCTCGCCCTCACACTGGAAGTACAAATAATTCCACCACATAAGACCCACTACCCACTTCAGTGCAAGTCTACACAGCACACTGGCAAAAACATATACAAGCATACAGAATCAAACACTGGCCACCTACTAGAATATGATCAAAACAAGTGTGGGAACAAAAGTTCGTCAGAGGAGCCTCTGCCTTATACGCTCAAACAAAGATGTATGGATTTTGTATTGCTGATTGGACGACCTTTAACCGGGAGAGTGGGAAGTGTAGTCTTTGATGTGAGCTTCCTGCTGGGCATAGGTTTGTGTGCGTAAACAGTCTGACTGGATCATTTGTAGGGTATCACTTATATGTTTCCTAATGGTTGTTTAGACAAAAGCTACACCTCCAGATGAGCAATTTCATTGCAGAAACAGAATTACGGCTTGGGAAGTCAAGTGTGGTCACTGTGTACAGTACAGTCAATTTAATAATGTTGAGAAGTATAAATTTGTCAATGAATTCCCTTTTTATGTTGCCTACTTGACTTGCTAATGTAACTTGCAACCATTTTCTGCACTCATCAGATTCATCGGTAGATTTTATGTCAACTTTAATTATAAGGATAACTTTTAGTCCTTTTTGAAGCCAAAAGCTTTCCATCTATGTCATGCTCAGACTGGGTCTTATCCAGGGCCAGACTGAAACAATAATTCATGCCGGGAATTTGACTCCATCCCAGGCCACCCTGTTCACACAAACCACCAGACCACTAATTTTGTAGGTTAACCCTATTTGTTGATGTAACGGGCTCCAGACTAGTTATAAATTTGGCAGTTCATCTTGAAGGTAAGTTATACACAATACAATAGTTTGATAACCAACCGTCACCGCTTCACCAGGCAACTTGTATGAAATGTTATCGGTGGAGAAGCAGGTAGATGGTTGCTATGTGTGTCGCTGAGAGACGGGATCGCGTCATTTGTGATGCTGAGGTGAAAGTAATACTTGTGCTAGCTGGTCAAGCTGACTGTTCACAGCAGGCCAACAACAACCCTCAGGCCACCAGGAAAAAGTCCTCCCGACAGGCTGTCCACCACTGGTCCTATCAAATAAATAATACTTGTTTTGATCTGAGATTAAAAAGGGCGTTGATGTGGGAACCGACATTTCTTTTAAAGGAAAAGGTGTTGAAATACCAGTCTACACAGAGACCCTCTTTACACCCGCTCCTCTAATGCCGAGCAAGAGAGAAGAACAACCCTGCTTGATCTGGCCATGTGTGATGACTCTTGGAGGTCAGACAGGTTAAATGGTATTTGATTAAAATCAGTAGATGGCCAACTCTCTCTCTTTCACACGTGTACACATACAGACACACATACGCGCACGCACAGATGCACAAACAGACCCTCCTCGTCTGGCCTGCTGGGAATAAGGAGAAGAAAATAGCCTTCATTCTGCTCTCCCCGTCTCTCTCTCTAAGGTTGTTGTGGTTGTGGAAGGGGGTTTGGAAGAGAAGTGGGCTGACGGGTGGGGGTTGGGGGGTTGGGGGGTTGGGTTGAAGTGGGGTAGTGAAGTCGACCTGTATGTTTGGCTGGCAAAAAAGGCTTGCCACTGTTTATCAAGCCACGGCAAATCCAATTAGCCTGTGGCCTGCCTTCCAACCCTATTAACCTGCTCAGCTGTGAGAGCACTCAACAGCTCCTGCCAATATCTCATTTCTCTCAGCCGTTGATAAGATCGGCTCAAGATATTCAGTGGGGTTCACTCCAGCTCCATCTCAGATGCTACAGCTGCCGCCGAGGCTTTAAAACCACAGCATCCGTCCTGATCTCTCCCTCTCTCTGTCTTTCCTTCTCTTGCTTTCTCACAGTCTCTTTCTTTCATTCTCTTCCCTTCCCGTTCACTGTCTTTCAACCCCGCTCCTCCACCATCCACCTGTCACCTCTGTCTCTTCCTGTCTTCCTTCCATTCGCCTCGCTCTTTTTCACCCCCCACACCTCTTCCATCATCCCACCCTCCGCCTCTCCCTCACTCTCTCTCTCTCTCTCTCCCCCTCTCTCGTTCTCTCGCTCCTCCGTCGTGTAGCTACACCGAGACAACAAAACAACTAGGACAGTAACTTCCAGGCCTATGGCTTGTTTCCTCCCAGACAGCGATCAGGGCGCAGGCCCCACTGTCTGACAGGAGGGGAAACTGATTTTCCTTATCATGGCCTGCCCACAAAGGGCCAGGCCAGACCCGCGTGATTAGCATTCCTTGGTGGAGATGTGTCAGCCCTATTTCTATCACAGAGACAGATTGAGGCTTTCACTCAGACTGGCGACTGAGTGACACATGGCCCTGACCGGGGGGACAACATTGTTATTTGAGTTAAGAAATCAATTTGTATCAAATGTACACTGTAATTTATTTGTTGCCTTTGAAGGGAACCTGGCTAAGATAAATGGGAATGGACTTCTTTTCCCCTCTCCCTTACCTTGAGCCTGAGCCGATAAAGTTCTTGTGAAGCCCATGATAGTTCCCTGCGTCAGAGTAAAAAGTGACAAACATGTTTAAAGTTGTGCAGTGATCTTTAAATCTCAAAAAGAACACCTTGTCGGACATGATAGAACATTTTTACCTCTTCCCTCCCGTCTGTCAGCCGGCTCTGCTGACATACGGCTTTAGTATTTTTGCTGACATTTCGCTTTATCACATACATCTAGCGGCGAATGGAGAAGTGATATTTGTCCCTTTTTAATACTTTTTTTTTTTTTTTTTCACTTGATTCACAGTGAGCATCCAAAGCTGCGAGATCAAGATGGTCTTTTGGGATTAGAAAGATTAATCCTTTTTTTCATGTCATATTTTAAAGCCTCTGAAACAATATTCATATTCTGTGACATGCATCCTTTACATGAGAAGGAGCTCTAGAGTCCCACTGATAAAAACTTGTTTATGCTCCTTGTACAAGTAGCATTTTAGAATATTGACAGTTACTATTTATCACTAAAATGAATTGTACATGGTACTGAAGTAACTCTTCACTTAAAATTGTGTTTGTTTTCAAGCTGATAACAGTGCATCATCATAAAAAATAAATGTCAGCCCACAACAGTAAAATTTCAGTGTGTATTTGTAAAGTTTCTTTCTTTCCTTATTTTTTTTTTTTTTTTTTGGTCATTGTAGAAAATATGTCTTTTTCAGTTTGTGTGTATTGTTTTTTAAAATGTAAAAAAAACACACACACTTCAAAATTTGTATTCCAAAAATACATTACACCATACGCTACATCCCAATAGAAACCATCTTTTCAGATGCAGCACATAGTTGCAGCTTACTTTGTAAACCAAGCAGTTGCACAAATATGAGGAGGAAATCTGGTTTCAGTTAGTCTGCTGCTGCTTCCCTGCTGGCTAAATCTGAGGAACAAATGTCTTCTGCATCATCGTGCCATAAGGACTTAACACTCAATTCATTGGGGACCACTTGGAATGGAAAACCTCTCAGCACTTCACAATTATTTTACAGATCGGTGCACATTAACTCTTGCAGGTAATTGCAGCAAGCCCGGGTCTGTGAGTACAAACCAATGAGTGTGCTATTTTTTTTTTTTTTTTTTTTTTTGCGGCATGGGATATTTGAATTCATTCAAATACCTTTAATCTGTCTGTAGAATCAGATGGTTTGGTGGATTAATATCCCTTAAAGTAAGACTACAGTATTAAATATTCAGTTTAAAAAAAAAAAAAAAGAGAGAAATAGTTTGTTTCTGACACCTATGCATATGTTTTGGCTCTTAAGTTTTATACTTTGAAAACACTCATGCAGTATCATTCATAACAAGAAAAGGAAAGAGCGAGAAAACAAACAAGCAAGAAAACACATATGTCTTATGGCTGAAACTTAGAGTATATTTTACTTGCGTGGAGAAAAAAAAAAAAAACACTATTCATGTTCATCCATTTGGGAGGAATAAACTCCATGTCCTTTCTACATCTGAGGATGTGAATTATGAAGAATAGCAGACTATCCCATTAACATCAAGAGGGAGTTTAGCATTTCTCAGAAACTGGAGTAAGAGGAAAAAAGCAGGTGGCTATCTCTACACATCAAACATATATTAAGCCTCCAGGTTGACCCAGCAATGCTTCTTAGTTTGGATTTTTCAGAGGGCCGCAAAGCAGAGCCTGTCCTGAATTTCAGTACAAAATTTAGATATGCAAATGTCCTCAAAGGATCCACGATTGAAAAAGGATGCCATATTGCCTCAAAGCCACATACTCTAAAGCTAAACAAGATTAGGAAAATTGAATCATTTCAAAAGCTGTGGGCAGAATGTAAACTGGTTAGCATTCTAATCCTCTGGGCCAGGTGACCAGCTCAGCATGTGTACAAACATACTGTATGAAGAACAAATGAGATGAGAGCCTGCAACTGTACATTGGCTCATTTGAGCAAAAATAATACCTGAGCGGTTTCCTACCTGAGACATGCATTTATTTACCAGCTTTGTATGAGACGTCCTTGGTCGGCTTCTGGCCACAAATATTATCAGAATTCTGGCCTAATTTCCATCCTGGCATTCTCTTGCCATATGTTTGCCTGGGGAAGGTTTTGTTTGCTTTCCTGCATTTTCAGTAGAGGGAACACAGTCTCTCTCTTTTTTTTTTTGCACATTGCACAGAAAATAATTAAGTATCTATTTTCTGCAATAACAATAGTTTCTCTATATTTATTTGGTTTCAGATGTTGGATTGTGGGCCTTAGTTTCAGCAGGTTCTGAAGATTTTAAAAAGACATTTTGAACAGATTTGGTTACCCATGAACCCAAAAATATATGAAATGGATAGCGGTGGTGAATATGGGAAAAGAGATAAATAAACATGTCCAGATATAACTACCGCATGGTGGTTGTGGTTGGTTTTATGAATGGCAACATAAAGTCTTTGCACGTAAATGGGTTTTACAGTGACATGTCTTTGCCATGAGGATGAGATTTGCAAAGGTCACTGAAACAAGAACTGAACTCTTGACCCTTGAAAACCGATAGGTAAACAACGGACTCTCTAATAAACTATCACATTTCAACTGTTTGTTTTCACAGAAGTCAACATTCTGCTATAGGAGAATAGCTTAGCATTACCTTAAATGTATAGCCAACAGCTTGGGTGACACATTACCATACAGAGGGCATCTTTATAGCACTTTGATGGTCTTGGATGTATACAGTCTTATCGGTTGTACTCTGGCTGACCTTTATGCTACGTTCTCAAGGCTCCACTCTATATTTGTCATATCAACAGCAGAGTGATACTCTTTCCATGCTGCTCTCAAATGACATTGTGGGAAACAAATCTTGGGTCAACACTGGAGTTAAGGTATATTTTGGACACAGAGACACAGAGTGACGCACAGATGAGGGCTGTGTTGTGCAGTGGGTTTCGATTGGACATTACAGACCAGATAAGACAAGTGTCTCAACATTTTCATTTTCCCTTTAGTCCATGTGGTAAAAAGTGTCACACAAAACAAGCTATGCTTTTTTTTCCTCCTGTTTACCCCCCACCCCCACCTCCCCACCATTACGGGAAGATTATCACTTTATCATATTTAAAATGTACAGCTAGCATTTGAGGCTACCAAATAAACTACAGTGACCAAATCTAACTGGTGTATTAATGTCCTGTCAACAGAGATGGTGTTGGAAGCAGTGGGGTCAGCAAACTGCTTAATCCCCTCCGTCACTGGCTCATACTGACAGACTGATAGATGAGCCCAGCTTTGTAACAGGAAGTCATCTTTGGTAAAACTGGTGCTGCCAAGTGTAGTTCAGTGAGTTGAACTCAAACTGACTGGACTGAAGTGAACGATTAATTTGAATTTTACTACAGTTAACAGAGCTAGACTGAATAAATGAAATAAATGTATGCTAGGCTAAAATTAAGAAGCTTTACCAAATAGAATCTTTAATCTTTAAGAGATCTCAAGTATTTTCACCCAGGATCCATAATTATTCATTAATAATTGTAATACTGTATTTATGAATCGTCCAAGCAAAATAAGTTTTGACTTGACATCTCTCATCTCTTTGTGAAAGAAAGTAATCTATTACACTGGTCCTTCATTTAAATTAACCAAGTGAGGCAGCCTGTGTCTTACAGTTTACTTCTTGTTTACTTCTTGGGCCTCTGCTATGTTTTGCCAGACAATCTCCCTAATGTCATTTATAAACAATCTAAGCCTTTTTTATTTATCTTACACTTATACTTTTCATATGCTAAAAGTCCTCTGTTTGCATAAAAATCATGTCAGATGGTATAAATTAAATGCTCCTCAAGATGTTACCATGATTCCAAATATCATCACTGCATATGCATCAATATATGTACTGACACCTGATCAGGTTTATATTATTTTCTGGGTTTCTCATCAGCTAAATATCAGTCTGTATAATTCCTTAAAGAAAATTTAAAAAAAGCTGGAAATTTAAAAAATATTAAATGATTCCACAATTATTCCATACATTCTGTATTTTATGTGGACCAAGACCTTTTAATATATAATGTCTAACATATTATTCAATCTTTTGCAATAATATCATTCAGACATTATTCATATAATGCACTGTGGCTTGCAATGCTTTGTGCATGTTTGATGTCATTGTTGGGCTGTTATAAGTGAAAGTATTTTTTACTGTAAATATTCACAATGAAACAAATGTTTCCAGTCTTTTAATGTCCTATTTTAATCATTTTGTCTAATAACATGCTTCCTCTGGAGAAGGCCTCAATCAAGCAGCTGACACGTAACTTTCTCCTCTGTAAATACATGTGCATAAAGTAAACCAAACCAAGTAATAAATAAATATTACAAAATGTTATTTGAAATATGATTATCACTAATGTGGAAGTGGTTTTCATCACAGTTTAGGAAATAAATACAGCTGCCTTTCTACTTTACCTTCCATAGTTTGCACAGACCAGTTGACACTTGAAAATGCCAAGTCTCTACAGGACACTGACATTATTCTAGTTGAAGCAGCTAAAGCATGCAGTTATCATAGATCAAGGGAAGTGGGGATATGCAAATAACAAAATGAAAAGGATATGATATTTGGAATGGAATCTATCCTTACTTTGGAAAGGCTCCCAAATGAGTAAATATATAACATTTGAATTCCACTGCAAGACAAATTCTTGACCACAGACGGTCCAAACATGTGTTCACAATCTGTTTCTCAACTACGGGACACCAACCTGTCACACAACTGCTGCCTCCATGGCCAGATTTGACATGGGGTTTTCAGTCTTTAACTGAAAGCAAAGGCCAAAGTTCAGATATATACAGTACAAGCTTCGTATAAATGTGACATATTCTTTTGTGTCATGCATTAAATAAAAGTGTGTTCTAACTTTGCTCGTCCTTAGGCAACCCGTGAACAAATTCATTCGACACTAATGCAACCAGGATAAGATGCCGTCATCTTATGCCTCCTGACATTTGGCATTTGATGATTTATTGTTTCCTGGGTCATACAGTAAGAATCTGGTTGTGTAAAAGTTTAAAAAGAGAGACATTAGCGCACGTCATTAGCACTACTAATGTCCAACCGAGAGAGAATATGCAGCTTGATTTGCTGCAGTGAAACTCGAGTGAAACATAAACGTTTTAATATGTGCACCTAAAAATAATCTGTAGCTCCATAACTACAAGGAAACATGACCCTGGCCACCCCCGTACTGGATGAACTACGCATCCAGCCACCAACCTGTTTGTAGAACCTTGTTAATACCAATGTACCATTTCATACATCAAGTGCTTAAAACCATAACTTGGTTGTGCTTTATAGAGATTTAGTCGGGCTTTGACAGGAAGGGCTCGAATACCCTGCTGCTCAGTATTAATCCCAAAAACAGATTTACTACTTGTAAGATATTTGGAAAGTATTCTGGTAAGTGAAAGGGGGAGATGTTAATGGCAAGGGGCAGCGGTGTCACAGAATCATTTCCTGAGAGCCTGAAGTGAAAGTTTGGTCACAGCAGAGTGCAATATATTAACTGAAGAGCCAAGACTATGTGTGATAAATCTTTCTCAACCCGGTGCTAAGTGTCACATTGTGTTTATGGTGTACAGATTGCATACTGCTTGTTCTCTCCAAGGCTTGGGCCAGGGCAGACTGCTTTGGCTGGCAGACATACCGGCTGAGTCCACCGGCAGGGCTGACACTAAGCTAGCCTTTTTGGGTTGACTTTGTCATTTTGACTACCTGGGTGGCTATCTAGCTGACTGAATGGCTGCCTGACTGGCTAACTGAGTATCTGCCTTACAGCCTGATTAGCTGGTTTATTCGCTGGCTGGCTTGATGGCTCAGTGCCTGGTTGGTTGAGTGATTGGTTGGGCTGTCTGAGCGAGGCTGTGTGATATATGATGTGGTTCAGCGTGGTTGCGATTAACGGATTGGCAGAACAGTTGCATCCATTAATAACTCCACCCTATAGGGCTGGAGCAGTCCCAAACTACATGCTGTTACTGCACTCACATCACAGTTTTTGGAAAATTAATAAATCTAGTTTTATGATTTGTAGATTGTGATTTTGAAATGTGTTTACTCTTCCATTGGAGAGTAAATATCAATTTTGAGTACAGTTTGTGGTGAAAAATACATCAGAGGTGTCATCATCACTACGCCTGCCTGTCAGAGAGAGGGAAATGCACCGTTTCCCTGCGCTGCATATAGATCTCTTTTGAATCTCACCCACTCATTGCTGCAGGGTTTGAAGAATTTAAGTTAATAAACTGGCTCATAAGGCAAGATTAAAGATGCCATGTAATTTGATTAACTGAATGGGAACGAGAGAGGCCACAGATGGGAAAATAAGCTTTTCCAGGGCCTCATTAAAGGGAACAATCCTGTAAAACCTCATGGGTGAAATTCTACTGTGAAGAAGCTCTCTGAATGAAAAAAAAAAAGACTTTTTTTTTTTCATTGAGTTTCCGCATGTTGTTGAAAAGTGGCTGCAGAGGAACATTTTGTAATAATTTGCATGCTCAAAGAGAAAAATGTTTCCAGTCGCGGTGGACGCTCTGAAGGGAAACATTCTGTACCTGATCCCACAGTATTATTTTAGTAACAAAACTGGCTTAGCTTCATTGTTCAAACATGATAAATTTGTTTCTTCACTCTCTAAGTCTCCCGAAAACAAAACAAATACATAGTGATAATCCAGTAGTGTGACTAATTCCATAATAAGCCCCAGCCCGATTTTGTTTGTGTGACCATTCCATTTTCAACGGCATACTCAGTTGTATATATGTTAAGATAAGAGATAGAATGTAGTTTTGTAGTTTTACATTACATTATATGTTCAGTATATATTGAAAATAAAACCATAAGATTGGGAAATGGTTTTTTCTACTCATGCACATGTGAGGATACATTTGAAGAACTACAACTAAATGTAGAAACCCTGACCCATCCCGCCTTTAACAGGCAGATGTACCACGTGTGTATACAAGCGTGTATTTAAAACATTAATCATTTCTGACACTTATCTGCACAGGTACATATTTTTCATTAGTTTGGGGATGTTCATCTGAGAACTTTATTTAAAAAAAAAAACATATGCCAAGTTCTTTCTAATTCTTTCCCAATATGGCCACATTTTCACTGCTGTCTGACTCCATTCCCTCATCCACATGTGCAGGGAGATCAAGATTAGGTGTCTGCAGAATGAAAACCCAGGAAGTTCACCTGCTCGCCCTTGATATTACGCTGGAAATATAAAATCCATTCC
Organism: Seriola aureovittata; assembly: GCF_021018895.1. Classification (NCBI taxonomy): domain Eukaryota; kingdom Metazoa; phylum Chordata; class Actinopteri; order Carangiformes; family Carangidae; genus Seriola; species Seriola aureovittata. The sequence continues at coordinate 18,690,113 of NC_079370.1, read as the reverse complement.
CAGATTTAGACATCTCTCGCCACCAAAAAATGTTCTATTCTGTCTGGAGCCACAGCCTGCCTGTCTGCGGCGTCGTTCCTTTATGGCTCAAACTAGATGTCTTAGTTATTGGGATGAAGAAATCCCTGTCAGTGGACATTCACGGGAGAATCCCCCCCTTTTCTCACTCTCAGCAAGGTGAGGTTAATTTATATTTCTCAAACCTGTTCCTTTCTCCTTAGAAATGGATTCAGTTGAAGTGTTGGCGCCGGATTGTTATCGGCGTGCTATCATTCCGCTGGGACAGCCCAGCCATCATCACAAATGGCCGTTTTTCAGCGGAATAAAACATATGAATTAAACTTCATAAGCTTATCTGGTCTTTGATATGTAGAAAGCCCAAGGTTTATTTCCACATTAATCCCCACACCCGTCTATTGCTTTGGCTCTTTGATGCATAAAGGTGGGTTTAGAAACTGGAATCTGCCAGGTATATATAACTGCATGTTTTACCCATCGCTTGAGCTTCAGGCCCTCTTTTCTCCCCCTCTCTCTCTCTCTTCCTCTCTGTCTCTCTCGCTCACACACACACAGGTTTTCCCTAAGAATTTCATTACAAAAGGCAGCCATATGCATTGAAATACTGCCGGCAAGCAGGGGTCATGTAGCCCGATACTGAATTTCCCTTGCCTTTGTGCAATCTTAATTGTCTGTCATTTCTGTCTGCAGCCCCGTCTGTGCGTGCTCCAAATAAAACCTATGGAAACATGAAAGGTGGAGCACTGCCCTCACTTTCATCAAGGGATCGCTTACCAGGCCTTGCCGTGGCTACCCCAGGCTTGTGTTACGTACCTCATAAAAGTAGCTCTTGTTTCACCGATGCACTGCCCCATCTGGGCACTGGGCTAATCTGTCAAGCTGAGCTCCCAGGCAAATTCTTCTGCAGCGTAATAGACACTGTTACAAACTCTGCTCCCTTTTCTCCTCGGCTCGTTTTTTCCCCCCTCATTTTTGCAGAGGGCTCCCCTGATGCCCTCTGATGCTGCTGACAGTTGGAGCTGAGGCTGGATGCCATGGTGAATTTATATCGTGCTACTGCATCTGTCATTGTTTTCAACGAGGTGTTGACCTCCACGCGTCCTCATCAGAACGTTGCCTCAGTTCTGCAACTCCAAGCAAAATAGATATCTACAACTCGGCTGATTGTAGAGGGTATTCACGCCGCAGAAACCCACTTCCCATTTTGATAGTTGGTGCAAAAACTTTGACAGGCAGGTGGAAACCTCTGGGGAATTAGGTCACAGAGGGATGGGAGAGAGACAGAGGGCTCAGGGGAATTGGGGCTGTGTTTCTTTAGCTCAAGCTGTACACTGCCACAGCAGCAGTACGTTCAAGGATACTCTTTCAAACTGTAACCTGTTTAGTGTCCTTCATACTTCACCCCGACATCCTTTTGATCCTCCAAACTTTGATCTCATCGTTAGTTTCCACCTTCACTGCCATTATTCATAAAGTCTCTTTTTTGTATAAATATGTATGGAAAGCACTCCGAGAAGGACATTATCGCTCTCTCAGGGAACATGGGTGTATGTCTCAAAACATTCATTCAATGTATTGATTGCTCACTTCCCACTATTGCGTCTTACAGTAACGCTTATTCTTCCTTATCCAGCATAGTGGGCATCAAGGCAGATATGTGGTTTAGAGCGGGACAGAAACAGCTACATACTCCCTGTTTCTGAGGACTGGTGCCAGACACATGGGCCACAAGATGAGTGAAAGAATGACTGTATTGAGTTTATTCTACTCTTTGGGCAGCCACCGATGATCACACCCTCCATAAACCACATACAAGACAGTCATGGTATTTTAAGCAGATTTCCTCTTAAAGGGGAGGAGAGGCGGATATTTCTCCTTTTAAAGTGGTCTTATCACTCGGGCTGTCGGCTCGCTGGAAAGCCTGACAGCTACAGCCCGCTGAGGCACCGAGTGGCCTTGCTGTGTCTTCTGCTGTTAACGATAGACAGGCGGGACAGCCGTGCTACTCTGCTATTCTTCTCCTCATAACACAGAGTGGCATGAACCTTTTTGCCTACTTATTTATGGACGTAATGCCCTTTTTGTGTGTTAAACTGAAATGAAATAACTTTGATACGTTTATGAGCACGGCAATGAAGAAAATCTACAATATACATGTGCAATATTTTTCTGTATGAATAAAGCATTTGTCCCACCACAGCCTCTTACAACCTTACAAGCACTTTGTGGTGTGATTGATGGAGATCTTCTATTCTCCATCAAACCACAGTGCAGTGGTGTTCTATCCTGGTGTATTTGCATAACCTGTAGAAAATCTAAAATCATAAATTCCTGTAAATTTATATATATTATATATATATGAATACACGCAAACCTGTATATATAGATAGATAAATTAGCATGACTTTTCCCACCACCATTACTTTGAAAACTTTCCCACAACTCGTCACTTTTATCATTATGCTACTTCAAGTCTGTTATTTATGCGTAAGTGAATTCTCTTGTCTCAGCCAGGGGTCAATGTTCAGTTGAAGGCCTCAGCCATGTGTAGTAAAGTAAACTAAGCCTTGGCATTGTATACAGAGGGGCCTGTAATGTTCATTATGCTTAACAACACACTGAGTTGAGAGTTAAGCTCTCCTCACATTCCAGGCCAGTTATTAGTCAGCATTATAGTTTATTTGTCCTGAGGTAAGATAAACCAGAATGCTCTTGGCCCCCTGCTCCGGACCTGCAACACTGACTGGTTTGTTTGAACAAAGGGAAGTGCTCTCTTATGACAAATAGTCCAATAACAGAAGATAATACATACATGGCCTCAAAACCAGATAATGCCACTGTCGAGCTGTGACTGGAAATTATTAGACCTTCACCTTCTTTTTTTCTTTTTTTTTTAGGTTCACTTTGATGTTGTGTTTTTTGGCATTGGTAACAGGGCATTTATCACTGTGCTAACCAAGGACGCACTGTATCAGTGAAACCTGAGATCCCAACACAGGAGTGAGTTTGTTGCCTGGAAAATATTTGAAAGGTTTGACATTTTTCAAATGAGATAGCACTTAGAAAGTTAAGTGTATCGCTGCAGCTTTCCATTAAACAAACTGTACCTTAAAAGTACTCGAATTCATCATGTATACACATCTTTCATCCTTAATTTTGTAGATTTCAGTTTGTTGGCAGTGGTTGGGTCTACTGCAAAAATCTGAACAGTGTTTTCATCTATAGAAAAACCATATGTTCTTAAACTTACAGCCAACAGCACTTGGCAGTTTTTCGAAAAGTGAGCTCCTTCGACAGCCACATGCGTACACTTACAGTTACTAATCAGGACAAGCAACCACAGTCACATTAGGTACATGTAACCTTAATCGGGTCAAATTTGTCTCGAAATAAATTAAATCTATACAAGTTTCTATGCTGTAATATCCTGCCAGTGCTCATCTCAACTTCACACACGTTTATTTCATTTATTTATTTGTTTAACTACAAGCCTGCAACCTCATTGGAAATACTGTGTGTGTCACTACAGGATTGTATTTCAATTTTGACTTCCGAGTTGAGTGTGACTGCAGCAATGACTTTGTATGAGCACTGTTGTACTTGTTTCATTTTTGAATGCAAATCCAAATACTTGACAAAGAGTTGGTAAACATGTCTTTTGGAATTTTGACATAATGTCTTCATACAGAGAAAGATGTGAATTCACCATGAGAGTTTTTTTTATTTTTTAATATGTAATCCCAACGTAATCGATGTAAATAAACAAGTAAAATGTAAGGTGTGACACACGTAAACAAAGCCACATGGATCGTCAAACAAACCAAACCACCCATGATTCCAGCCGTTTGCTCTGAGTGTCTAAATGTTTTTAATTAGCTAGAAGCCGCGGTGTTCCCTCTGTGACTGCTTACTGCCTGCCCATCACACTCACTTCCTGATGTGTCCTGAGGATGAACTTTGAGAAAAACATGGATTGAAAAAAAAAAAAAAAAAAAAAGCATCTTCTTCTTAACCAAAACCAGCCTACAGTGTGGCGGCTTGTGGGCTGCCTGCTGCTGCACAGAACATTCTCATCACAATCATGTTCAATTGTCCCCTAATTGTCCTCTCCTCTCTCCCCAGAAGAAGTTGCTGACATGAGAAATTAGGCAATCAGGATGGCATTAGTGCATGAGCGGAGGACCGAGGCATGGTTATACTATAATGTATAGGCCCCATTGGGGGTGCAAATAAGCAGGAAAATACTCACATCCCCCTTTGAAGTGATGGCCGCTCCCAAATTAAACTCTTAGTCACACTGCTATCAAAAGGATATGGTTGTTAGCAGTGCCTTGCTCTGATCTGAGCACACTTCTGGATCTTATTACAATGTGGCTTCTGATTGATGCCCTTTAGGGTGGATCATTGTGAGTAAACATACATATTCCTGTCCTATTCATGAGTCCATCACAGAGGGATTGTGAAATTATGGGTTACTATTCCAGAATGAACACAGTTGCAGAAGAGATATGCGGGCATAATTTGGTCAATATATTAAAAAAGTGTTTCTGAGGTATTGTTATATTTCGATGCAAATGTCAATATATTTTTTAAATGCAGGCAGGAACTACAAGAAAAAATTTCCCATCTTTGTTATGTAACAATGTCATTTCTCTCTCCCCAGAAGGGAACAATGCAGTTCGCCATGAATAAATATCTTGCAATTGAAATAATGTTAGTTTGGAACATTTCTTTAGTTCCAGTTTTTACAGTTATTACTGATGGACATTGTCAGTGTATCTTTCATGAGAACAGGAAGAAGGAAGCTAAAATAGCACTCATAAGATAGACATATGATAAATTTAGTTACAGCAATCATGCAACAAATACACAATATGGAGAAAGAATGTTTAGAGATAATAATATAAGGAAGCAAGCTGTATCCAAATAAACTGGGTCAGGTACAGCACCATGCTGAGAAAAGAAAAGAGGGTAAAAAAAAAGGAAGAAAAGTTCCCCTAAAACCTCCTGGGGGATTCAATGAGATTACCCCCCAAAAAGATTGAATTAGTTTGGCCAACAGAAGGAAGAAATGCTAGAAACTAATGGCAAATAACAAGCTTGTGACAATTCATCAGGCAACTTCACAGAGGGGAGGGCTCCAGTGGAATGCCTGAGACGGGACCTTTCCCCTGTGCTATGTTATTCTAACAAACAATGTCAATGAGATGGCATCCTACCTCTCACCAATTTGCATGGTTGTCAGAGGAGTGAAAGCCAGTTTAAAGGTACATCCTTTATGTGCCGGAGAAAGGATTAGGGCCAGCCCCACAAAGAGGCTTTGATTTTCTTGCAAATATGTATAAGAAGTTTGGCTGAGAAAAGTGAGTTTTCAAAGCTGCAACTTTTCCAAGGCATTTTTTTTTCTCTCGCTCCGTGTGTGTGTGTGTGTGTGTGTGTGTGTGTGTGTGTGTGTGTGTGTGTGTGTGTGTGTGAGTGTGAGTGTGTGTGTGTGTGTGTGTGTGTGTGTGTGTGTGTGTGTGTGTGTGTGTGTGTGAGTGTGTGTGTGTGTGTGTGTGAGTGAGTGTGCGTGTTTTCAAAAAGGAAACTTTAGTGATGAAAGTTCACCCCCTTAAATGAGAGTGAGTGGGTATAAATATAATATTACACAATGTTTAGATCCAAATGCAGTTTTAAACTTTAAATTGCAGGAAAATATCAAAAATGACAGAAAGTATTTTTTGCATTATGAAGGATAATTCTGAAGTCACCGTTTAATTAAAAATAGACTTCAGGAGGTACGACCCAGAAATGATTTAAAATTTCAAGATGAATTTCAAAAGTTGTGTTCATCCTGTGATACTCTCTAGCCTCCTCCTTTTCTTTCCTGTCCTTTTTTTTGTTGTTTTTGTTTTGTGTTGTTTCAGGGCCTCTGACTGAAAGCTCCTCACCGCTCAGTTCAGTGATCGACAAGCTGATCCCACATAAACACGAGGAGCACGCCTGTGTGCACGCCATATGCACTTAGTGATGAGGTTAGAGTGCAGCCCTCATTAGCATGTATAAACTCCCCGTGTCAAGAGGTCGCCTTTGACCCTAACACACAAACTCTTGCTCCAAACATGGCCGACGCAAAGCGTATCCATGTGGGTAAGGGATGTGCACTTCTGGCTATAGTGGTAATACCTGTTTAGATACTCAACATTGTAAAAGTAGATTGAAATCCTGCGTTTGCTTGCCTGATAATCATGTGGTGAGTTCAGTTTTTGGCTTTTTGCTTGAAATCAATATTGATTTCATAATAAATAAATTATCATAAATGAATAAATTACCAAAGCTGTGGAAATTTAAACATAAATATCCCCAAACTGCCAGCTATGTAGCGAAAGTAGCGGGTGACATTGACACAGATGGAAGCTGTGTTGCAGCAAAATGGATTTGTATGACCACTTCTGGATGCATCAACACTTGCTTACAGCAGACTTACAGAAATCCCTCACTGTCCACGGGCTGCATCACAACTTTAAGTCACTTAATCAATTGATGGCTACATGGCATCAGTATTTCCAACAACTCTAGTTGACATTATAGGGTTTACACACAAAAAAAAAAAAAAAAAAAAAACATTGCTTCATGCTTAAAAAAGATCACCGGAGAGGCTATGTCCCTTCGGTGGCAGTCCAGCACAATGTGTTCCAGTTCACTTTCATCATGTTGTACCAGCTGAACATGGTGTAGCTTTCAGCCCTGCCCTGTGGGAAACCAGCCTGTCTTTTCTCTCGCAGTGTGTGTATGTGTGTGTGTGTGTGTGTGTGTGTGTGTGTGTGTGTGTGTGAGAGAGAGAGGGAGAGATGCTGTCGAGCTATGTTGTCCCAAGCTTTCAGCGGCACAAACTCCCTGTCCTAGGGCCCCCAGCGTGGATTGGCCACAGAGACTCTGTGTGGCATGCTCGGATGAATGCTACCCTGATTCTCTACCAGAATGCCACCAATGCAACCCCTAAAGCATGTCTGTTGGACAGCGCTTGGCTGCCAAGAGGGGGCCACTTTCTGCATTTCTTGTTCTGCTTCTCTGTCTTTCTTCCTTTCTTTTCATGTCTCTTTTTTCCTCTCATTCTTTCTCTTTAAAAGCAAACAAAGCAAGTGTCGTCTTGAAAGCAATGTGATGTGTCTACAACCCCCCATTTTCTTTCAGTGGGAAATTCTCCTTCCTTCTACAGTCTCCTTCCTTCCTTCCTTCCTTCCTTCCTTCCTTCCTCCCTTCCTTCTTTCCTTCCTTTTTTTTAATTTGTTGACAGAGGTGGACATTATGGCTAGACATACTGTATAATTGCAAACATATAAAAATACAAATACTTCACATTTGCCTCAAACACACATATACACTCTATCTCGTATCCCTCCAGTGGTTACTGAGCTGCATGGCCCACATGGGAACCTTCCTCTTTGGAGGATCTTGTGAAAATGTTCTCCTCTGTCCCTGTTTATAGGTCAACCCATGAAACTTGATCATATCTTCTAATAATGCTAATTGTTCTGTTTATATAACATATGAGCGAGTCAGCATTGACACTACAGCTGACTGGGTTCAGCAGTAGTCAACCAGTAAATTGTTCCTCTGTAATTGTTTGATTACAGTGTACTGCCTGGGACACTGGATAATGTAATCATACTTCATTGAGGTTTTACACATTAATTTTTTTTTTTTTTCCTTCTTTTCCATCTTCACCCCTGAGTTCATGTCGAAACAGCTGTCTGGCATATTATATGGTCCTCAATGACTTGTGTCAACAGGTTTACGAAAATAACAATGTTCTCATTGTTTAGATAGGCCGCCGCTCCAGACGGTCTGAGTCCTGAGTTGTTGACGTTCTTGAATACTTTATGATATTAATTCTCCTCCCCAAGGTGACTTAACATGACCTGATAACAAGTGTCCTTATTTTTGTAAATATATGTGACAAATTCTAACGTTCAACTTGATCCCGCTCTCAGTGCACGTTTGGTCTAGCACAATAAATCAGAGCACTAAATAATATAAATGGAAACAAGAATAATACACGAGAGGGTCTGTTCAGTGTAAAGGGTGTAATCTAATTAGGTGGGTTTTTTTAATTCAAGTATCGGTCCTTGTCTACAGAGAGGGGAGTTTAATCACACTGTGAGTCAGACAGTCACTTCAAACCCTTATAGAGATCCTTAAAGACCTACGTGTGCGTGTTAAAATTTGCAGGCAGGCTAAGTCTTAAAATGAGACCAGCCACAGTGTGCATTACATCTTGTGTTTACTTTTTGACATTTTTAAATTTCTGCAGAGACCTTAAGCAGCTGTGGACATTCTTCCAGTTCACCAATTAATACTTAGAGGCCAAATGTTAGCAAGCCCAGGGGACTCAAATCTAAACAAACTCCAGGTTTTCATTTTCAACCAAGCTTAGAAAAGAGGATGTGAAAGTTTGAATTAAATATCTCCTTTCAGATGTCTGGTTTGTTTACATTTTGTTTCCTCATGTATTCCTTTGGGGAAGCTTGGAAATGGCAATAATGTCAAGACGCGCTATGTCTTTAATGGCTGAGGCGAGGAGGAGCTTGCCTCCAAATGTCCGTGTAAAACCAACACTGTGCTGCGGGTGTTTGTACCAAAAGCCTAATCAGTTCTGAAGCTGATACGTAGGTAAAATAAATGAGACTTCAAACAAAGTAAAGTAGTCCTTGAGGGATGAAAACAAGGCACAAAAGGAGACGCACTCTGTGACATACGCAATGTTTCATCTGTGAGGAACACCAGAGAGCCGCTGCCTGTTTAACGTAAACTCAGAGAGGTTGGATTTGTTTGGTGTCAAATCCAGTAAATAATTAGCTGATTCAGAGCAATGTGGAGTTCTTCAGAAACCTAACCTCAAGGCCACGATAACATAAAAGATATAAACACCTATGGCACTGGATGGGAGTCAAGAATGTGGTGGGAAAAATGCAAGATGTGGAGAGTTCCTAAATGTTTTTCTTTTCTTTCCAAATTCCCATTCATGGTTTATTCCTATTCATTAAATGTAAGTCAAGTTTTCTGCAGATGTGTGTGTTTTTTTTTGGGGGTTTTTTTTTTTGTGTGTGTGTGTGTGTGTGTGTGTGTGTGTGTGTGTGTGTGTTTGTATGAACTCCAATATTTCAATCTTTAGAAAAAACAATGATATTGGCAAGGGACACCTGGTCATCAATTTCCTTCAAATGACTCTATATCCTTCGTGCGAACTACACAGTCACTTTGAAACACTCTTGTTTGACAAAAATACAATACCCCTGTTTTGAGAATTTATAATTATACAAACTATGAATGTTTGTGTCGGCTTGAATGAAGGAAGCCATCTGCAACTTTAAAAAATGACTCCCATTGGCGTAACATTGCTCCATATATCAGTTTTTGTTTTCAAAATACAACCCGTGAAATCTGACCTCGTGGCCTCTTTTCAAGCCCTAAATGTTGATAGTTTAATTCTGTCTTCCATGATAACTGAGGAATGACTGGACTCAGCTCTAGTGAAGCCACAAGCGTGAAAACCAAACTGTAGCACAAGTTCCATGTTTGCAGCGACAGCATTCGTAGCCATTTGCCAAAGCTACTTGAGTCACTGGCTTCAAGATCAGCAGTGAAATCAGTCCTCAGAAATGTCTGTACTAACCAAACATTATCTGTTGGTGATTATCTAGCACCACTGCTGAGGTAGTGCGATCCAGTGCACAGAAGTGGCCCCGGGGAACCCTCCCTATTCTTGAGAACTAATGTTTACAATCATTTAGGGGCGTTCGTGGAAGGCATACAGGAGACACTGGCGTATGTTTGTCTCCGTTTTGAGGATTGTGGTTAAGCTGAAGCTCATCTGGCAACCTTATGTGATGTTCATCCACTCCAAAGCTCCTGTCGTTCCTTCCTCTCCTGTCCTCTCCTGTCCTCTCCCACTATCACACTTCTTCTTTTCCCCAACTTTTTCTCTTTTTTTTCTCCCCCTTCTCTGTTATCTTCTGATTATTTAATCATTTTCCTCCTCCCTTAAATTCTAACATTGCTTTGTTTCAGCGTCCAACTTTCTTCTCCTCATTCTTCGCTCTCAACGTGTCCTCTCTGTCTTTGTGAAGCCACTCATCGTATCAGCTGTCTCGAGTCATACATGTCACCCCCTGGTATGTGCTGATGGCTGAGTTTTAGTAGGCCTTTCATGTGTGCATCATGTGCAGCACTGGCTGGAATGGGATGTAGCTGGAGTAAATCAATTTGTCATATGAGTAAAATCTGCTGAGTGCATAGGTTCATGAGCAGGTTTTGTGGCTCATCTTCTGTCTTCCCTCTCATCACTGTTTTAGTTTGTTCTAAATGGCCCCAGAGATCCACCGCTGTAATACAGGCTATTTTAGATGAAGGGAGAATATCAACATTGTTGATATATCTTTCTTTAAAAGTGGTTCTGTGCTGCTTTTATTCAAGGCCAACACATTACCTGAGCTACTTGTTGAGTTAAGTTTAATGCCAGACTGACGTAATTGGTCTGACTCAGCACTGATGTCACTTCCAGAAGAAATACAGGAGTGCAATGATGTTAAGTCTTTCATTCTAAATTGATACATTTCCCATTTGGAAAAAAAAATGTGACACCAACTCATGCAGATTGACTGCTGGCATCACTACACTGTGCGCAATAAGCAGAGAGTGCTGTAAAGATGGTGATCTGAAATGAGTGTTGCAGAGAGCCAGGCTTCCTGGAATTATTTTAACTAAAACACAGCCTGGTCCCTCCCCGAGTTTATTCTACACTGAAGGTGCAATGACTCGTGAATGCAAGGAAACAGCGCAAAGCCGTGCAGGAAAGTTTAAGGAAACAGAAGTAGAAACACTTTGACAATGAAAGAATGCATTGGACAGTAAGGGTGCTGTGGTTTGGGTGGTGGGGAAGCATCTACATCTGTTTTCAACTTCACAGAACTGGGATTTAGTCTCAGCTCATACAAAGATGTCTTTTACGGTAAGTTAGCATTTTTAGCAAAAGTTTTCCTTATTCAACCATAACAAAAACTTTGGGTTATGGTTAACCAAAATTATTTCTGCTGGCCAAATATAACCCTAAACTTAACTCTTACTGCTCCGCGACTTTCGCTTTAACTGTGTTCAAGCAATTGTTTTGTGACCTGCCTCTGTCACAAACAGGTGAAATTTACAGTCTATATGAATTCAGTAATTTGCATTATTTATCTCAGAAGCTGCACTCAAATAATCACAATCACCACCCCTAGTGAATTGACACAAGTCCCCTTTTCTTATGCATAATTTTCTTTACAAAGAATGCGTAACAAATTTTTAGCAGAATAATATCCTCATACGCCAATTGTTTAATGTTAAAACAAAGAAGCAAACAACACATTTGGCTGCTTCTCATATGTCTTGGATATATTAGACATTGATAAAATCAGTGGTGTTCAGAGTTCAGTTTTAAAATCCCCTCTGTTGTGTTCAGGTGCTTGTCAGCAGGCAGGAAAAATGGATACAATAACCTAAAACCCAGTGACAGTTGGATTGTCATTTCAAACGATTGATTTGGATTTGATTTGGGAAAAAGGTGAAGGATGAATCATTTTCAATGGAAACAAACCATCTCTATTTATGTCACATTAAGTCACAACTCCATTATAACCAGTTGTTCTTAAGTCTTTACAGACGTTAAAGTCCCATGCCAGAATAAGTGAATGGCAGATTGGTAAAAGGTGTTTTAAACTTTTAAGTACTGCAGTGAAAAAAAAGGCTGAATGCTAATTATTGTGACATAAGCACTGTTTGATCTCACTGCAGGACTTGGTAAACATTTCTAATACCAGCACCAGGTAACACACCAACACTAGCTGACTAACACACACACACACACACACACACACACACACACACACACAAACATGCACATATGCACTAGAGAAAACACAGCTGAGGAGGAAATGGTATCCTGGGGTTTTTAGCTGGACCAGTGTGTTTATTTTCCTCCCATGGTGCACCAGGGTGAAGCTGCTTAATGTGAGGCCAGGGTTCCTGTGGGGCTCTGTATACTGTATGTGTGTGTGTAATTGTTTGCAGCCATGTGTGTACATATGTGGTAGGTAGTATTATTATTACTCTAATGCATGGTCAAAATTTGAGTGCATGTTTGCAGTCGGTCCGAGGCCTAATGAAGTTATCAATACCTCAATAATGAAGGGGAAAAAGTATTTTCTTTTGTTCTGTTTTTAGTGAAAGGGTGCACTTGGTCAAGCCTCTACATGTGGCTATATACCATACAAATAAATGGTGGAGTAGAGAGAGGCCAGAGAGTGAGCTTGGGGCCTGAGCGTTGGATAAACGTTTGGTTTTCCCTGCTGCCTCCGCCTGTGTCTGGATTATGAAGGGCAGATATACAGCTCTTCAGAGTGTGCCAATTAACAGCCACAGCAGCGGCCGCCACACAGGAGGGCCCCTCATAAAGACTCACCCTATGGTGTAAGCCCTGCCACTTCCAAGTGCTTTATCCGGGGCCGAGCCCATACACACAGCTGTTAAACTGGCGGGTTTTTAAGCAGCCCCAGCATCGCCGACAGGCCCAGGAGTTCATAAAGATTTTCTCAGCAAGTGCTTTCCCAAGGAAAGAGAGACAGAGAGAGGGAGGGAGGGAGGGAGGGAGGGAGGGAGGGAGGGAGGGAGGGAGGGAGGGAGGGAGGCTGAGCAAGTAGGCCGGGCAATCGAGGGGCAGACCTTGCTCAGAGACAAGATAGAGCTACCACGCTTCCTGCCTTCATCCCTCTCTCTGTCCCTCTATCTATCCATCTCTCTTTCCCTTCTTGACTGCACTCATCCCCCTCTTTTTTTCATGTGAAGAACCAGTGATTGCGATGATGGGCAAGCCAACAACAGGCAGGGGGTAGCCTGCTGAGGACTTGGAAGTTGGGATAACTCCAATCGTCCAAGCCACTGCCACCCCTGCCTGCCACATACCAACTGCTGGCATTTGAACAGCTTTGATACATATTTTAAAGGCTGCAGTGCATCAGAACTGTACTAATCTTAGTTAAAAGGCAAGGCACCATATACCGTTTTTTTTCCTGCACAGAGGCCCAGCAGCTCACACTGCAATTTGCTGTGATGGAAGGACACACAAGCTGTGCATGGATCGACAGGCTTATTAAATTTTAAAAATGGGCAAATATATACCCATTGGCCAATGTATACAGATTAAGCCAACACAGACGTCCTCCTTTTTCAGTATATGCTCTATATACAAACACAGATTATTGCTTCACGATTGCTCTATCCTCAACAAATAATATATTTTAAAAATTTCAACAAGTTGCACTTTTATTTATCCATATTGGACATGGATTTTGTTGCCAGTCATTGCAAAAGAGCCAAAGTCTTTTATTTCATGATGCATGGTAGAGCCCGGTGTTGATGCCGTTGTGACAGTGGAAAGATATGGACCGCAAGATATGAGTTTGTGCATGTTCTGTGCACGGCAGCGAGCAGACTGCACATGCATGTATACGTTGATGTCCAAACATGTCCATAATCCAGCGTGTGTATACACCAAAATGACCACATGCATTTGTGCGTGTGTGTGTGCATGTGCGCACTGGCAGCCTATAGGTCCACTGCCATTGTTCCTGCTGACTGAAGCAGAGATAAAGCTGCAGAAACTGAGCTGACCACATGCTAGACAGTATTGGCCACAGATGTGCCCAGACAGATCACAGAGAAAACGTGATGGCATTTCCTCAAGATGTGGATGTGTATTTTTAAACTTTGAAGTGAACATGATTTGGCATGAAAAAATGCTTTGTTCATATGATTCACATGGTCTCAATAACAGAGCTCATACATATTGTATGCCTAACCAGAACTTTTTTTCTGTCTCAGTAATAGTGTATGTCGATCTCAGGACACTTAGTAGTATGGAAAATGAGCTTTCTGGTAAAGAGAAATGGCGCACGTGGATGAACATTACTTTGACGGCAGGGATAACATGCGTGGCATGTCAGCGGCTGAGACAGTTGGTATCACAGCTACAACAACACAATGAGATACTTTTCATTTTGAGGTCATGTATGGCCACAGGTCCTTTGTGCCGGCTCCTCTTTGAATACATTAGCCAAGCAGTTAAAAGACATGATGCGATTCAATAAAATGTGATGAAACAAATGTTAACATCTAAAGCCTGTCATACACATGCAACATCTTAAGGCCGTGTAGATGGATATTTTTGTCAGCAGCCAACCAAATTTTTTGGTCTAAAATAATGTTTTTCACCGAAGCCCATTTTCTTATCCACGCTGACTTTATCTGAACTGTCACTCCCTCTCTTGTGGCCATAAAGGCACTTTTTCGCCTTCAAAAATGTGCCTCTGTGCAATGGATGAATCTATTACTGAAGTTTTAAGAACCAGTTAAAAGTCATTTATTATTATTACATTTGTGGAACATACAGTAGGTTGGTACATTTTATGTTCTATGTTGATTTGAATGAATGTTGTCTTCACTGACTGGTAATATTCTCAAACGCTTCTTTAAATTGGATCCACACTGTTGCAATTTTCTCTTTGAGGTTTCATTCATTTTGTGCTTCTAACATTCACGACTGTCCTATAAATGATTCACTGAAAAAAATCACCGGCTGAATGTTTAACAAAACAAAAGCTTGTCTTTTCCCACATCATTTGCATGACATGCATTAACACCACCCCAGTGCTATGTTATGGTGGATAGCTCTGCAGTTAATATTTGACATAGCTAGCTCCTGTTGAAGCTCCCCAGCATTCTCTGCCTGTCCCGGCTAGCGTTACATCGGGTAGTACTGTGCAAGGGAAGAGCAGGTGTGAAGACAGAGCCTGCGGTTCAAGCAGAGGGGAAAGGTATCACTGCGTGCTAGTCTAGCTGTTGACCGGCCTGCTCTGCTTAGTTCAGGTCTGCGTGTGCGTGATAGTTCCAACACACTGTGTTCTTGTTCTGCTCTTCTTCTGTTTCAGCTTTGGCAGGTGACCTGGCATTAGATGTACTGGCTGCTGCACTCTATGAGACAGCTTTTGACATTGTAATTGTCTGCTTTGGGCGAGGGGATGGAGGGTGTAATACATCTTATGTTTCCCTTAAGTAGAAATTATTGATAACTGGCGGTCAGAGGTGGTGTTGGTATCAACAACCTGGTCTGAGCAAGTTTTGATTGACTATGCTAATTTGGGTTTATGATAAATACTGGAACTATAGTCTAAATTATCTGGAGCAGACTATTCATCAAACATCTGTTAAAAATATTGAGGGATTGGCTTTTCATGAAGCACCTTCACAGCTAAATGTACAGTATGTCATTGGTAATCCAATTGTAATCAGATTTTTTTTAAATCAAAATAGTAAAAGTAACTCTTATTTTCATAATACTCTAGCAAGGTGCTGATCTGACTACACAAACCAAAATAAAAATACAGTATATGGTAGACATTACCGGCATGAGTAAGTTCCTATATCCTGTATTCTGGACAGCACTGACTCAACAGTTAACCCATTATATTACAGGCTTTACAGATGTTACTTCATTAAATATAAAAGAGAATAATTTCATTAATAATATTCATAATTTAATTAATTTTTGAGTTATATTTAGGCTTATAAAAATGGTTATTTATGGTACTTTTTTACTCCCTGCTGTACACATTGATTTGAAAATCAAAAATGAAAAAAAAACAAACAAACAAGAAAAAAAGATCTCCTATGAACTGTTTTCTGGAGCATCCTGACTGTAGTTTATCATAATGAGGTCTCTGTATGAATTCTTCAAATGCACAGCTGCAGCAAAAACACTTACACACTCAGTAAGTGGACAGCTTTCAGCACAGCGAAAAGAGCGAAAGTGAGGGAGACAGGGGTAGAAAGGGAGAGTTGGACGGAGAGAGAAGAGAGTTCACATGAGCGGAGACGAAGATGGTGAGTTGCATTTGATATCACCTTCTGCACTGCACATGTGCTGAGGGTGTTCAGAGAGAGAGCGAGGGAGAGAGAGAGAGAGAAGCATCCTCTACTAAATGGAAATTCCTGTGCTTCAGCCACAGCTGCAGTATGACACTTCAGATGGCCACGCTTCCCTTTGTACAGCCCCCTGGAATTAGCCCAAACCACAATGGCATCACATCAGAAAAGCAGACAGGAAAATCAGACTTTATTATCTGTCGCTGTGGAAATATTTGTGCAGGGGAGGAAAAGGGGGCACGAGGCCCTTGGCTTCTCTACCATGTCAACCTGCATTTTATTATTGAAAACATACACACACACATACACACACATACATACACACACACACACACACACACACACACACACACACACACACACACACACAAAACTGTCTTCAAATAAGTGTCACCTAACCCAGTGATACCTGTGCTTCGGGATGGCTTGGCACAGTCTTGAAATGTAAACCTTGGTACACCTCACATATAGTTGTAATTTTGTAGGCGATAAAAAAAAAAAAAGAACTTAGTGCAGATTGCAGTCAGTTATGCAGCTACAGCAGGTTACAGCTGTAGGTTTCTTTTACTGCAGAGAAATCAGTGCAGCACTGTGATGTCAAACCGAAGCGATATATACTGGAGAAGCGTGGCTCGACTGGCGCTGGGAAACAAACTCCCTGCTAACGAACAGAAGTACAATCGCAGAGAATGAAACTTTCCATCAAATTGGGTTTGGGGAGGGGATTCACTTCAAAGAGATCTCAACAACAGTGCTGTCTGTCTAATTTACGTTTTCAAGCACATGCCAAATGTAAAAACCCCAATTTTGAGGAGTGTATAATTACAGGGAGAGAATGAATGACTATAAATACCCCCATCATTACTAGTCCCTTCTGAAGAACATGATCCATACTGAAGGATAATTAAGGCAAAATATTTCTGATCCTCTAACAGACTGTACCAGGAATGTGTGCACGCGTACAAGCGCTTGTGTGTTCATCCTGCATGGGTGCGTGCTTGTGTGTGTGTGTGTGTGAAAGAGAGAGAGAGAGAGAGAGAGAGAGAGAGAGAGAGAGTGTGGGTGTGTATAAGAGGGTGGGGATGTGGGGGTGGGGATGTGGGGGGGTCACAAGGCATTCTCCCCTAAATATAGTTCTGTTCTGGTGGAGCTGCTATGTATGGATACTTCAGGAGAACTCAAGAAAGATCCAGCTTTAATTGGTTTGTGGAGTCATTAATGGAGCTGAAGCATAACTTTAGTACAAGTGTGTGTGTGTGTGTGTGTGTGTGTGTGTGTGTGTGTGTGTGTG
Source organism: Seriola aureovittata (assembly GCF_021018895.1). Lineage (NCBI taxonomy): Eukaryota > Metazoa > Chordata > Actinopteri > Carangiformes > Carangidae > Seriola > Seriola aureovittata. Next base: position 18,672,808 of record NC_079370.1, on the reverse strand, counting down.
TCTGTACACACACGCTTATATGTGTATATTGGACCCTGTCAATGCCCTTTAAACAACAACAGACACATGGAAATAACTTTGATCAACAAACATGTAGCAAACAAGAAGATAATAATGAACCTCCATGTTCAGCCGAGGTCTCTTAAAATAGACCATTTCAACTAGGATATATTGGATTTGAGGATAATATTTCTAGATTAGGCCAGCTAATTAGTGCCCCAATATTTGGCACAGCGCTTTGACTCAGATCCAAATAAGCATATTGTCCTCATAGCAGAGGAGTGAGAGAGCTTTTCTGTGTTCCTCACTCAGAGTCAGAAAGAATGTTCAACTGAGACAGAGAAAACTTTACTCGACTGCTCTCCCTGCCTCGCTTTGTTATCTCTTTCTCTCTTTCTTGCCCGATCAAAACATAAGAATGTCGCTTTGAGTGGCCAAATGAAAGAAAACCAGGCAAACATGAGCGAGAGACCGTGTTTATTTGTAGTATATCTACGAGCCAGGCCAGGTTTTTGTGGCAGCAGGGGTCTGCATGGGTTGTTGAGTTGTCGTGAGTTGCTGCTGAACCGACAGCGAGTCAGTCAGCCAGCCAGTTGTCAGGCAAGTACCAGTTCCTTGTTGCTATTTGTGTTTGAGTGTAGCCGTGCCGAGAGGCTCCCTCCCTCCGTTTTCCCCTTTTCCAACCGAATTCTCCAACCTCCTCCTGCAGCAAGAATCGTGTCTTACAGCAGCCTATCGCTCCTGGAATGAAAAGTCCGTGACCAAGGCATCCGTCCCTTTCACTGCCATTGTGTAGCTGAAACAAGGAGCAGGAGCAGAGTAGTCAGCTGAACATGGTGTAGCGGGGTTCGATGGTGGCCCCGCTGTGGCTGATGCTGCTGGGCTCCAGTGACTTGTTGTTGCTTGTTGTTGTGTGTTTCCCCGCAGCTGGGGCCAGGGTCGGGGCCCGGGATTGCTTTTGTGTGAGTGTTCGACCAGCGCTGCTCTCATGAAACTAGATAAATGGATTAGAGGGGTGCAGATATGGGTGGGCATCTTTGAGAAAAGACAACGGAGAGATGTTGAAGGGGAGCAGGGGTTGGAAGAGGAGGGTGAAGGGGATAGGAAGAGGCAAAAGACATTTGTGTTGTTGGACTACAAGGGGTCGAGTCTGTGGTAAGAATAGCCTGCTTCTGCCAAAAAAGACAAGACAGTGATAAACCTTCCTCCCCATGCAGTCTCCTTCTCTACCCCTCACTCTCCCTGCTACACACGCGCGTGCACGCCTACACACACACACACACACACACACACACACACACACACACACACACACAAACTGTCACAAGGCACAATTCACCACTAAAATGAATGGATTGCCACAGTGTGACACGTCTCAGTTGCAGGGGGAGATGGTACTTGCTCGCCGACAAAAGACTGTGGTATTATGGGGGGGCCGCAGCCTGTGACAGAATGCTAAATTGTTTTAGGGTCAACAACTTATTGTCTTTGCATGAGCCACAATTTACATATCTCCCGTGTGAGTTTCAGCACTCAGTCCTCAGATGAAAACAGCACAACCTCTTCTAGCCTTTCAAAGGTTGCTCAGAATAGTTTTGATGAGTTGTTTTATTTCTTTTAAAAACAGCAAAAGAAACCTAATTGTATTCTAGTAATGAGTAAATGGATTTGTGATGTAATGCATGCAGTTACTTTGAATTGTAATTATCTTATCACTATAACCATTATAGGGCAATTACCATAATAGAAGCATTGTTTAGTGTGTCAAACAGTAGCTGCAGTGTTTTAAAAATCAGATAATATTGTGTATTTACCTCTGTAATCCCAGTGAGCACTATTCTTTAGTTCTATATTTACATTTAATTCATTTATCTGCTCTTCTTTTTTAATTTCATGGTCTTTATTTTCTTTCCCTCCCCTGCATCGTGGCCCAGGGCATGCGGGGAAGAAATGGCTGGAAGTGACAGCCTAATTATCAGCTCCAACTCCGCTCATTACCCATTAGACAATCCACTGTACATCCACTTACTAAATGAATAATTTTGTATATATTATGGAAACACAATATTATGGCCTGCAGCTAACGCCTTTGCGCTAACCTCACGCTGTTTCAGTACAAAAGAAATAAATGGGACACCGAGAGGTTATTTAATTTTAGCCCCAAAAGCCAGCTCATGAGAGGATGTCATGTGCAAATGGAGCGCAGGAGGGAGGGAGGGGGAATATGAAATGTAGCCTACACACCTGCCTTTTTCCGCCGCCAATATTACAATGATTATTGCCAAAGCACGTGTTAGTGAAATTGACTAAAGTCAGTTCGGGCTTCACATGGCTTCATATTATTCTAATTCCGACCCACCGATGACTGGGGCTGCAACCCGATTTATCACCACACCAATATTGCAATATTCTGAACCAGCAGTGCGACAAAATATCAAGGGAAAGAAAACAAAATAAAAAGGTGGCTGTTAAGTATTGACACACACACATATTAAATGTCCTTATTGGACTATTACAGTAAAAATCATTATGATTCTCTTGTCGCTCTTTTTGAACTAAGGGAAGCCCATTTGCACATTATGAGCTATTTATGTTATGTAGGTAAAGTGTTGAGCGCAGTGACCTCGCGCCAGTCAACAAAACCTTCAATAACCTTTGTTAATTTTTCAACACAGTCCTCCACTGCGTGACTGGTTAGCGAGTGACCATATTTAAGTGACACAGATTTATGCGCATAGACGCCCCCCCACCCCCTGTCCCACCCCCCCCACCCCCCCTCCTGCCAGACAGATATGATCTAGTCAACGTTTACCAAGAATTAAAAAAAAGATGAAAAAAAGAAAAAGAAAAAAGAACCTTTGCCCTTTTGCACGTTGCTGTAACGTTTTCGACTTGTGCAATTATTTGTAATGACTTAATTTGGAAGCTATGCAGCCTGTTCAAGAGGTGATAATATTTCAGTTCCAAACTGATTTATTCCAGGTTCGTTTTTGAAAATGAAAGATGATTTTGGCCTTTAACGAAAAATAACCATATTTTTCTGAAAATATTTTATGTGAACTTGGTGTCATAATATTCCCATAAATAAAGGGATTTCTTCTTTTTGCTGTTTGTATTCCTCCAAAAAAAAAAAGAAGAAAAGTGTGACAGCATAACGCAGTGCAAGTGCAATGGGTTTAAAGCATTGGGCTGCATCGTGTGATGATGATACAGTTGTAGCACAAGTATTTTCATGTGATTTAGAGCTGTTTGGAAGGTTGGAAAGCTGCTTCAGTTTGAAGCGATCTGTTCCTTGCCTATAGAGGTCGCTGTGATATTGCAAAACAGATGTGCAAGAAGTCACTCCACAGGTTTAGGCCACTGAAATCATTCACCCTCTGGAACAGCTCACGCCGCAGCTTTACTGTCATTTACAAAGGTGCCTTAACTCAAACTGAATGTTTCTCTCTGGTTGAGTAATTGTTTTTAACCAGATAATAACATGATAATAAAATGCTAGGCCCCTGGTAAAGATATAAAATTACAGTCACATTTTACAGGAGATCGTTAAAAATGTTTTTTTTTTCTTTCTAACTTTTCCAGTAAAAGTCGTGTGCAGCAGGCTTGTGTAAATCAAAAGAAAGGGACAAATACAATGCTCACATCATCTCCCACTACAACTAATTATTGCACTTTCCCTTTATTTTGTTGAAACCCCATTAAGCTGCTGTGGTAAATCAATATTTGGTTTTGGTCACCGATTGAGGAGCAAAGAAGCTGCTTTTATAGGATAATGATCACCTCGGAACAGACAGGACCCCAAAACATTGACCCTGCTGCACAGGGCCGACCATGTCAGCCTCCCACCTCCGACAAAAAAAAAAAGAAAAAAAGGAAAAAAAAATTAATAATTTATCTTCGAATCGACTTCTCTCTCTGACAGATTAGATTTTAACCATTTGATTTTGTTTGGACTGGGCGTTCCCATATTATTACTTAATGACCTTCCCAGCTGCTCCTGTCCATTTTCTGTCACCAGCAACCATCTGGACACTTATTAGCACCTCAATGCATCCACGCTGCTTTCCCCCCAAACTTGAATAAAATTAAGCCTGGCTGCAGACTGCCAATATATATATATATATATATATATATGTTCCCATTCCCACCATTCTTGAAATAAAATGGATAGGCTAATAGGCCTACGTTTTATTCATAAATAATAATAATAATAATAATAATAATAATAATAATAATAATGATGATGATGATGATGAAATCCATGTAGAAGTAAAATAGGCTGAGGATACTCTTGGTTTTCTCTATAATTTCATTTTGTTTATTAGGCAAAATATACGATCTGGACAAATTCCTTCAACGCTTCCTATTTACAAATTTAAATCACTTGGTATTTACATTAAAGAAAGGACACCAAAAACACAAGATAGAGACAAAAATAATAATAATTATAATAATAATAATAAAGTAAAAAGCCTACCAAAGTGTCCCAGCCTGCCTGGGCAAAGTGGAGAGAGAGAGAGTAACATTATAGGCGCGATTATATGCTACACAACAATAGAGGAAGTAATCCATCCATCCACAGGATATTACCAAATTACGCCATTTGTTCTGTACCGACTGAATGCTACGCTGCATTATTATTTCTCATTGTCCTTTTTAGGGAGTGTAAAGTCTTTTTTCTATTTGTCTTTTCTTTTCTTTTTTTTTTCAAGCAAGAAAAAAAAGTCTTGATCAAGCCGAGGAGAGAGCAGTGAGGACCCGTTGCGTGGCGTCTTGTGGACTCCTGGCGCTGGAAGGCAGAGAGGATCTGGATAAAGAATAATACAGAAAGGTAGATAAATACCCCCGCCGTGTTTGGACAACGGGTTTCAATATGCATCTCAAGTGGTCTGGCTGAATGGCTGAACAGTTTTGATTTGAAACAGACTGCAGTCCCTCTCTCCAATTCTTCACTCTCCATTCCATTAATAATAATAATAATAATAATAATAATAATAATAGTAATAATAATAGTAATAATAGTAGTAATAATAATTATAATAAATGTATATCATAATAATTATGTTACAACTACAGAATATTTTAGTATGTCAAAAAAGAAAATCTTTTGTACAATCATTATCAACAATTCTAATTCACTTCAACGCCTGTTTTTTTGGGGGGGGTTTTTTGTTTTTTTTTCTGTAGGACTGTTGCATTAGGAGAGGGGCTGTTTTGTAGTACTTGAAACGGAGGTAAACTTTTTTTCCCCCTCTTTCGGTAAGAGCGCTCCCCAGAGCTCCGGGGTCTCCCATGGGTCTTTAGGGAAAGCACACAGCCCAGACAGAGCCCGTTTTACTCGGTGACTTGATAAGTAGCCACACTCTCCCCAGAGGGGAGGAATTAAAGGGGGTGTGGGATGGGAGTCAAGACCCCTGTCACCCGCAAAGCAAACTGTGTTTTATTTATCTTTGTTTATTTTATTTTGCAGTGTTATGATTGTTGTAAAAAAAATAAATAAAATTAAATACAAAAATAAATAAATAAATAAAAAACTGCAAAACATAAACTTTAGGCGTATACACTGGAATTCGTTAAACAATTATCTTAGATTTTCCCTTCCATATAATTATATTTATTTTTCTGATAATTAGGTTAATGGAGTTATAATTTCATCACGATCCTGGGCATTTCCTAATGTACATATTCACACTTCATTCTAGTTATTTTAATCCCTGCTGTTAAAAATATTGCTGGAAAAAAAAACATGTATCTAAATCACTTTCTATTTTGAATAATTCAATCATTTGAATTTAATAATTTAAAAATAAACCTGGTAAATTTTCTTATAGCAACGTGTCTCCAAAATCAACAAAAACAAACTTGCAACTTGTAAAAACGTTGTCTCACCTGTCATGGATGGGTCGAAAGGAAGACTTCAGGGTCTGTGTTGGAGGTGAATCAGACCTTACACCGTTTTCATGGTCTGTAAAATAAATTAGCAAAAACACTTATCAGCATTGGCATGTTCGATAAATTATATAGGACTTTATTTTTTTGCTCACATATATGGACATGTCTAACTAAAAAAAAAAACTGTTGTTGTGTATCTCGTCTGTGAAGATTGTGGATTTAAGTGTCTATATGTACAATGCTTTGTTATAATAATTGTATATATATATATATGTATATATATAAAAGAAACAGACATTAAAACAATACACATATGTTCCATTCAAAATAACATGCTTATCGGTGCCATGTGATATCTGTGCGCGCGCACGCCTACAGACTGTAATCCTACCTATGTGCTTGGGACTGTGGGTCTCTGGTGGGGCCTTGCTGTCATTGCTGAGCGCTGCTGCAGCTGCTACCGGAGACACCACCACTGATGTCGGCTGCTGCTGCTGCTGCTGCTGCTGCTGCTGGGCCGGCAAGTGGTGGCTGTGGTGGTGGTGATGGTGCTGGTTTACTCCCAGAAACGACCTCACATTCAGCAGGGAGTTCTGGCCCAGGAAAGCCCCATTTGTCCAGTTGTGGAACTTTCCAATCTGGCAAGTGTACAGTCCGTGACTGGGCAGGAAGGCCGGGTGCGTTTGGATCTGGTGGTGGGGGGCTGATGGGTGAGTGGTGGCCGCTGGGCCACAAGGGGAAGTGGGTTTCTGAGATGAACTATCGGGACTAGTGGCGGTCTCTGCTAAAGACCAGATTTTAGGCTTATTGTTTGACGGGAGAGGAAAGCTCCCGGATCTGTCCGGAGACAAAACTCTTGTGGTGTTGTTGTTGTTGCCGTCCGAGTTCTCCTTACTCCCTGGGTGAACTGAAATTGTGCTCTTAGATTTGTCAAAGGCCTCGTGGGCCTGCAGGGCGAAGGCCCGTCTTTTCTCCAAGCTGTCCAACTCTCCACCCGCACCGACACCGCCCCTGTGGTCCCTGCTCCCTTCCGTTGATTTATCGTCATCATCCTCGTTGCTTTGATCCCCGTCGTTGTCGTCGATTTTGTCTATGTCTATGCTCTCCAAATCAATCTCCTCCTCGTCTTCGTTTTTCTCCGCTTCATCTCCACTGCCGAACAAGTTACCGTCCTCCCCGTCCTCTTTGCTCCTGCTCCCCCAGGTCACCTTGTTCTCCTTCTTGAGCCTCCTCCTGGCGTTGGCGAACCAGGTGGAGACCTGCGTCAGCGTCATTTTGGTGATGATGGCCAGCATGATCTTCTCTCCCTTGGTCGGGTACGGGTTCTTCCTGTGCTCATTGAGCCAGGCTTTCAGGGTGCTGGTGCTCTCCCGGGTGGCGTTCTTGGGCCTGGCCGGGTCCCCGTACTGAAACTGGCCGTATGGATAGAAGGCCGGAGAGGTGTGGGCTGCGAAGCTGGCAGGATGGACGCCAGGGCTGTCCTTCAGCTCATACTGGGATCCCTTGAAAATGAAGGATAATGTGTTATTACACTGGGACCATTGTTAGTTTTATCCATTGAATTACAAAATATGCTTTAAATATTTTTTGAGTGTAGCTCAAATGCATTACAGCCATTATATCTACAATCCTAACAAGTCAAATGTCTTCTATTAAAAAAAAAAAAAAAAAAAAATCCTAGAGTTACAGCTGCACCTGACTCTGAGCTTTCCACAAATAAGCTTCTCAACTTGCAACCACATGCTAGGCCCGCGACACCTGCGCCTGCACAAGCACTCATTGAAAGACACAGACCTTTTCTTAGCAAACATTTTTCATACATGTCAGCCTGTTAACAGTGAACAGCACGAGAGAAAGTCCCTTGCATTATTGCGAACACACTGATCGCAAGCAAATGGCCAACTTTCATATAACTCCTCTCCACCCTCTTCAACTCTGTCAGAGCAGTGTGAAGGCCTAAGTGAAGTTTTCCCAGCACGTCACGTTTATATACTTCAGTGCTGAACTTAATCCCCTTCACTTGTTTTTTTTTTTTTTTTTTTCAACACAACACTCAAACGTATCGATCAATTCCAGCAGCGCACGCGCTTGGATTTTGGATAATAGCTCTTGTTTTGAAGATTTAGCGCAGGAGTCAACTGCCTATGGGGCCTGATGCACACATTAGCCAACACATTAACACGCTGCAAGTTAATTATTATCACCAGGTCTATTTTAGCTCAAGAAATGTGGACAATTCCTCATCTAGCAGAGTAAGAAAAAAAAAAATCCACGTGGAATTCAGTGACACACGGGAAAATTGAAGGCATGTTTACAGCAGAAGCTTTTGTTCTGCGGGAGAGATTATTTCTAAGGATCTGATTAAAAAAAAAAAAAAATCTGGCAGGGCACCAGACTGAGAAGAAAACTTTCTCTTTTCGTGGTGCATGTTAAAACGCAGATCTGTGGCACAGTTTGTTTTTTCCTTCAGTGAAATGTATTTCAACTTTGTAATCGATCATTTTAGCAATGTGAGATAATAACTCTATGGCTGGTGTGAATTCCATCTTTTGTTTACATGTTTTTTTTTCTTCTCCTTTATGGGCTACAATATTATTCCAAGCCTCATTTTTCTTTTTCTTTTGTTTTTGTCCTCTCAGGTCAAACTTTTCACATCACTAACTCAGACAAACAAGCCGCTGAACTGTCAGAAATCCAACAAATATATGATCTAAAATTTAACGATCGACGACAAAAATCTGTCGGATCCAAATGCATTTCAAAGTGTTCATTCTTTTTGTTTGAGATTGCCTAACGCAGCCTGAAGCATTAACAATCGTCTGTGCAACGCCGAGTCCTTAAACAGGGGGAAAAAAAAATAAAAAATATCCTTACCATTTGTGAGAAAAGAGCCAAGTCCGCGCTGGTGTAAGGTAAGAAGGCGCTGTAGTTGTGTGCGTATGGGTTGGCGTACATGCCCAACACCGACGTGACCGCCGCTGCGGTGGCGGACGGACTTCCCCCGATTTCAGAGCTCCCTCCCCGGGACGAAGGCGTAAGCACTCCCGGTCTCTCGCTCCCGTACACCGCCTGGGAGGCACTTAAGTACTGCGGGTAGCCAAGCTGCGGGAAAGACATCTCCACCGCCGAATTGTCGCACAGCTGTATCGTCCGACAAAACTGTGCGTTAAAAAAAAGTGTGCGAGAGGGGGAAAAAAAAAGAAAAAAAGGAACCCGGAGGAGTGAAAGTGTTTAAGCCAAAGTCACAGCTACTACAGACATACAGTGGTATGCAGTCAAAACAACCCTCTCTTAAATCTCGGCTTCCTCTCTTTTTCTCGCGCAAAGTCCGCTGGATGTGATCTGATCAACAATTGCGCTCCGACTGACGCGCCTGGCCCTGAGGTCTCCAGGCTGATCTCTCAGATACAATTTGAAGTTGATGCTTTGATTGGCATCCCCTACTTGAGCCTGCAAGCTCCTCCTCGTTTGGAGCAATGTGGATAATGTGAATATAGAGTGAGCACATTGGCTGGGGCCTCGCTCTCTCTCGCTCTCTCTCTCCCTGTCCCTCTCTCACCGACTCCCTCTCTCACCAATTCCCTCTCTCTCTCTCTCTCTCTCCCTCTCTCTCTCTCCCTCTCTCTCCCTCCGTGTTTGGACTTATTGTATGTTAAATGTTCAAGCATTAGAGTCCATTCACCGAAGGCTTTGATTGTTGTATGACAACCTGTCTACACGATTTTACAGCTGTCCGACACAGGGGGAAGTAAACCCGTAAGAAGAAGGAACTTACTTTGAATAGATTTAAATTGTAATTAAAGGGGAAAATGCTTCTCCGCAGAGGAATCAGTATTTGGTATCACGGGCTGATGGTGCGTTTATTTAATTCATTCTGACTAATTTATTATAAATCTCTCTTTCTCAAAGTTGGATTTATTCTTTATACTTCTTCATTTAATGTTTTCAAAACTTCTGTACTTCTTAAAGCGACATCGTTGTTTAATTGCGTTTATCAGGATGATGTATTCCAAAATAAATGTTTTAATCAAATTATCAAATAAACAAAATCAATAAGTTAACTCTCATATTTCAACCATTGTGGAATATAAGTTTTAAAATTAAATAGTTAATTTCATGACGTTTTTCTTCCAAAAATCAAAACAGTTAAGGAAAACCATGCAAATCTCCCCACATCATTTATTAATTATGTAGTTTTTTTTTTATTGACTTCTGTTTTGCTTTCCTTTGATTTCTTCATAAAGGTTTAATCAGCCAAATTCTCCCTCTCCCTCCCTTTTTTCTCACCCTCTCTCCATCTGCATGGACGCGCGCGTGTGAGTGTGTGTGTGCGTCTGTGCGTGTGTGTGTGTGTATGTATGTGTGAGTGTGGATTTAAACCAGATTGTTGTTGTCCTTTTGTAACAACAGAGCCACTTCACGTTTCCTTGTTTTGAGAGGAAAGGAATGAGGAAAAAGCCAGAGACAACTCAAACAGCGAGTCTTCAGGTCCCTGTACGCGCCACATCTGTCTACATTTCAGGCTCTAATTTAAAGTAAATGACGTGGCAACACTTTCAGCACATTGACTCAAAAAAAAAGTGAGGATGAAGAGTAATTTATCCGTCATAGTTCAGAAACCGGTTCAGTGTAAATGGGACTTTTGCGTTCTTACAAGGCGAAATAAAATACCGTTTATCAATTGCATATTTTCCTTTCTCTTATAATAGACTTTGGAAAAAAAAAAAACATAATTCCAAAAAGAGTTACCCCCCCCCCCCAAAAAAAAAACAATCAGATACTGTCTCTTTTAATCGCCTCTTCTTAAAGCACTTATCCAATTTCCAGCTCAGGAAAAGAAAAGCGTTGGACACTGACCTTTACTTCTCTTAGCTGTCCACTTCTGACACAGCCATGTGGCTCACGAGAGAAGGGGGGGTGTGTGTGTGGGGGGGGTGTTCATGTTTTAACAGTTCTATTTTTATTTGATTTGATTCTCATATCACCCACCTCCCGAGTCAAAAGGTGGGGGTGTGTGAGTAGGGGGGGGGGGGTGTGTGGGGGGGGTGTTCTTCTGTAGATCTAGATTTAATGCCTTAACGACTGAAGCCCAAGAAGTCAGTAGATTTTGATCTGCACCAGATGGCTCCGAGTGGATATTGCCGAGCGCCGAGGATCTGTTAAAAATATCTGAGGGGCACTGATGGTAATCTGGGTAACACATCAGAAAGGAGGGAGGGAATGGCAATTGTGATAACCCGCTGGAAATGTGTGCAGGGGGCTACATATGATGGTTGTGGTGGGTGGGGGGGCTGGGGGTGGGGACATTGAAAATATCTCTAAACAGAAATGAAAGAAAAGCAAGTAGAAAAGAGCCTGGGACTAAATGACCAGAATTAAAATAAAGGAATTCGGCGATGTAACAACAACAACAACAATATTAATAATAATAATAATAATAATAATAATAATAATAATAATAATAATAATAATAATAATAACAATAATAATAATACAATTTATATTACAATATATGATTGCTGCTACACCTGGACTAGCCTTTTTGTTTTTTGAAAAATAGGAAAGTTGACTCCTGGTAAACAATGACACGTGTTGAGGGCAATAAACCATCACAGTTAACTGATTTATTGGCTGTTGTTAAACTCTCATTACTACCACAAGCTCCTCAGCTTCAAGAGAGAGAGGGAGAGCGAGAGAGAGAGGGAGAGAGAGTGAGAGCTAGAGCACGGGAAACTTTGTTCCGGATCCTCTCGCCGTCCATTCCTTTTTTTTTTTAAACTCGTCCACAACACGCTCACTTCTAATGTACTGCCTCGAAACAGATGGGCTTTCACCATCTGTATGGGTCGCAGTATGACGCGCACACGCGTTCACGGACACACGTGCACACGCACAACAAATACACGGTCATAACTTAAGGATTTTTTGAATACTCTCTCCCTTTAACAAGAAAAGAAAAGCAAAGAAAGGAAAATCCCCAGGCTTTTCATATCAGATTGTCTGATCATGTAAATCTGCAGGAGCCTCTTCATAAGCTGTTTTGCCTTGATGACCACATTCAAATAAGTCACTCAGGTAGTGGATAAGTTCTTTTATCTAACAGCCACATTTAAAATGTCCTGTCACCAATGTCATCTTTACATTTTTATTTTGTAGATACCTGCATCCTACAGAAAATTAAAAAACAAAAGAATATAAAATAATAGAATATATATGTATTTGTGTTAATATTGTTTAATGTTGTTTAAATGTTACTATTTACTGTGTATTAATGTAAAATGAAAGCTCAGCTACATCCACCTAACCTACACCTACAAAGTCTAAAAATAAAGAGAGCAGAGGATAATAAAGTGTCTCTCTCTCTCTCTCTCTCTCTCTCTCTCTCTCTTTCTAATACTATTAAAAAGGACAGGCACATCTTCAGTTACTCTGTTGGAGGATAGAAACCTAAGTCATTTCTCATGTCCAAGGTTCCGACTGTACATTTACATAAATGACAGACTTCAATTATTGTGTTCAGTGGAAAAATAACACCCTATCATTGAATACAGACCAGTAAAGTTTTTTTTATTTATTTTTATAAAGGATATGAGAGGATATGACAGCACTACTTGGCAAACCACATCCATCTATAGAATAGACTCTATGATTGCTGCAAAAGTTTTGTCAAGTTTTTTTTTCTTCTTTTTTTTTCAAGAAGAGACATGAATGGCTGTCATAAATATGTAAACAAACAATAATGTCTTCTTTTATAACAAATCACAGAACATCTAACCTTTGTTCCATAATCATCTTTTTCTCTGAAATGACAATGAAAAATGCATGTTTTACTATAACAAGTATGTTTATGTTGTTTATAGATGTTTTTAAATGTAATCTTGTAATTCAGACTAATTCCGTTTAATTGAAATCTATATGTGCTTGAACTTGGGCATTTAGGAACGGGGCCAACACATAGACATGAAAGACTGCAATAGAAGTCAAAGAGAGTGAACCTGCATTACAATAACATCAGTTATGTTGACAGTTGGCTACCACCGCAGAGGTCAAGGGTGTCTCTGTGAACTAATAACTGTGGTGAAAGATACTCCTTTCCTGCCTCTGGGAGTGCCAAAGTTGAAGAAAGGTTAAGAATCTGCAGAATGTCCCTTTTGTGCTTTTCTCACAGATTATCAAATTAAGTGTTGAAACCAAAACTCCTTTTCCCCCTGAAGAGAGGAGATTAGATGAATTTCATTGATATCCATAGACCATCACAACTGTTAGACCTCTTCCCTTTAACATCGCACACAAACATGTATCCACACTCACGCATGGTTCCAGTGTACTCCCTGAACTGCGTCAGAGCAACTCAACTATTTAGCTGTGAGTTAGAGTCAGAGGACCACTGGTGTTACTGTGAGACATTTGATACACAGACAACTGCACCACACCTATAGGTAAGGAAACTAGGAATTTCCTGAATAATAAAAGAGGTCTATTCTGGGTCTTAGAAGGTCAAGATGCTATGCACTTGACAGCTAAACACTTGCAGGGGTGGCGTTCCCCCGGTTTTGACATGACAAAAAGCTTCTGGGCTAAAAATGTTGCCAGATTTAAAGGTGCTTTGCAGCAGTTGGAAGTGCAGTACAGTAATGAACATGTTAAGCCCTACGACAACAAGTACAAGGTAATAAGTAATTTGACATCACATGACCTGTCTTTCCATTTATATTACTCAAATGTCAGAGCACCAGTCTGCTTGGGCCCAGAGGATTATTATGAGACTGAAGTCTTCAAATAGACACGAGTACATGTGCTTTCCTTTCTTTGATGTCTACGTCGCTACATGAACTTGGTGTATGATGCTCAAAACTTACCTACCTACCAATTTTGTATGTATCTCAAAGGAAAGAGTGTCATGTGGATTGTCTTTGCCTAAAGTCAACATTCATAATTCAAGCTTTGGATCGAGACAACACTGCGCATTGCATACCGTTAAAAAAGATTCATAATACAAGTCCTTAAAGTCGGTGACAGTTACAGTCACTAAAGTAAGAAGTGGCAGCTACCAAAGTAACATAACATTCTGAAAGATTGCCTCACAGTTTTTGGTCAGATACACCTCACATTTTTTGTTGTTTTATTCCTTCATTTTAATAATTATCATACAAATGGGCAACCCTGTCTCCTAGAAATTAGACTAATTTGTTTTGCCAATTATGTTCTTAGAGGAAGCATACAAAGTGCAGGTCTTTGACACTCAAGTTCAAGTTTAAGTATAAAGGCAGTTTGGTTAACATTAGGAAAACGTTGTGAATTTTTGTTTAAATAAAAGCACATCGTTCAGTATCAACATTTTTGCAACATGTTCATTAACAATTATTATTATATTATGTAAATAAAAACGCGTGATCTCACTCAAAATATTATTTTCCTATATAAATTTAATTTCTGGGAGACAGGATGGTGCATTCATGCTAACTCACAGTCAGCAGAGTACAGCACTGTCCCGTACCATTCTTGCTACTGTAGCAACAACACGACTACCACCGCTGTTGTTGAAGGTACAATAACTATGTACGGAGCACAGAAGGTGTTACCTCACCATGATTAAGTGTTTTCATGATTAAGTAGCTCATTCCAAATAAGTAGTGCTTGCTGCCATGTTGAAGTGTAGGGGAAACACAGTACTTCATTATTGTTGACAAGTTTCTTTTAACTCATTCTGGCTTCTCACTGCATACCATAGAAAAGACGACAGCCAAGGATCTGACTTTTTTCCTCCCCAAGGGCGTACTCAGCGGTGGGTAATGAACGGGTGGGCCCAGATTTTGATGTGGTTAGGGGCCAAGGGGAGAGAAATGTGAGAAGGGGTGTTAATTGTTTTGGCTCTTTACTGGGGAAACATATCAACATTAGATCTAATGGAGGTTAAAGACTCTCATTGCCATAGGGGCTGGAGCTAATGAATAGCTATGGCTAGCCAAGGAGTGAGAGCGAGAGAAAGAGAGAGAGAGAGGAGAAAAAAGATGATGTAACATTTACGGGCCTTTAAAATGTTTTAACTACACAAAGCCTAGTGTTTTATTGAGCTACTGATCTAACAGGATTAACATTAACAAGTCATTAAAGTTTTTTTTTTTTTTCAAATCTAAAATTGTAAGCACAGCTCCAGGACATCTCCAACCATTGGTTTAGAAGAGAAGAGTTTTCCTAATCTGCCAATTTAAAGTAATATAATTATAGTTTACCTTTATTGAATATTAACACTCTCTACTTTCAAACCTGTTGCATATAGATTCACAAATACCATACTGTAGTAGCGAATTAGCCATTTTCGCAATTCACAAACTAATTCCATTACTTGGTATTTAACTTCCCCGTGAAATAATCAACTGAATCCGAGTGAGCCAGCAGGCTGTGAGCCATACAGTCCCAGACTATACTATATATGCACATCTGCACAATTCAATTGCAGATGTATGCAAAGTACAGTAAATGTGTGAGATGTACGAGAAAGTCTTTGGACAAAGAGAACACTGGTATCAAAGTCTTCTTCTTGTCCCACATATAATTTTATGCTAAATCTGAATGACTGAGGCTCAGACGTTGGTTTGAAACACAAGCTTAGAAATATTCATAAGAGTTAGTTTCCTCATTTCAGATGTTTATTTGCTTCTTTAGAAATGGTTGAAAAAAAAAACGAGAGCATGCAAATCTGCTTTCAGATGATACAATTCCCACGTTTATTTATCAACACAGTTAATTGAATTTTAAGGAAGGGCCTTCTTGGGGAAAAAAAGATTTTTGTACACTGAAGTATTCTTTTGAAATTGCACCCTTTGATAGTGGTGTAAAGGATAGACTTATAGATAAAATGATCAACAGACAGCATGACAAATGGAATTTTAATGAGGCTGTTTCTTTCATCTGTTATCGTGTTGTGCTGCTTTTTGCTTTGGTGTGTCTTTGTACAAACTATTGATAGTAGTTGAAACCTGCTGTTTTTATGGTGCTGGACATGCTCCCCAGGACGCCTCAGCCTCTCGCTCTTAACAACACTGCTATCACCTTGATCACTGATCAGACTGACTCTGTTTCAGTTGCTTTGGGGTTTCACTTACTTACATACTGGAGTGTTTAAGTGGTTATTAAAACGCAAATATTTTTGAAAAAAAAAAGAAAAAAAAGAAAAAACAAAACGCTGGAAAAAAGTCAGAGTCAGACTCTTCAGATATTGATTTCTTCTGACCTGCAGCACAAATACTTCAGTTGTAATTTGTTGTAGGAAGTTAAGGATGAAATTCTTTATCCTTTTAGAAAAAAATACCCAGCCTATTCATCATCACACTGGCAGATAACGAAGTTTCTAGTATCAAACCCAACCAATATTTGTCACAGGATATTGTTCTTGGCATCTGTGGCACCAGAAACTACTATTTGAATTTATATTATTGATGTCATCATGGCTCCTGAGTAGGCTAACCAGTGGTCCCCGCCCTCTAGCCTTGGGTGTTATGGGGTCACAGATGAAAACAGCAGTCTGTCAAATTCACTTATGTAGTAATGCGTTATAGACACAGAGATCTGGGGAGGGGAGGGGCGAGTTAGAGGCCAAACACCCTAAAAGAAAACAGGGTTCCAAAAGGGTTTACAGGTTATTGATGTACTAGATTAGCTCTTTGTGGCACAGATTAGATCTTCCCATGTGGCTGAGCAAGGACAAACTACATGGAATCTTCTTTTTCTCTGTTTAGACAACCATGACAAACCTGGAAACCAGCTAAAAAAAGATACAGGTTGAGTTCCACGGAGAATGCAACCTTAGCTATTTCATTTGGTGATGCTCAAGAGCGGTGTTGTGCCGTCAGGACAAGAAAGGCAAGAGGTGCTCGACCAGCTAAAGCTAAGAGTAGACATCAGTTAGAGTGATACCAAAGTGGAAGCGGTATCTCTCCTTTCGGCTCAGAACAGCTTTATGTTCCATAATGGATCTGATATTACCTATTTGCATTCAACTTGTAACTCACTGCCCTCTTGTGAGTGCATTAAGCTTTTGTCTCTGGAAGCTAGCTTGACTACCAGCCATTGCATCCATCATTTCTGCCATTTTTGTGGGTGTGATCGTGTCCTGTTGAGGACTGTGTGTGTAGGACTGAGCAGCATTTTTTGGACATTTTTCCGCATGTGCATTGTGGATAATCCTGGGATCTTTGACAGTTGACTAGCTATAGCTTCAGATAAGTGTGCTCGTCAATCTGTCCTTGACTCAGCTTCCACTGTTCTGAGATCCGTTATGATATTGCACGTATTATAATACACATGCGCAAATGCTTGTGGGAACTACTTGTGCATTAGACAATAACTTATATCAGTATAACATGTCGTACTTCTCACCGTGGTCAACATGTGTGACAATGAGGAGTTGGGGTGAAAGCTCTCACAGACATATTTGTTCAATTGATATATTTACTGCTAAACATTTAAAATAATAGCCAAGCCCTTTAATTGATTCATTTTTTTTGTTATCATATTCATCTTTTCCTTTTTTCATTGTCAGTTAATGGTAAATATTTTGAAGAATACCATGTTTACTGTCAGTTCAGTCAGGAATAATCCTAACACATCTTCAGCCAGGAAGGAGTGCAGAAAGTTGAAGATGTCCAGACAGAGTGCAGCAAGATTTGCTACTACTGTCCTGAAAAGATTTAGTTTTAGTTTCGTCCATTTTTCACATGGGTTAGTTAACAGCTGAGTCGCACATTAAGATGGTGGTTTTTGGGGCACATTTGTAAAAACACAATTTTCTTTTTTGCCCTTTGATTTTTGTACAGATTAATAAACAACGTAATAGATAATGAAAAAAGATTTTGGTGAATATGAATATGATATTTCAATGAAAATGGGTTATAACATTGTTTTTAATCGCAGAGATGGCTCATGATGGGAAAATGCATCAAAACTCTGGTCAGTTCCTGAAATCTAATTCCATGTAAATGGATCATTAATTATGTTTTTCACATCCCTGGAAAGCAGACGACCTGTCGACGCCAATGTGAAGTACGTTGTGCGGCCAATTAAAGTTCACCTTTATTTTTATTCTATCATACTTGCAAGATATCTGTGATTGGATGATGCTCAAACTGTGAAAAAGGTTCACCTTCTGTTTCAAATGCAGTGATGGTGTTAGGTTGCAGGGTGGCAGGTTGCAGCATGGCTTTTTACATCACGCCCATGTTGAAGCATCATTGATCCCAGCTGAAAAAGAAACCATTCTGGACAATGAAGTTCAATAACAACTGACTCCCATCCCAAAAGGGGCCAGCTGAACTGCCGCGGTGTAATGCTTTAGCATTAGTGGCACTCAGCTGTTTCTGCCAAACACTGGCCCACACCATGAAATCTCTTGTTAAGAAGAGAGAAATAGTGTTCGCCTTGTAATTGAACCATTTTATACCCCCCCCGCCCCTCTATCACTCTTGTTACCCCCTTTTCCACCTTCTTTCCTTCTGTCCCATCTTGCACGTCACCATTTGTTTTCCGTTCACCTCATCTTAACACACACACACACACACACACACACACAAGCACACAAACACACACACTCTCACACACACATACACGCACACATACATGCACACGCACAGCACACGCACACACACACGCACACACACTCCTTTTGTATGAGCAGCAGCACCCATCAAAATCTGGATCGATCCCCCGGTGTCATTGTGTGAGGAGGTTATTTATGTGGGCATCCAATCTGCACCTGCCGTTATGTTTGAGCAAGAGGGGAACACGGCCAGAGTTTGTTAACAGTGAAAGGGGAAACATCAAAGCTGAGAGAGTGAGAGAGAGAGAGAGAAAGAGAGAGAGAGAGAGAGAAAGGAGGGGAAGAGCAGCCACCTCAGAGCCCCATGAGTACCCACCAGCTCACTGCCTCGTCTCTCGTGAAATGAGCACTTTCACAGTCAGTTAGTCTTTAAGTAATAGATATATTGAGTTCATCCCTTGTAACGTTAGACAACTAATTTATTATTATTTTTTCCTTTTCCTCTCTCCCTTTGCAGCCCTCCCTATCGCCGTTTCCCCCTCCATCTCTTCCCCCTCTTCCCCTCTGTGTCCCTTCTCCCTCCGTTCCCCATCAACACAGGATTATGAAGGTTAAATAAACTCTGTGAAAATGAATGAATATTGCCACCAACCAACTCCCCTCCTACCCCCGACTGCAATCAAACCCGCACCACCACCACCACCCTCTTTCTCTCTACCCTCCACCCTCAATGCCTGGAAAAAAAAAAGAAAGAAAAAAAAATAGAACTCCAGCCCAGGCTATCTGGCGGCAGAATGAATGATCCTATTTATGTTAATGCATACATGAACGTTACACAGGTTTTTCCCCTGATAAGGCGATAGGTTAATGAAATGCTCATTTCATTTTACCAGTTGTTTTCTCTGTGAAGTTCCGATAAGTAGCAAACCAATGAAGCTTGTAATTACAATCTTACAGAAACCCGGCCAATCTGTGTATAAATCTCACCATCCAATTACAAGATGTAATAATTTTGCAGTCAAGCTGGTAATGAGGTCTAATACTCATGCATGTGATAATCCCCCCTGGATGCTGACTCTATCAGATGTTAGCTTTGTAATTATATGAGCTTGAGAAAAAAAAAATCATTATTTCATGTTCAAGTAGAAAATGAGGTTGGTGGGAAGTTAATTTTCTCTATGCTCTGTGAAGCGTAGACAAGAATTTAATGATTTAATTACAGTTGTTAGCCCTTTTTTGCGAGAGGCTTAAATTGAGCTAAGCATTTTTCATAGCCCCTGACATCAAGAGTCGGGGAACATCAAAGATTTTGACAGCATACAAAGTGATGAGCAGGCCCAGTGGCCCTGAGATTTTTTTTACTCTTCTTGGTAGCCAGAAAATAAGCTTTCCTTTCCTTTCCTTTCCTTTCCTTTCCTTTCCTTTCCTTTCCTTTCCTTTTCCTCTACTTTCCTTTCCTTTCCTTTCCTCATCGTCAGGGTAACCACAGCCCAGGGACAGCAGACCTGCTGGATAAAAGCAACATCAACAAATATTAACCGCTCTGGCTTTCACCACCGGCAGCTAATCCACTGTATGTGAATTTGTCATATCAGATTACTATGACAGTCATGGTGCAGCGCAGAATGGAAAGCATCCTCCTGCATCCTCAAAAGGACAATATAGTTTTACTCCCCACCTTCTTTGAATTTCAAAACAGCCTATGAGTGGTGTCTGTAGTCCTCTGATTTCCATACAGCTTTTATATGAGAGAAAGAAACTGTAAATACATTCCTCAGAGTAATCCCTAGAAAGAGGAATGGCTGCTTTTGGCACTTTAAAAAAGTGCTTTGAGCAATGTAATTCAACTTCATAGTAACAGTAGCTACTTGGTTATGCAGGGTGGTGTGGAGTGAGTGAGTGTGTGTGTGTGTGTGTGTGTGTGTGTGTTGTGTGTGTGTGTGTGTGTGTGTGTGTGTGAGTGTTTGTGTATACTGTTGTCATCCATCCTTTTATCAGGTTTTTGGAACCTGGCATCTGGGGAGTTATTGATTCCGATTTTAATAACTTGTTTAAGCTCTGCAAGTTGACTTGATAAAATGGTTAATTTATAAATAATTTGTGACAATGAAATAGTTTATTTTTCATTCATGACTGATGAAATATTTGTAAATCACAGACCATGATCCAAGAAATTGCAGAATTAATGTTTTTATGTATTTTTATGAGTAATGTTACCAAATGTGTATACAGATAGTTGCATGTAGTCTTTGCCAGTACTATTGCCAGTGGCAGCTTGCTGTAAACTTTGCAAATATACTGATACCAGTACATATCCCTTTGCCATGACAGTGCAATAGACATCAATTAAACAGGCTTGTTAAGTTAGAGCAAATTATGTTGTTTAAATTGAAAGTAAACTGAAGTTTGGGTTAAGGTTTTGCTTAGCTTTATCTAAAGAACAAACAAAATGTCTGGTGGAATCCACATGGACCATCTTTCACAATGTGCTATTAATTAAAGCTGGGAACAACAACAAAAAATAAATAAATAAAATAAGTACTACTAATAAGCTAATAATAAATGGGACTTCCATTAGAACTGAGTTTAAACAAAGATGATGTGTTGGCTGCAACTAAATAGCCTATTATTTTTTATTATTGTGAAAGTGCTGATCAGGATATCCCAGAGCACATGTTGACACATCTAAATAGCTTTTTTTTCTTTCTTTCTTTTTTTCTTCTTTTTTTTTTTTTGTCCTAAAGTCCAACACATATTTAGTTTAAAACCATAGAAGAGTAAGAAAACCAACAAATATTCACATTTGAGAAGCTGGAACCAGGGATATTTATGCTCGATGATGACGATGAATCAATTGTGAAAGTTGGTTGATTGGCTAACCAATTAATTGACTGATGCTTTCAATCCAGTTATGTTGTCTGCCACATAGAAAATACCCAGTATGAGTTGGTCTTTACATATTTCACTTGCATATCTAAACCATTGTTTTATAAACTGAGTTTAGAATTGCATATTACACTTCCAGGATGGGAAGTTTCCTCTATGAGTAATACAAAATAATAGCTTGCCTGATTCTACTGGCTCCCTATCCTCTCTCCTCTCCCTCTCTCCCTCCCTCCCTCGTCCAGTAGTCCCAACCTTCTCTTATGACCTTTTTTAATCCCCCCCAGCCCTCTCAGTCCTTTCTCTGTGCTTGGCCATGTCCTGTTAAACAAGGAACGTGTTGCGGTGTTGTGACCCACAATTGTGGGCAGCTTCACGGCAGGTTTTGCAGTCCTTTTTTCTGCTCTGGTGTCCAGTCTGCCTCCATCTGCCACCGCCTCGCCACAGTCCCACTGGGGGAGAAGGGGCTAATTCTGCAGTCAATTAGCAGAAGGGCCGCTTTTGTTCTCTCGCTGGCTCCCATGGGCCCTATCCGCTTCACTGCTCCCTCACTCTCACTCCTTTTTGATGGTTCTCACTTTCTGTCTCATTTATTTGTTCATGGTTCTCTATCTCTCTTTGGTTGTGTAATTCCTTGTTTAATTCCTCTCTTTCTTTGTATCTATATTGTGGCCTTCGTATCCTCTACCTCTCTCTATCGTTCCTGTTTGTCTCTCTGACACAGATTCATCCGAGGTATTAAATTTCTGCTTGCCCAGTCCACCCTTGCTCAGTGACCTTTGTGACATTGTTGGACAAACGGTGTCTCTGGCAATCATGAGCTATAAAAGAGTTGGAATTCTACGTAAATATACTCAGACAGATTTAGATAAATTGTATCATAAACATTAGCTATTAGTCTAAAGGGAAAACATTAAACAGCAGGCAACGAATTAAGTTAACATGCTCTGTGTGTGTATGTGTGTGTGTGTGTGTGTGTGCGTGCATTTGTGTGCAGAGCTGCCTGTGTTATATTTTGTTTTTATACTTATATTAGAACTTATACGTAAATACATATTATTCATAGGCCTATCACTTTAACAATATTCATAAAGGAGCTATTTATAAGTTTTCCTATCTCTACCTAGCCAACGTTAGCATTAACAGCTGTTTACTTACCCGACTTGCCAAAAGCTTCGGTCATTGTTGTGTTTACGAGACAAGAGTTTATAATACGCCCTCTGAGCAGCGCTGCTTCTTCAGGGCAGACTGGACGCTACAGTGACTCAGTATTGGAAAGTGATGAGACGGGCCTAACAGGCTGGAGTTAGCTGGTTACCTTGCTAACTTCAGTAGAAGAAGAAAAGTGATAGAAATAGTAGCAAAACCAGAGTGGACATTGGTGTAGCTTTCCGCCACTGGAGACAGCTCTGCGTGACTAAAGGAATTAAGTTTGATGTTGAACTCGCAACATTTCTTCTACGATGGTAAGTAAACAGCTTTTAATGCTAACGTTGGCTACGTAGCAATAGTACAAGTTACAAATAGTTCCTTTAACAGTGTTTTTAAATTTTGATTCAGTCTTGTTGAGGATAACTAATCTTATTACTCTATCTATACCTCAGTCTATTACAGACATAAGTTTAAATTATGTAAGCTGTTATGTCGACCTATAGCATAAATTTAAAAACAGATGAAAAGCAAAAATGGAAAAAAGGTATAATTGCTTAGGAAATGTTTAGATGGAGACAAATATTTAAACATTTTCCTCATGTCACAAAAACGTCACAATAATCAAATTCCATTTATAGATGAAGAGGAATTGCATTGAAAGAGAATTGCTCCCCCCGACCTACCACCATCAGAAAAAAGGAAGCAGTATTGAAAAAATATCCACAGTAAAATATGGGAGAAATCATTCTTTTCCCTCTGTGTTTTTGATCGATGCGGCACCCTGTGGGTCTTACCCTGCTGTTGTCCCTGTGGCTCTACCTGGCCCTACTGAGCTGTACCTGTCTCAAGTTAATAAATCATTTTGGCATTATAAAATATTCAAAGGAGGAGGGGATCAGGCAAGGCCAGGTTAAAGAATTTCTTAAATTTTCATGGCATGACAGCCTCCACATTCGCCACCCCCCCTTCAGCTGCTTCGTGTTCTGGGTTGTGAATGTGTGTGTATGTGTGTGTGTGTGTGTGTGAGTGCATGTGGGCTTGTTTTCATATATTCGTGGGGGCTGAAAACCAGGAGTCCAGTATACTTGTGGGGTCTGACAGCTTTGTGGGGACCAAAATGCTGGACCCCACAAGTTTAAATGGCTGTTTGAGGATTTTGACTTGGTTTCCAATTAGTTTTAGGTAAGGGGTCAGGGTTAGGCATTCTGTTGTGATGGTTAGGATAAGGGGCTAGGGACTACAATATGTCACTGACGGGACCCCACAAAGATAGTTGTACAAGGATGGTGTGTGTGTGTGTGTGTGTGTGTGTGTGTGTGTGTGTGTGTGTGTGTGTGGCTGGGGTTGGGAGGATCTTCCGTGTCACTCTAATAGTCTAGAATTACACTTGTATCAGTGTCACTAGCATATGGGGTCTATGTATACCCTTAGGCCCATCACACTCCCTTCCACCTTCCACTGTCATGGCATTTAAAATGATACCATTTGGGCAAAGCTAGTTTTGACAGAAAAAGTGAAAAGCTGTGTGTTTCCCTCCTTAGCTTGACGACAGAGCTGCAGCCACCAGGGGCCCCTGCCACAGAGCAGCCAGTCAAATGATATTTTACAGGATAATGATGGAAAGTAGGTTTTCCTCCTTAGTGAGTGCCCTCTCTCTCTCTCTCTCTCTCTCTCTCTCTCTCTCCTGCTCTCTCCTCTTTTCCTCTTTTTTTCTTTTGCCTTTTCTTCTCTCTGTCTCTAGCTTTTCCTTAACTCTCTCTCTCTTTCTATCTCTCCTCCCTGTTTCCTGTCTTGTGAGATATGATAAGGGTGGGGATGACATCCCTCAAAGTTGATAGACTATAGTATTTAAGTATTATTAAAATCCATGATTGCATTTTATACCTTACTTTATTTTATCAGAAGGGGGGGATGCATGAGAGTCTCACATTTTTGCTTTTATTTTGGCAATATCTTTGTTCTGAATAGTGATGTCTGATCTCAGATAATCATGCATCATCCCAGGCATCACTTGTCAGTCAAAGAGTGCTGCAAATATTGGTACTAGCAACTTTGGAGGTTTGAATTTTTGTGCCTAAATGAGAACTGTTTTCTTGACCAGTGTCTTATATGAACACTCTGTTTACTGCTAAACAGTTTTTTCTTTTTTCATGAGTAATACCTGCATTTTTGCCTTTTCTCTGTGCTCTTCTTAATGTTTTTAAGTAGTATTAATATCATGTACCTTCATGAACCAGTCAGGATTTTGCAACATTTGAATCAGAATCTGCTCACAGCTAATGGGTTGACTGGTCTCTCTCTAATCTAATCTGATCAAACCACACCCCAGCAGTCCTGATACGTTTTTAAGTTTTAAACTCTTAATAGATAATAGCTAAGAGTGTTTCTCATTACTAACTGTAAACTTAATTGTTGTTGTCATGACTATTTAATGTTATGCAAAAATACTTGTACCCAGTTTCCAGGGTCTTTAAGGCTGTGTTCAGACAGACACGAGCACTCTGTACAAAGCAGCTCATTAATTTCAATGATTCAATTTCCACAAAGGTGTGCAACATCATCCTTATTATCTATTCTACCCAGTATTAAACAAAAGCTTTTCAACTGTTTGTATGTTGAATCACTATCAAATCACTCTGTGTCATATAATATATCAGAGACAGAGTTTAACAGTGGGGACATTTATGATTTTTTCCCTTTGCATTCTTCTATCCCAATCAGATATGATGAGAGCGATGCATTTAGTTTGCCTTGTTGAAATGAGTCTTGTTTACGTTGTGAACACTGCTGTCTGTGAGTGGGGATCAGGCAATAAAACAAGAATACTATGGAGTGAATTATTCTGTCCTCTCCTGTATCAAACAGCTGTAGAGGCCTGAGGTAAGATAGCCTCACAAAGGTTAAACAGCATATGAAATAGTGATGAATCTATGGATAGAGGGACCAATTAAAGTTTCCTGCACTGCTCTCCCATCTCTCCCTCTGAACCCCCCCACCACCACCACCATCTCTCCCTCACTTTCCCCCTCTCTCTCATCCTCCCTTGTCATACCTTTCACCATCCCTTGATCCTGTCTTCCGCCCCACCCATGCCTCGTAATTCCACTTCTCCTCTAAACCCTGTCCCCTTTTCCATTCATTCATCCATCTATCCATCCTTACATCCCCTCAAAGACAGACAGTGCTTTGGCTGGCTGTGTCGCTCTGTGTGATTGATTCCCTCTGGATAGAGACTTCACAGTTGGTAATGTGGGAACCTGGGCAGGTGAAGGGTTTTTAATGCCACCACATAAAGAAGAGTGGAATGTGTAGGATGCAATGTGGAAGAGAGGGTAATAGCTTGGGAGGAAGAGTTCAAAGGGGTCCGGTTAGTGCCAACTGAAGCTGTGGCATGAGAGGTTTTTAAGGCGCCCAGGTGAGGAAACTGACATGTGGCCACCCTTCCCTTTTAGTTTTTACCAAGTTTTGTAATGGAGCACAACTCAAAATGTAAAATGCTTTCCTGTGAATATTTAAATTTAAAGCTATGACAAAAACAATGAAAGTAGGTGAGGTGATGCTTGCTGCTGCTCCTTCCTAGCAACAGGTGAAATTTAGATTAGATTTAAATTTAATTCCTGAACATGTGTCAAGTCAGAAAACATAAGAAAGTATTGTATAAAACCTCAACTCTGCCTAATCATTACGATGATGGTGATAATATGATCAAATTAATCATGGGTCTTAATCTATACTGTTAATTCAGAGCTAATTAAGTCTCACATAGTGTCACTCTTATGCAACAGCCTCTCCAGCATTTCCAGCACCAACACAATACTGGCCATTGCTGCTGCTTTACTGACACTGACAAACAAACAAGAACCCCCCCACACACACACACACACACGAACACAAACACAAACACAAACACACACACATACTTGCAATATTGATATGTTTTTCCTTTTTTATCTCTTCATATCTCTTTCCCCTCTCGCCATGCTAGTCTGACCTCTGTGAAATCCCTAATATATGCCAGTAATTGCACATCAAACCTCAATGCATTATTTCAACCCCAAACTCTCCCCTTCATCCAAACACATACACACAAACACATACCTGCAAAGATGCATTCACACGCAGCACTTTCTCGCATGCAAACACACCCATATATAAACATGCATATACAAGCACACGTGCATACATTCACATGCAAGCTTGCAGTCCCTATTTTCATGTATGCACACACAAACACACAACATGGCTTGCTGGCCTGCTGATGGTGTAGGACTCATGTATTTTGATGATATGAAAGTTGACCACATTTACATGCAAATCGAAGTTCCAGATTAATAGGGTCCACGTACGAGGGCGAAGGAAGACTGCATGGTAATATGCTATTATGGCTTTTAAATACATTTACCAATGTTTTGACGCATAATTAGCATGGTCCTAGCACAAGGAAATCATGTCGGTCTGATAGCAATTTGGTTTTCCAATTGGGAATACAATTTCATCAGGTTCAACTGTCATTTTTAATAATGACTCAGGTTGTGCTCACTAAATTGAAGATTCTTTTCCTCACTTTTTTTTTTTCTCTCCAACCTTGGCGGATGAAAAAACAAGCACTGTGTTAACAGAGGCTGTTGCAGCTCAGAAATTGCTGTACCTAATACCATTTACAACAGCGTCAGTGGAGATATAGTACAAAAAGCTGAATGGCAAGTGTGGCTGTTCATGCATGTGTATTGGGAGGTTCATGTTTAGAGAATCACTAGGTTGCGATAAGTTTGTTCTTTCAACTTAGGATAGAGGAATCTGGGTTGTCATTGCTCTACAAGGTAAAGGTGAAAATGACTCTCTTTGCTACCAGTGATAGTTCTTGTCTTCTTCCCATGCAGCTAAAGAGTACATTTGCATATTCCACATAAAACATAATCCAGTCCACCCTCCGTCAAGTGATGGAGTAAATATGACTAGTCAAATCATTGCTTGTCAGTCAGAGCAAAATGTCAATCACCTCACCCAAAATGGTCCTGACAGCTAAATACAGATCTCAGTTTTCATGCAGAGAATTCATTACTTCAGAATAATAAATGCCAAAATAGACTGTTTAATCTTTGCATTTTCTTGCTCCATATTTTGTCTTCAAAATGATGAATTTCAATATGAAGGCTGTTGAAAAAAACCCAGACTTCTTGTTGTCGACAAATGATTAGACTGTAGACTGACCTAAAAGGATAAACTGAATGCTCTCTACTGTTATAAGTCTTGTTTATCATCTTTGCGTTTAATTAATGCATTCAAGTTTGATCTCCTTTGAGCACACGCAAACATGAGACACAAGTAAAGGGAAGCATAAAGGCAGGCAAAAAAGAACAAAAAACAAAAACAGACATCATCCTCGGGTGTTAGACTTGTAATGTATTTCCTTTAAATTTTCCCACTCAAGAAAAACAAATAATTAACAGCCCCATGGGACATAACACACAAATAGAATAATGTATTTGTGTCAGTCAAATGCTTTTCCATAGCTGGGCAAAGAAAACATAATAAATGAATATGAAATACGTAAACACAGCCTGGATACCATCCAATTAATAAATACCATTTTTATCGTGTCTTCTGGGGGCTAAAATATTTTTTTTTAAATATCGCAGCCGCATGCCTTTTGGCGTCCTTGTCAATTTACGTAAACAGCCTGCAAACATTCTAGGGGGGAAGAGCACAGCGAGATCATAGATTATTAATGGAGTTTGAAAATAACAAAGGCTGTGTCAGCTGCATCCTGTGCCATGGTATCGATGGCACTCGGTCACTAAATGGCACAGGATGGTCGCTTGCTGAACACACCGCAGGTTCAGTAGTATTCCTTGGAGTTAGTTATATTGCTTTAAAAGCTTAGTAAATAGATGGTTTGAACAAAAAGTACAAGAGTTGAAGTAGAGAGGAAAAGGCCTTAGAATAACCGTTATATTATTCAGGCTCTGATGTGTTGAAGATCTGCTAATTTGGCCCTGCTGGGAGCGGAGTGGGGGAGTGGGTGCAGGACTCCTGGCTGAGTAGGCCAGAAATATTAGGCCTTTGACATCAAGGATCGATTCCACTCTTAGAGGTCTGAGCGAAGGAGAGAGAAAGGAGTATTGTGGCAATGCATGCCCCTTCTCATTAGCTGACCGTGGGGGAGCGGAGGCGTTAACTTGGCTTCTCCTCTGGGACTCTAAATGGGTCTAGGGCCACCGCTGATGGGGAGGGGTTCAATATTGACTTAAGCTAACTTTGTTTTTCTTCATCAGACTGGCTCAGCTTCTAAAGTACCTCATGCAACATGGGCAGGGAGACAAAGTGATGATACATGAAACAAATACCGTAGGTATCCAAATTAACATACACCCAACACACATAGGTGCACACACACACACACACGCATCATGAAAAAACACCACACAATAACTGCACCTCTTTTAAACGAGACATCACAGCGGTTCAGGAAACGAGATTACGCTCTTTAGTTAATTAATCTCATACAGCCTGTCATTAAACTACCAGGTAGCTAGGAAATGTTAGTAGACAAATAGGCTGCTTTGACTAGCAAGGTTGAGATAAAGGGTTCAGATAATGAGGGACTAATCATCTGCATCAGTTAAGTCCATCAGGCCTAATTTCCCTAAAAACAAAATAGCATACACATGGAGCTAATCTCCACCTTTTATTTAATAATTTTTCCATCCAGAGGTTCAGCATCACACTAATAAGGCACACTAACACAGCCGTGCAAGCGTGCATTCTAG
Organism: Seriola aureovittata; assembly: GCF_021018895.1. Taxonomy (NCBI): domain Eukaryota; kingdom Metazoa; phylum Chordata; class Actinopteri; order Carangiformes; family Carangidae; genus Seriola; species Seriola aureovittata. The sequence goes on along the minus strand of NC_079370.1, from coordinate 18,643,576 downwards.
CCCCCTCCTTTCACACACAGAGAGATTAAAAGGTGTTATGAGCCATGGACTGCAGAACAAAGAGGAAGCGATTGTAAGTAGATAAAGAGTATACTCATAAGGAGATGCAGCTCTTAGGATAATGAGGCTGCTGAGGCTTTAGTGAGGGAGCGTCTCCTTATTCCTCATCCCCTTCCTTCACCTTTCTGCTGATTTTGTCTCTCTTTGTATCTAACTCTCTGCCCCCCCCCTTCACCCCTCTCATCCTGTATTTTTTTTCTGCAACGTTACATGCTGAAAGAAAATATGCAATGCCTGCATACCACACTTATGCATGCATGACCGTGTGTATGTAGCTGTATACCGTAGTGCGCTGTCTCTCTGTTTGTAAGTAAATGACAAGCACAAAGAGTTTTTTCACTGCGGAATAAAAATCAGTGTTTTAATTGCATTCTGACTGCAGTAACTTGAACAGCTCAACTTGACATATTGCTAATTGACACTTGAAGCGCTCAACCCCCCAGTGTAAAGAATAACGCTTATAACCATCTGCAAATTAGACAAATTCTCATACATGCTTAAATACTTACAAAATCTATCCTTGCTAGTTGTCCATTGCATTAATAACCAATTATTTGCACCAGTTGCAGCATAATTGTAAATCCAAGTTATAAAGGCGAGAGGCATTTGCCTGTCTCAAGTGCTCTAATTGGCTGAGCTTGTCGCTCTCAAAGGTCTGCTCTGTCTTTGTTAAACTGTCAGATTTAAAGAGATAGAGAGTCGGAGAGAGCAAGATGGAGAGTGAGCAACAGCCCTCCACTGGAACAACATGTCTACAGTCCATCTCAACACATTTTTTAAACTTTCATGGCCTCCCGTTCGGCCTCCTTGCCAGCCACGTCTCGGAGCACTCCACTGTCAACATGAGAGAACACTCAAGATTGTGTTGGTCTTGAATTAATGATATGACATTAATTAATTAAGACACAACACTCCCTAAATATAGTTTACATCTGCGAAGAAAAGCAAGCCTGACCTGGAGAATGAACAAAGTGTTGTGTCATTTATTGGCAAGCACCATCAGAGTTTTGAAATGCACTTGCGTCTCACCTCATACATCAGATGACTCTCGCAATCTCTTATTAAAAAGTATGCATGGTGCAGCTTGTTTATTTAAAGATGAGAGGATTTCTCTCTAACTTGAAACAGATGTTAAACATTAGAGCAGATCATACCTTACCTCCTTTAAAAAGAAAAGGGAGGATATCTAACACATAGTGCCTTTTTCATCCAGTAGTATGCTGAGAGGAGAGGAGAGGAGAGGAGAGAAGAAAAGAGAAAAGAAGAGAAGAGAAGAGAAGAGAAGAGAAGAGAAGAGAAGAAACATGGACTAGCAAGCACCATTAGAAAGCTGCATGGACCACCAAAGGCCCAGAGAGCACAGCTAATATGACACCCCAAGGCCTAATCTTCTTAGTGGGGTGGGATAAAATGAGTATCCATTACAGAATCAACCTCCATCCCAACCCCTCTCTCCCCCATATTACCACCACTACTACTCCATCCCTCCTTCCTCTACTCGCCTCTATCCATCCCTGCCCCTCCCTCTAGAGCCAATGCTAGCATTGATAGCCAGCAGTGAGACAATTGGCTGACTCGGGGCCCTAATCAGGTATTAGCCACTAAAGCTGTAAGGGAAAGCTGCTAATCTCCATACTCACTTCATCTGTAGAGGCAAGGCCCCAGCAGCTTGCTTTCCTCTGGCCCAGGCCTAGATCAAAGATGCCTGCTAGAAATCAGATTAGAGTAAAAAAGAGAGGAGAGGGTGAGAGGGAGCAGGGTGCGAAGGCCACAGATCTTTCAAACCTCCCTCCACCTTGCATCTTTTTGAAAAGCTTTTTGCATAATCAGGGAGGGGAGTAGGTGACTTTAGCCCCCCCAAAAAAGCCTCTTAGCCACAGATGAAACAAAAACATGAAGGGGTTGAAAGAGTGATAAAGGGAAGGGTAATGTCCATTAGGGCTTGCAGCTGTATAGTAATGTTAATTTGTCATTTGAACCTATTCTAGCTACAGTGTGATGTTCTATAATACAGTAGCAAAACTGACCAGCTGTGGTAGTGATCCGTCTGACAGGTCAGTGTGATTTGTGACTTCTGTTTTATCTATGATATAAAGAATGAATAAAAAAAAACAATGTTCAGATTCACTCGCCCCAGTAACCGAGTTCATTCAGGAGGGATCTTCAACTGAGTGAGACAAACTGGCTCATTACACACCTGTTGTTACTGAAGTAGCGATGAATATGAATCTCAAATTAGCAATGGTGGCTTCCTCATAAATTAGCATATGCCCCCTCACACGTGTGTTAGTGGTTATGTAAGGTTTGGACGTTAATTAATTTGTATATTTGAGTTAATTTACAAAAAATATATTTACGGTGTTATACAGAATATTATTTATGTTTATACAAACATTATTTACATGTTTACAAGTTGGAATATTTACATGTGCATCTTAAAAAACAGTAACAGTGGTTTTACTCCTCCTAGTTTTCCTCTGATTTACCTCAATCTAAGTCCTCCTCCCCTCTGATTGGTTAGTTTAGCGACATGTGACTTAGAGACAGGAAGTGTTGTGGTGAAGCGGTGTGGAGGAGTAAAACTGCTGCTTGAAAAGTTAATCCGTCTCCATTCAGCTGTTTCTTTTGTCAAAAGTGATCCATACCACCACATGTCGAACCCTCACGTTACAGTTACTTCAACCAGCTACAGTTCTTCACCAGCCCCGCCAATACGCCGCCCTCCGCAGGGACGTGTGGATGAACCTTGCTGTCTCACCTTCTTGTGTGACCGGGGCGGGGGTTATCGAAGCACATGGCTCACTTCCACTGTAACGCTACCCCGGGAAAGGAAAGACAACTTCACTGGGATACTTAAAAAAAAAAAGCAGTTTTCAGTCCACGTAGGTTGTAGCCTCAAATAAACAAATGCTTTCACTACTATATTGTATATTGTTTTTTGTTTTTTTTCATTGGCCACTGCAGGGCACCAATTCACCTTGCTTTGACAATTTTTTAAGGTTGCTGCTTTACACACACACACACACACACACACACACACACACACACACAGCTCTGTCTCTTGAACACAGAAGACACGCTCTTGTAAAGTGCATGGCTATTGTTATTGACTGGAGTACATTGGGTTCACACTTTTCCATGATGGATTCTGAGGTGGAGGTGGTCCTTTAATTGTGAAGACAGCTGCCTGAGTGGAGCAGAAAGTGTCAAGGGAGTTCTGCTGTGTCGCCTCTCCTCTCGAGGATGGTCAAGGGCAAGCTGCCGCTGGATCCTCACACACGCAATCACATACACACACACACACACACACACACACACACACACACACACACACACACACACACACGAAGAACATACATTAATTCGAAGTATATTACTGCCATACTGAACATATCTGTTTTATCCAGATTTGAATAATTGTGATAAAAAAGGAACCGTGGTAACTTTACAATGTCAGGGTGTCAAATATTTTTGCGTGCTACTTCCTCTGTTTTCTTACCATTTTATTTCCCTTGAATTGTCTTGATTCAAATAACCCATATGAAGATTAACCATCTCATTTCCAAGCACAATAGTTTCTGCCATTTACTGTGTCTTAAAATAAAATGGCATGCTGCATGATCATTAACTACACAGATACATAAAAAGAGGCTAAAGCTCACCAATCTGCACACAGTTCCTGCGGTCTCCATGGGGGACAGCCTGTCCTTAGCGAAGCAGACAAATGTTAATTCCCTTCAGTGAGCACAGGTCTGACCTCCAGACTTCTTGAGGAGAGCACACACACATACACACGTACACACACAGTCTTCTCAGAAGGTCACAGAGCAGATGACACCAGCCTGTTCCCTGTTTCACTTCGATTGGCCCATCTTTTCTCCTTCATTACCGCACACAGCTGTGAATAAGAGAGTCTCTGTGTGTGTGTGTGTGTGTGTGTGTGTGTATGTGTGTGTGTGTGTCTGTTTCCCCAGTCTCTGCAATGGCTAAGTGCTGTTAGTGCAGTTTTTATCAGTGAGGCCACTGGCGAGACTCAGGGGAACAGACCAGGGCTATCTCTCTCTGCTGGCCCTGAAAATTGATATTGAACATGGAGGAGGAGTAGGGGAGAAATCTCACACGCTGGTAGCAATTAGCTAAAAAGGGATTTGCAACTCTGTGATTCATCACACCAGAGATCGAAGTCATTTAAAGACAGTGTTTTTTGTTTTTTTTCCTTTCCCTCACTCCTTACTTGTTCACCTCCTCTCAGGCTGCGTCTCTTTTAGCCCACTTACAGGACAGTGTGAGATTTCCTATTTAAGGTTTATTTCTCCCCTCTGAAAACCTGCACTGTGCTGATGCACAAACAAGGTCTTTGATTTGACTTGCTGTGTGTACATACCTAACACCAGGGTGCTAAACTGATGCGAGGCCACTGTTGGTTTGCTTTGAGAGTTGGCAACGCAGCGTGACACACTGTCAACAGCATGTGGAGGGAAACACATTCGCTGAAGGGAGGAGAAGCGGTGCAGGTTGGACAAACTTTCTATACCACTGACTTCAGGCTTCTTATTTATGGCATTCAGAGCCTGTTAAGCTTTGTTTACACTGTGTGCTTCACAAATACTTTGACCCAACCGCCAGCTTCAGGATATGAGGTTGAAGTAGTAAAGCACACTCTTGCCACTACACTGTCGAAGTTCATGTTACAGTGAGAAAGAAGAGGCACATTCACCTCATTTTGTTATCTTAACAGCTTAATGTTTTCAGAGATGGAGAAAGTCTATTTTGCCTATTCAAACATGGACTTAATGAAACTCACACGCCCTGGACTGAGAGAATGTGTGCAATGCAATGACTCGTTTGGGCTCTGTGTTTATGCAAGTGGTGGAGATGAGGTCAAGAATGCCTCAGGCTAGGGGCAAAATCTCATTGGACGGCAGGTATGTGTTTTTTTTTTTCATTTGCGTGACAATATCCGTGTTGACCAAGAAAAAAAAGATTTCCAAGATATAACATGCTCATATTTTAATGACCACAACTCACAACTTTGAGTTATGTTTTGAAGAGATGTTTGTGAGTATATTTGAATATATTAATTAAAGGACCTATGTGAAATTTTGGACCAAACCAAAAATGATTAAAAAAATTCAAAAACAGCAAAAACCGAAACAATTGACAGCAGCTGAGTTACACCGAGGTAAATCAGTATTTCAGTTGCAACAACATCATGCAAACATCATACAGTGTACATGTTAAAATAATGACTTATTACACACATTTTTACTTACATGAAAGAAGGTAAAATTCTTACATATTGTAGCACTACTTGAATGAACTCTTCTAATAGACTCTATAGACAGAATCAGTCATGACTCCAAACATTTCTATAAATTTATGGACAAGGTCTTCAGTGCCAAACTAAACAGCAGGTTGACTTGTTGTTGGGAGCTGTGCACCTATAGAACTAAAAGAACAACTGGCATGTCTCCATAAAACAGAAGTTTGTATAATTTCCAAGATGACGGCACGACGACATGGTGTTAAAATGTGTAACAGTGACCAGTGTAAACTGATACAGACTGAAGAACAGATGTAGTTGTAGAAAGAACCTCAGTGGACCTCAGTGGATGTGGGGAGTGTTAATGTGAAAAAAATCCACTTCCAGATGTGACTCGTGATGTCGGGGTGAAATCAGCACCCTTGTAGTGGCTATTCTCTCAAGTCCAGCGGCAGTGCAATACATTCAGTGGTGCACAGTCTTTCTGAGTGTGCATTGTTCACTTGTGAGACTGTGTGCGAGCCAAAAGGTCATCTATGCAAGCAGATTATTGCTTAGTTATAGTTATTATGATGGGAACACAGAAAGAGGTTCAGTGACGTAGTATAAGCCTACAGGTCGACAGAGTCCATGATAGGAGGAGGATGGATGACAAAACACAGGACTTCCACACAGGAGACGGCACTTAATTTCCCTTGTGTTGTTTCTTTTATACGTGACCATTCCACAACCTTAACTGTGTGTTTTTTATTGTAACCATGGTGACAAAGGTCCTGTAAACTTAAGGAAGTGCCTATTTTAACCTAAAACATGATCTTTTCCTAAACCTAACCAAGTAGTTTTTGTGCCTCAACCTAACCAAACCGTGACTGTTTCACAACCTTCACTGCATGTTTATTATTGTTACCACGACAACCAAGGTCTGGCGTGCCTGCTGCTGGTACACTCCTATGGGTCATAGCTGAGAGTTGTGCCAAGCATCCCATGTGGTCATTCAAAGCTGGGGTAGTCGGAAGTCTAAGAAAAAAACCCAAAAGAATTTGAAAATAAAGCTGCCCTGCACACACAAGCAACATAGCCGCAGCCGTGAGCCCTTGGTTCCGGTTAGCAGCCAGCTAATGTGTGAGCAACACTCAACATATCCACTCACTGTTTGCTTTCATGGGAGTTCTGCCTACACAACCAACCACCACTACACATTTAGACTTCATAGGGATATGAAGTTAGCAGCCTGTTACCTGTCCAGGGGAAGTACAGCAAGTTCTCCCTATCTCAGAAACGCTACACCAATAATGACACATCCATCTGAAGGGAAGTGCACACCTATCTGTATTTGCAGAACAGCCAATAGGAACAGTATTTCTCTCTTAAAAGACCTGTGATTGGCCAAAGTCGCTAATCACTGGCTAGATTCTAAAGTCTGAAAACAGAGCTAAGAGGAGGTGCAGACGTCTAGTTTGCTGTCAGACCACTTGAATTACAATATGCTGAAAGGTGATTATGGATTTTTCGCCCGTTGACGCCAACAAATTACCACCTACCCCAGCTTTAAGTTTGTGGTGTTGTTGCCACCTTCCCGAGTACAGCATATGTTGGTCTGGTTGGGAAGCACTTTTTTTTAGTTGATCACAAATCCTTCTGTGCTAGGTGGTGTGTTGAAAAGACAGAGTGGAGCATGGAACTAGTCCTTGGACCAGATCTTGAGCATGACACTCACATGGGCTCCAGCACTGTGTCAACACACTTTGAATAAGTATAAAGGGAAAACTTTACTGTGTTGTATTAGGCTACCAGCCACTCCACGGTACGATAAAATGAAGGCAGTTGTGAAATAGGCCACTCAATATATTAGAGAGGTTTTTTCAGGGGTTAAAAAAATAAACATAAGTGATAGCAGTAAGATTTTCAATCACAGTGTGAGGTGATAATTAGTAATTCTACCTATTCCTGCATGTTATTTTTTTCTGCAAATAACTTACAGTTCTAATTTTGTTGATTTTCATGTGTTGTTTTCATGTTCCTCCTCAAATTAAGAACTCTAAGACCCTTGAACTCATAAAACCCATTAGATGAGTCACAGTGATTGTGTTGAAAAAGGCAAATTTTTTGTTTTTATTTCTTCTTTCTCTTCTGTTATTATTATTTTTTTTTTTTAACGAGACAAAAAGACACACACTTACCACATTTACCTAACCGCAAACAGCGGTCTCACTTACTCACTTCCCCATGCACATACACATCCAATACACAAAATGACACATTCCTCATAAAGCATATACAGGCAGCAGGGGAGCCTTGCCCCAGCCAGTAAACCTCTACAGTTTAAAACCTGAGCTGCGGCCATTAACAGAGCTGGAGATGACGGATGAGTTCATATGCCATGCAAGCAACCCTAGACAATGGCTTTAGCCTGATGACAGATTGCCTGACCGTAACCCAGTTTATGTTAAACTCATTCTTGCTGTTCAATTTCACAAGTGTAATTTTGTTGGGCTGTGCTGCATTGTCCTCGACGGTGGGTGAGGCGTTGGGGTGTGCTCTCAAACTCACAATCCCTACCTCTGGTAATGATTCCCCTGCTCTATTCTATTGTATTGTTTTCTGCATAATCAGGTTGGTAGTCAAGGGTTTGGGTGACACAGCCATCTGTCAAGTTCATTTGCTCGGCGAAATGCAAAGGAATAATGGCTGATCCTACGGGAGCCTATCTGTTATCAAATAGGAGAGGTGCCCCCTGTTTATGGCGCTGCTCCACCTTACAGCAGAATGGGATTGTGTTAGCACGCATGCACACATGAACGTGAGTACACACAGAGGAATGTGAATTCACACATGCTCCTTCTACACAAGCCTGTGGAGACACACAGAATACATACAGTATGTGCCCAGCACATACTGACACGTACTGCTGTGCATGCTTGGCTTGATCAGCTCATCTTACTCTAGTATAGTTGTATAGGCATCCTGTGTTATGAAATCTATAATTCAGTTAACACAGTGAGCTGTTGTCCATCTGGAGCTCTGCGCCAGCTGTTTGTCTGAGGACTCAAAGAGTATATTTGTGTGTGTACTGCATGTGTGTGATGGGAGAGTGGCATGTGTTTGTTGGCGTTCAGTGCAAAGACACATGTAATAGTCATTTGCACTTGTGTATTTCCATGTTATGTCTACTTGCATGCTGTATACAGTGTGCTTTTGGTGTCACTTTTAACCTGTTACCTTGGTAACAATGCTTCTGTAATTGTGCACCGGTGCCACACACCCTGTGCCCATTGTAATACATAATATAGAGTAAATGAGTTACAATTTTAATAGCGCTTGTGGATGTTTTATCAGGAAATGCAGGAAAGTGATAACAATACAAGATGAAAACAGAACAGAGGAGTCATGTAAACACAGACAACCAAAACATTCATATCAGAGAAGCAATGTGTGCAACATTAAAGCACCGCTACATCTCTTGCATTCAGTGTCCTCAGTGGTCATTAGTGATCTTTACTGTTAAAATGAGATCAAGGCAAGAATCAGATTTATATTATGATTCGTAATTTGACCTTGATTAACAATGCATTAAAATCCAAAAGTATTTTCAATTTCATTTAAATATATTCAATGCTCTTAAATAGGAGGCTCACAGGTTTTCAACGAATTGTGTAAATATGCATTCTGACACTGCTGTGGAGAGGAATTTATAGATTAAACAACATAATTGCATGTTGGAACAAGAACACCTCCATCATTCTACAGCTTGATTTAGAAGTTGAAGCTATGCCAGTTAAAGTACAAAAAAAAAAAAAACTGTGTGGATGAAGATTTGTAGCTGGTTGCTGTGAACATTAAGAGGCAGTGAAAAAGCGAACAACATGCTCATGCAGACAAATGTGTAAGCGCTATGTAGGTAAAACCATCGGAGACAAAAACACAAAGGTCTTAGGTCTGAAACAAAGACAAAAACAAAGACAAGAGTAACAAACTAAAAAACGTATTTCACATTGTAAGGCAGACAGGAAGATTAAAGCAACGTCTGTAGGTTTCAGATCACATCGACGCTAACTTCAACTGAACAAGCAACCCCAGAGGAGCGAAATCTGAAAGAAGCACAAAAACTGCACAGTGTGAACTCTGATCGGAGGGCAGGTTCTTGTCAGCACCTCAGTTCTGTTTGCTTTCTTTGGCAAAGTATTGATTCAGCTTTGCTCTCTGAAGTCAGCAACCAGGCCCATTGGCATTTCAATGGTCATCAGACACAAACACCTCCAGTGTAATATGTGGTTACAGTGGGATGTTTGAGAGAGAGAGAGTGGTCAGGTGAAATGCAGTCATATTTAAGTTTCGCACAAGTCTTCACTCTTTTGATTGACAGGAGCTGAGATTGTGATGAGGTCATTTCTGGAGATTTACTTTTACATAATTTCCTCTCGCAGCATTTTCTTTCTTATGTAGCACTTTAAATACTTCCACAACCTTCCAATTCCCAAAGAAATTATTGAAAAGCACAAAACACTCTTCACTTTCAGCAAACAAAACATTTTCAGCACTTTCTATTCCAGCTCTGTCATTTCTTCAATGTATGCCAACAGCAGTGGTGAATGATCTGAAATTTTCCACATTTCAGTTTGCATTTAGCTTTTTGTTTAAATATGTATTTCTAGTGTTTTCCAAATCATGTTTTGCATGTTCAGGAGCCTGTATTTGATGATATCTATGCCAAGTTCACAGACTGAAAACGATATTAGAATAAATTCCCTTTCCAGAATTTCAAACAAGGATCACTTTATGAATTGAACTGACACGTGACACGTTTTTCATCTAAATCTCCCTTCTCGGTTTCTCTCTCTCTTCCCTCTATGACTCTCTTTTTTTTTTTTACTGCCCATCCTCCCCCCTCGCTCTTCTCTTCGCTCCCTCACCTAACCCATTATTCCATAGCTTGTGTGAAAAGGGTAATCGCTCAAATCATTCAAAGGCAACTATCTGTGTTTGACACTGGGGAGCATAAC